>NC_140946.1:103216159-103623659 GCF_014529385.1 Adiantum capillus-veneris
AAGTTAATTTTGAAAAGGGGAGATTGTAACAGGACTTGATTTTGAGGTGTTTTAGAAATAAATTTTGTTTGTCTAGGAAGTTTTGGTCGTTTTAAAGTTAGTCCACTGTGTAGAAGGATGTGTGGATTGTTTTCGTCCAATAAATTTTTTGATCCGGAAAGCAGTTTCTAGGGCATGTTTGAAGGTGTTAACGTGGGATTTTGAAAAAGTGATGTATGAAGCGATTAAAGCGTGTGTTATAAGGAACAACTTTGGTTGTCTTAGTCTTTAGAGATTTTGATGTTTTGATGCTCGTTGAGGGCCAAAGATTAAGAAAAAAGTGGGATTTGCTATTTTTGCATCGTTTTTGCACAAAATTGTGTTTTGCAGGTTGATTTTCAGCAAATCAGAGCAGGCTATGGAAATTTTCCATCATATAGCCGTCGAAGAGCGCAACGAGGGAAACAAGATTCTGTGAGACGGACTTGGGCTGTTTTGGCTCCGTTTGGGAGTTATGTTCAGTCGAAGACCGCTGAAAATTTTGGGACTTTAAAAATTAAAAAAAAGAACAGTGTTTTTAAAAATTTAACCTTTACACATCGCTTCGCGATCATGTTCTTATATTATTCTCGCAGGTACAGGTCGAGTCGATCGAACGCCAAAAATAGAAAAGCGGCTATTTTGAGAGGTCGCATGCTTTTGGAGGGAAAAAAATCAGAATAGAAGGACGGGTGGTGCGTTTAGGGGAGCATTCACCGATCTCTCTTCTGCGAGTGAGAGTGCGAGTGAGACGCTTCATGCAAGGTGGGGGCAATGGATGTCACAAAGGCGGTTGCACTGGATAAGCGTCCGATGGTTGCACCATATTCCTGAAGACTCCCCTGATCGAGACAGACGGCTAAGAAGGTTGCCGGTTCAACTAAACTCTCCTTGCACGAATGGAAGCCAATATGAATGCGATGGACATCACTATTGAGGAAGCAAGCGAGGAAGGTAAGTGCGCTGAAATTCCTATGAAATGTATGACAACGTCTGTTCATCATTTAAGGGCATCCGTTATAAGAATTCAGGGTAAGATAGGAACTGAAATTGTGAATTTTCTCATTGATTCGGGTAGTACGCATTGTTTTATGTCTAACAAGCTTGCACAGACTTTGAAATTGAATTCTGATTCCCAGATTAGGAGACCTGTAGAATTGGCCAATGGGAAGAAACATTATACACAGGGTCATATTCAAAACTTACCTTTTTTGTTGTACAAAGAGAAACATTCGGGAGAATTTTATGTTATTGGCATGGGTGAACGGGATGTAATTTTGGGAATGGATTGGTTGGCTGCAAATCATGCATTGATTGATTGTAAGAGGTGTGAGTTGGTTTTTAAAAACAGAGATGGTCATGTGATTAAAGCTGAGGTGAGAAATACTAAATCACTTCTGATTTCTGCCATGAAACTTATGAGGGGGGTGAGACAAGGGTGTGAGACGTTTCTTGTGTTTGCTGACGAGATTAAAGAGGATTCTGGGAATAAACAGAAAGAGGCAAATCCATAATTTGTAGAGGATCTCTTACATGAATTTAAGGATGTGTTCCTGGACGATCTTCCTGGTATGCCTCCGCCTAGAGCGGTAGACCATGCCATAGATCTATATCCAAGAGCAACACCTTATTCAAGGGCTCCATACAGGTTCAACATTGATAAGCTTTAAGAGCTCAAGATACAACTTGATGATCTTTTGAAGAATGGTTTCATTAAACCTAGTGTATCTCCTTGGGGTAGTCCTGTGTTATTCCAAAAGAAAAAGGATGGTACATATAGGTTATGCATTGACTACAGGGGATTAAACAAGCAGACCATCGAGAACAAATATTATCTTCCTCACTTATATGAATTTCTTAGCCATTTGAGTGGTGCCACAATATTTTCAAAGGTCGACCTTCGTTCTGGCTACCATCAAATCCGCATCAAGGTTGAGGACATTCAATGATTGCTTTTCGTACACGTTATGGGCATTATGAATTTACAGTTCTTGCTTTTGGTTTGACTAATGCACCAACAACTTTCATGTGCTTTATGAATAATATTTTTCACCCGTATCTGGATGACTTCATTCTGGTATTCTATTTTTGTGTATTCTAAGAATGAAGAGGATCATGCATTGCACTTAAAGAAAACATTTGAGGTTTTGCATGAACATAAATTGTATGCCAAAGCAAGTAAGTGTTCTTTTGCAAAGGATCAGATTGTGTATTTGGGAAGAGTGATTTCTAAAGAGGGGATTCACATTGATCTTGACAAAGTTAAGACTATTGTGGAGTGGCCAACACCTAAGTCATTAAGGGATGTGAGAAGCTTTATGGGTCTGGCACAATATGGGAGAGCACACCTTAAATATTTCTCTAAGATAGCAAGTCCTTTGACCGAATTGACCAAGAAAGACAAGGGTTTTGTGTGGACTTCTACCTGTGAGACTGCTTTTGAGACCTTGAAGGCTAAAATAGCGGAAAATTTTGTTTTAAAAGCTCCTGAGATGGGCAAACCATTTGTTGTGTCATGTGACACTAGTGCTGAACAATTAGGTTGTGTTTTGACACAAGAAGGAAGAGTGGTTGCATATGAGTCTAGAAAATTAAGACAACATGTATTGAACTATGCAACACATGATCTAGAATTGCTTGTTGTTGTTCATGCATTGAAACATTGGCGTCATCTTTTGCTTGGTATCAAATTTGAATTACGTACTGATCATCAAAGTTCGAAGTACATTTTCACTCAGCCATTGTTAAACAACAGACAAAGGAGATGGATTGAATTGCTCGCTGAGTATGATTTTAAATTTGAAGTATTTATGTGGAAAAGAAAATAAAGTTGCAGATGCATTGAGTCGTAGGCCCATGTGTAATTTGTTGACAGTTGTGCGATCCAATTTGATTGATGAGATACACGCCGAAGTTGAAAATGATTCTTTTTACATGCCTTTTTTGAAATTCTTGCGTGAGAATATTGGTGAGATGTATGAGAACATATATCACTTGTATAAGGGAAATCTGTATTATTATGACTGCTTGTGTATTCCTGCAAATTCTTCTTTTAAGAGTCAAATTCTGCATGAGTGTCATAACTCACCTTTATCTGGTCATCCTGGATTGTATAAGACATATGAAAAGATTAAAAGTTCATTCTTTTGGCCGTGTATAAAATTGGATGTTAAGAATTATGTGCGTGAATGCTTTCAATGTCAACAAGTTAAAATTGAACATAAGAGGATGCCTCGTGACCTTCAGCCATTAGACATTCCTTTACAGAAGTGGGAGTCTATATCCATGGACTTTATCATTAGACTTCCTACTACTCGTGGAGGGTATGACTCGATCTTTGTGGTGGTAGATAGACTCACAAAACAAGCTCACTTCTTTCCTGTAAAAATAACTCATACTGCTTTGAGCATTGCACGCTTGTTTGTGAAAGAGATATTTCGTTTGCATGGAATGCCCAAGAGCATAGTGTCTGACAGAGATTCTAAGTTCACATCTCATTTCTGGACTGCGTCTTTTGACTCTATAGGTACCCAGTTACGCATGTCTACTGCTTTTCATCCTCAAACAGATGGGGAAACGGAGAGAGTGAATCATTTTTTAGAAGATATGTTACGAATGTATGTCAATGAAAACCAATCTAACTGGAATCAATATTTGCCTTTGGTTGAATTTGCATACAACAGTTCATATCATTCATCTATTAGGATGACTCCGTTTGAGGCAATGTATGGCTATAACTGTCCCACACCTTTTAATTTTCTTAACTCAAGGAATAAGGTAGAATTGTCACGTGAGATGCTTGAGAAAATGGATAACGAGTTGGCCAAAATCAGGGGGAATATTAGAGAAGCTCAAAAGAGACATAAATTGTATTACGACAAGAAACATCGGGTTGTGGAGTATGAAACTGGTGATATGGTTTTCTTAAAGGTTATTCCCGAGAAGTCTCATTTGATTCTTGGAAAGGATAAGAGATTGTCTCCACGATTTGTTGGGCCATTTAAAATTTTGAAGCGCATTGGTTCATTAGCTTACAAATTGGAATTGCCTTCTCATGTCAAAGTGCATCCTCTATTTCATGTGAGTTTATTGAAAAAGTATGTTCCTAACGTGCATCATGTTTTACAGGACAACTCTAAGTTGAAAGATGACGGAACATTGACAGTAGAACCACACTTAGTGCTAGATAGGTGTGTCAAACATTTGAGAAATAGAGACATTGTGGAAGTTTTGGTTAAATGGCAGAACTATCAAGTAGAGGATGCATCATGGGTTGATCTTAGTGTTTTGCAAAGCGAATTTCCCTCCTTCCAACTCTGAGGACAGAGTTAATTTTGAAAAGGGGAGATTGTATAACAGGACTTGATTTTGAGGTGTTTTAGCAATAAATTTTGTTTTTCTAAGAAGTTTTGGTCGTTTTAAAGTTAGTCCACTGTGTAGAAGGATGTGTAGATTGTTTTCGTCCAATAAATTTTTTTGATCCAGAAGGCACTTTCTGGGGCATTTTTGAAGGTGTTAACGTGGGATTTTGAAAAAGTGATGTATGAAGCTATTGAAGCCTGTGTTATAAGGAACAACTTTGCTTCTCTGAGTCTTGAGAGATTTTGATGTTTTGATGCTCGTTGAGGGCCAAAGATTAAGAAAAAAGTGAGGTTTGCTGTTTTTGCATCGTTTTTGTAGAAAATGTTGTTTTGCAGGTTGATTTTCAGCAAATCAGAGCAGGCTATGGAAATTTTCCATCACATAGCCGTCGAAGAGCGCAACGAGGGTAACAAGATTCTGTGAGACGGACTTGGGCTGTTTTGGCTCCATTTGGGAGTTATGTTCAGTTGAAGACCGCTGAAAATTTTGGGACTTCAATTCTTTTTAAAAAAAACAAAAGTTTTTAAAAATCTAACCTTTACGGATCGCTTTGCGATCATATTCTTATAATATTCTCGCAGGTATACTTGGCGTGCAAGTCGAGTCGATCGAACGCCAAAAATAGAAAAGCGGCTATTTTGAGAGGTCGCATGCTTTTGGAGGAAAAAAAATCAGAATAGAAGGACGGGTGGTGCGTTTTGGGGATCATTCACCGATCTCTCTTCTGCGAGTGCGAGTGCGAGTACTAGTGCGAGTGTGAGTGAGACGCTGCATGCAAGCGGAGTGAAGCTCGGGAGTGGTCGGGAGGTTCGAGCTCCGTACAATGGAGTGCGCCCATATATTTTATTGCTCCTCTGTTGTATCAAACACTATCAATACAAATATCTCTTTCTCTGTCTTTGCTGTCTATCTCTATTATTCTGTTACTGTGACACCACTCCAATTATTCTTCATCGGTTTCATGATTGAGAACTCATTTGTTATTAAGGCTATGAGCCACACAGGCTAAGAGCCATTGTCAGACCTGGGGTAAGACCCATTGCTGGTATTTTTTGGGTTATTGTTATCCAGATTGAACAGATCTATCCCATGGAGTTCCATTGACATTAGATCTTGCCATTGCAGATCTTTTGGGTATTCTGTACACACTACATCGTTTTAGTGCGACGCTTGAATTGAGTTTCTGATAATCTTAAACTCACATCTGGTGATCTCTACCATGGAGTATAGATGCAACAATCATTCAAGACAACATGGATGTCCATAAGAGTTAGGCATCTCCCCTGTGTAGATCTCCTGCTCTCTCGTACTTTTGGGTCTATTAATCACCAATAGATGTCATGGCTCGGTTTGGGTGCTTGTGGATTTTTCAAGTTAACCACGATGGTTATTTAGCCAATTGTTGATTCCTCAGCAATATGGAACGATATTGTGATTTCCGTTTACTAAGCTATCTGGAAAGACTGTCTGTAAACCGTGGGAAAACTGCCTCAGTACTGTCAGTTATCCAAGGGGTAGGCAGATTACAAAGTGTAATCCTAGGCTGAAGGATATGCAAAGTGCGTGCGTTAGCAACAAGTGATCCAATTAGTAAGCATTTATTTCTCTACTTGGAGTTTGCTTACCATAAGTGGGAGCACGTTTGCAACTAGGTGTAGTCTCTTCATGTATAAATCAAGTTTTCAACTTTGACACTAGTTATAGTGGGGTTGTTTACTGATGATGAAAATTGGGAACAAGTCAACGACTTATACTTGGCCGATGAGTTATGTTAGCAAGTTACTTTCATGGAAAGTGACAAGAGGTACTCTTTTTGGTACATCTTAGTTGTGATAAACTCATTTACCATGCTCATGAGCGTTCTAAATGGAGTGTACACACTATGTTTGGATAGGAACCGGTACCATCAGATAGTTACAAATGGACAACAATGTAGAAAATCAAGATGTTACTCTTGGTTTCATTGAACCTCCTACTGAACCGGGTTCCACTCAAATGAACCGTTGGATCCATGAGGGATGTTACGGTAGAAAACATTAGTGTTCTTATGAAGATACCATCACTTGCGTTTTAGCGGACGAAAGAGCTTCTCCAAGTGGGCAATAATGTGAAGACAATGGTAGGACCAGGCACGGCCAAGGGCCATGATGGACATGCAGTCAAGGGGGTCCCTATATTTAGAAGGCCAAGGGCCTATATAGGGCATGGCTGGGTGGTGATGAGCGTGTTCCAGTCCCCTTGCCCTTTCATATATAATAACTATTTAAAATGTATTGAAGAGCTATTGGAGCCATTTAGTTATAGCTATCTAGAAAAAAGCATAACAGGGCTACCAATCGGCACCTTACGGATACATGACTTTTTGGTATTGACAAATTTCTATGTTGTGGATCGTAGGCTTAGCCCTACCAATGTTTTAAGGATGCGAACCCTTATGTTGCAATCTAGCTTTGTGCCTTTGAATTAGAGCAACCTTACATTGTGCGAAAGCTAAAGGATGGATAACATGTTGCTATATCTTCCATGTGTAAATTTCATATTTGGAGGATGTGAGTCACATCCATTCTCAGGCATTCAAAATGCACGGTGAGTAGTGTAAAGATCCATGCATGTTGTGCATGGATTCATAACTTCCAAGAACATGTTCTATAGAAAAGAACGTTTTGAAGAGCATTTCAAAGATTATAAATTCTATTTTGTGCCCTAAGAAAACTAGTTCTTCTTATCATGGTCTAAAATTCCACACGGGTGAATGTACAAGTTGTGGGGTAACTAATGTTTTTTGTTTTCCACATGAAACATTTCAAGAACCATTAAAGTGAAAGTATTGAAGGATGTGGAAATGGGCACTTTTGAATCTGGAAAGAAGAAGAAAATAAAGGAACTTGTATGCGACAAGATAAGTTATGCTAACTTATGGCATGTGTTTAAGGTGCATCTTAAAAAAATCATAAAACATGACTTTGTATATAGATGGTTGAATTTACAGTTCAAATTGTGCATTAAAAATCTCTCAAATGATGTTGTTGTATCTATGGTGGGCTTTGCTAAAAATTACTCATTCAAGGAGCAAAGTGATATCCATTGCATGCATTGGTGTTCTACCCAAATCACCATTTTTGTACATTACCTACTACCGTGTCAAAGGTGAGGCGCAAAACTTTACACAACATTGCTTCATCCGAGGTTGTGACCAAGCTTTCAAAGGAGGTACACAAGTGATGGTCTAAAGGTATGCTTATGATTTCAATTGTGTAGTGTGTTATCCATCAAATATGGGGTTCTCTTGAGGGGGACTTTACTTTACATGTTTGGGAGGGAGGGTCCGATGTGCATATGAAGTAGGATTAGGCGCACAGTGATACTCTTTTTGAAGCATGAAGGAGGTAGGGTGATGCTCAGTGGTGCATGGGAGGATCTCTGCTTGGGTAAGGCATGGATGGAAGTGAGCAAAGGCAGGTATTTAATCTTGGAGTCAGACTATGCAAGGGGTGGGCAACCCACTTGAGGGTTGGCAGTAGAAGGGGGGAGTAGGGACTTGTACATATGGTTTTTTTCTTAGTTTGCACACAATTTTTCTTAGTTTTGCAATTTCTACAAGAATAAATGCTTGTTTTTGTTGAACATGAATGCTCAACAAGGGGGTTGGGCAACGATGGTGCAACCAAAGTTGGTCGATGATGGGAAGTGGGATATGCAAACATATGAGTTCCTACGAATGCATGGAAAAGAGCTAAAGCAGGTATGGAGGACCTAGGCAGGCAGGTGATAGAAGAAATAAATGTTTATGTGTTTTTTTAGGACAAGAAGCCTCCAAAATGGGCCAACAAGGATGGCAAGAAAAGGTGTTAAAAGAGCTAGAATTTTGCCTTCGAATGTGGCGCTAAGGTGCTCAACGCATGGTAGATTGAAGTTCATAATGGGTTGCAGATCCGTACCGGATTTGGCAATTGCAGATGGGTGGTCAAATCTAAAGTGAGTTCACAAGTGTGAAGTGCTATCGTATGGTGCATGTCGGTCTTTTCAAATCGGCAATCGAAGTCCAAACAGCCCAGTTATGAGCAATTGAAGATTTGTCGGGGACTAGTTATGTGCCAGGTTTATCACATTGATAGATGTGCCATTTGAAGTTTTTGCCTCCCCATGGCTTGTATTAAGGCTATGCATCATATGAAGGCCATGGGAGTTAAAGGCACAAATGGAGCTTGAATTGTGGAGATATTGAACCTTGAAGGTTGAGACAATTGTTGACAGAGTGTCATCAAATGGTATTTTTCCAATTTTGATATCCCTAGTTGGAGGCCTTGACAAGCTCGTAATGCGGTGAGAGTTGCACTCGTGGAGGTTGGGAATCAAATATTTCAATCATTTTTTACAGTTTGATCATCAGGAATGTGAGTGAAATTGGTAGCAATTCATACTTTGTGCAAAAGGAGAGTTCTTTAGAAGTTTAAACTCGAGGTTCCCAAGGAGTTCAAAGGGTGGCTCATCATGGGTGTGCCACATGGAAAGCTCAATAGCCCCACATGTTGAGGCATGGGCCAAGAGCTCATGGTGTTTTATCCATGCCGTGGGCTTCTCATTGTACACACACACACACACACACACACACACACACACACACACACACACACACACACACACACACACACAGAGAGGGAGGGAGTCCTATCCCTAGCGTTTACGCATGGTAGAGTTGGCAACTGTTTGTAGTGTGGGAGGGTGTTTGGTGCCATCAATGGCATTGTGAAAATGATGTTGATGTGGTAGTTATGCGGGTACTCCCATGGGCCCCAAATATGTTTTAAGGAGGAAGTTATTACTTCCCTTAGCAACAATGGTGTTGGATAGGGGGAAAGGGAAACACACCTGGAACACGAACACTAGGCCTCTCTATAGCCCATGATAATCATTGCACCCCAATCCACTAGATTTCTCCTTCAAAACTCACACAATCCCCATACAGCTCACCATCTACACACTACCATACACATACATGCTTGACATCATAAATTGATAGAAGACCACATTGATTTTACCAGACTATATCCTTACACAACACACATCGTTCTCTCTTTCTCCTCTCAGACAATCACGCAGGCCCTTGAAGGCACATACACCTACAACAACAAAAAATGCACAAAAAAATCTAGATATGGTTGTTCAAGCTTCATTGATGTGTGCTAGATGTCATAAAGTGAGGTTTGTAGATAAGGTTGAAGCACTCAGGGTAGTGAAAATCCCTAACCTTGAGACTGAAGAAGACGTGACAGAAGACTATAGAAATTTTGTGGATGCAAATATGACTTAGGAAACCAATTTAGTCCCCTTGAGGTATGAGGAATTTGATATTTTGCATGTGGGTAAAGGATGTATTGAGGAGAAATAATAAGTGAAAATCGATGGACTATGGATGAAGACCAAGATGGTGAGGTATGGGTGAGCTTATCTCTTCTTTGGATGAGGATGTAGGAAAAGAGCATGTGCTTGCAGATCAAGCACATGAAGTTGACAACATAGAAGTCTTGATTAACCTTGAAAGTCTAGTTGATGAGGCAAGGCTTGATGATGTTAGGAATGAGTGTGTTCAGATGTGAAGGAGAGAATGAAGCCAAAGGTGGAAGAGTGTCCAATGCAACATGCATGTTCCATGATGTAAGCCAAGTTTCGACCAAGATACTAGAGAAAGTACATGAGTCACGCTTGAAACGAATTCTTGTGAGTGTAGTTGTACAATGTGTCACCCATCAGATATAAGGTTAGATTGAGGGGGACTCTATTCTACATGCATGGTTCATAGGGAGTGCCACATATGCATATGAAGCACGATGGCCCACATAGTCACTGTTTTTTGAAGCACAAAAGAGATAGCGTGATGCTCTAAGTGGTGCAATAATGCTATGGGAATATTGTGTGTATGGATGGATCGATGTTTCAAGTTGCATAAAACACTACTAGAGGGCATTGCAGATGGATGGAAGCGAGTAAAGCATGGTATTTGATGCAAGAATTGAGACTATGCAAGGAGTTGGCAACCCACTTAAGTAGAGTTGAGACTATTCAAGGGGTTGGCAACCCACTTAAGGGTTGGTAGGAGAAGGTGGGAGTAAGGCCTTGTACATATGGTAGTGTATTTTGGTTTTCTCACTATGTTTGTTGTTACTTTTTTTTTCTGAGAAACAGATCCTTCTATTAGTTAATGAAAACTGCCCGTAGGGCTACAACCACCTCTGCAAGAGAGGGCTACAACAAACATAATGGGGAGACTCTCCCAATGAAAGAACAATATATATACAATGAGGCTAAATCAAGAGATGGGAGGAGGGAAGAGCCACACAGATGGTCGGTAGTGCCATCTGAGCACACCCTGGACACTGTGGTGAAGAAAATCCCAGGGCTCCAGAGTCGAAGGAAAGCCTCGCGGGGCCCCCGCATGCGGTCAGAGTTGCCCTGTAGTCCCTCTAGCTGTCCTCTGAGAGTATGGATCATCTCTAGCCAAAAGTCATGAACAGTCTCTGCTGGTGGCACAGAGCGAGCCTCAAAAATGCAGAAACAGCGGGCCCGCCAGATGAACCAGAGTGTCAGGCCACTGGTGAGCTCCCAACACTCCTCTCCCTCACTGCACCACTCCTATGGAGTAAGCTCTATAGCAGGCTGGAGTGTAGGTCGCCCCCCCTGTATCACTATCATCCTGATAGTGGAAGATAGCTCAAACTGAAGTGCAGGTCCCGTGAGAGTGGACCAAGCGGCTTCCCCCCAAGTGTACTGTCCAGCCGTGGAGAGAGTAGGCATCAGCTGAAGAACTCGTAGCCACACCTGCTGGGCCAAGGGACAGTCGAGGGACAGTCCCAAAGACAATGACGTTGACTCTCCACCAACTGATCATAGGCTGCACATGCGGCCGAGAGACCACTATGCACAAGCCATCTCCCTACTGCTGTAGCTCTGTGTGCAACCATCCACCACTGAAACAAAGTGACACGCCTCGACTGTCTGGAGTCCCACAGCCTCTACCAATAGGCTTCCAAGAACTCGACTGTGAGGCCCTCCTCCTGCCAATGACATGGTGCAGCTCGCGGGGCCTCTCTTTGTGTTGGCAGTATATGATGTCCAAGCCGAATAGCGTACTGAAAGAAGGGGACTCCTAGGTGGTCTGGAGAAGAGAAGGGGTCCCTCCATAGCCACTGACCAGGATCCCAATGTACTCGTGCTAGTGGACAGCACTCCCAAGCCCAAAGCCTCCAGTGACAAGTCTCAAGATCTGTTGGGTCAGCGTCTATGACGCAAGTCCTCCCACAGAAACCCACAACTCGGATCCTCTGAAAACAACACTCTGCTACCTGCGGGGCCTCTACTGCAACTTGCTGTAATCGTCCCCCACCCTGAAGCTCGAAGAATAGGGCTGGGACTGTCTCTGAGGAGGCCCTAACTGAAATGAGAACCTCTAGTCGTGTGAAGGCTCCCATCCATCGGGGTGCTACTGTCTCCAGAGGCGTGATCCACTCAGCTGGAACTATCTCTGAGATGTCCCGACACATGCTTTGCACCCCTCTCATGCCTTGCAGAGCTGGTAACCCTGTACCTCTTCTGACAAACCTCTGAACTTTAGCCAGCCACGTAGAGAGCGCGCTAGACCTGCTGCCATGGGACCCCAGGAAACATGCGGTCGACTATCAACCAAGTGGCCTCTCTTAGTGCTAACCATGGGGTTCCGGACGAGGGACTGACGTAGGCGCTCCTCCGTGCACATCGGTTGTCACTGCTCCAGGCCACGCCGTAAGAGCTCCCAAGAATGAAGCAAACTCACATCAAAGTGGTCCTCTAGTCTCCTGCTCAAACCAACTCGGCGCATCTCTATAAAGATCCATCTGGTCGAAGGTTACGAAGGGCCTCCTGACTGAGGCACCGTGGCACGAAGCCTCTTCAACAAGAACTCCTTCCAGGGCTCCTCACCTGGAAGAAGTCCTCTGACTATGAACTTCCTTAGAAGGGCTCTACTCTGCTGTGCTGGATCAATGATCTCAGGCCCTCCCTGAGAACAAGGAAGCGTGATGATCGACCAAGCCACCTTGGCTCGGGCCATCTAAGTGTCACGTCCTGACCAAAGGAAGTTCTTGATCATCCTCTCTACCTGGTTGATACAAGAACTCGAGAAGATCCAGCAGGACGTGATGTACCGCATAGTCGCCAACAGCACCTGGTTGGCAACTACTACTGTACCAGCCAGCGAGACGACAGACGTGCTAAGCTCCACTGTAACAGCTTTCTCATGATGGACAGGAGAAGAGGAGCAATATGTTAAACCAACTTGACAACCCAAGTATCGAACTGCAGTCCCTCGGGTAATCCACCTGAAACCCTCTCTTGGCATCCAATCTGGCATAGGAGCACTACCAACCGAGAAAGCCAATGTCTTTCTCCAGTTGATCAGTGCGCCCGATGCACTATAGAAGTTCTCCAGAGCCTGCTCACATCTGTGAAGATTGGCCTCTTGGCCATCTAAGTACAAGGCTGAGTCATCCGCAAACTCAGCGTCCAGTAGCTCCTCTCCCAGAATAGGGAGTGCTAAGCCCTCAGACCAACCTGCTATCCTCAGACATTGCTATAGAGTGTGTAAGGTCTCTACCATCCTTGGAGGGGGGATTCCCATGTAGAGGAATACATATCAAGCCATTCTAGTCATTAAAAAAAGTTACTAATTTTGGCAGTTTTTCTATCTCTGATGAGCTAATGATAAATATATTGTTGTAAGATTTTCCAAAATGGATTTTTTACTTTTTTGTTATTTTCCTCCAAAAATAGAATTTTTTGAGGTGCTTACACCTACCTAGACGCGATCGTCTCATTCAAATCTACCCCGTCTTGAATTTCCAAAAAATAGCTACTTGCTCCAAAAAATAGCTAAATATAGCATGTGGTGCATCCGAAACCTTAGATTGTCATCCTTAGGTTGGTGCCTAGGTTGCAAGTTAGTCACTACCGGTTTGTAGCCATGTTGTAGGACAATTTAGTTGTCTGAGCAACTAAAGACACCAGGAGCAATAAACTCTTGGGGTTTTGATATTTAAATGAAGAAGAGTCGTGTGTTGTTTTTCTTCGAGGAAAGACTGTCTTGGTGCCGATTTGATAATGGTTGAAGTGATGTCTTAACAAATTTTTTATGGGAATCTTAAAAAGGAACTTTATGTATGAACAATCATGCTGTAGTAATTAGAAAACAAGAAAAACAAAGTGTGAGTGTGGAGGTGGAAAGTGGGGGGGATTGGCTCAAGTTGCTAGCCAAGGATGGGTGGTCATTGTGCCAAGAGTTGAGAAGTCCCAATTGTACGT
Organism: Adiantum capillus-veneris; assembly: GCF_014529385.1. NCBI lineage: Eukaryota > Viridiplantae > Streptophyta > Polypodiopsida > Polypodiales > Pteridaceae > Adiantum > Adiantum capillus-veneris. Next base: position 103,229,870 of record NC_140946.1, read on the forward strand.
GCCTCTGAAAATTATGGGAAAAAATTCATTTGGGGTTTCTCTCTTCTGGAAGGTGAGAATTAGGAACGTTAGATTATTGTGTTAGTTTATGCTTTCCCTACGAAATAGGGCTAGAAACCATTTTTAATGGCTAGAACTCAAGTTGATCGATGACAAGAGTTTTTCCATTAGAATATTGTTTATCTGTCTATGATTTTCTCAATTGATTAGGGCCTTGTAACTTGTCAGGTACCCTCCTTTTGCCAAGTAGATATGGTAACAGGGTGGGGACCTCACACGTGGTATCAGAGCCTAGGCTAGCAAACTGGAAAATTTGTTATTGTTTGAAAATTTGGAAAAATGAATTCGAGACTTAAGTTCAAGAACTTACCAACATCAATGTTTCAAGAAGATACCGACGCTAAGTATCGCAAGTTCAAAGCCTTTGAGATAATGTATTCTAAGGCTTGTCGCTCTTCAAATTTTTATTTTCGATGCAATATGGTGAAGATTTTGATGAACAATTTCTCTTCTCCATCAACAAAATCCAGAGGGATGGGAGCTTGCATGGGACTGTGAAGGTGGCATCTTGTACATCAATGTGAGGAAGCTCGGATGCCTCTCCTCTGGTCTAAAGAAGCTTCGGTGGGTGGAAGAGCTATGATTTATCCAGCTTTACTACTTTGTTGGTGCTACTAGGGATGACTACACTGTTATCTTTGAATATGGCCTTGATATGAACTTAAATGAATGGGTTTTTAATCAATTGGTGAAAGTGATCCCTACATATAGGATCAAACCCAGTTTTGTCCCTAATATCTTTCCTCAAAATAAGAGTTGTATTCTATGAATCCCGCAAAGATGTGTACGAAAGCTACTACATAGACGAAATAGTGGATTGTAAAAACTTATCCACAAATACCTATCGATTGTACCACCATGTCCCTTGATATCTAGCTCTAAGAATCATATAGCTTTTTAGTAGAGCTAACTTTTATATACATCATAAGAGAATAAAAAGATTCCCATCTAGCTTCTTGATGAGATCTCACCTTTGTACATCTCTTGAATAAATTTAAGGCATCTTGAATTAAATAAACATAGTTACTTTACAAATTTTGTCTTGAGTTGTGGAACTTTAAAGCACATGGTATTCAAAGGCGAGGAAACCCATTTTGAGTGCGATGATGAAGCTTGGATTGAGGCAATGGAAGACTATTTTGAAGTTACAGAGATCCAACCTGTAAATCAAACTATGCTTGCAATGTTTCATCTTACTTGTGATGCAAAAATATGGTGGAAACAACATTGCAAGGACTTGGAGGTTTGAGGATATTCTCGATCTTGGGATGATAATAAAGAAGCGATTACAACAGGATATCTTCCACCCACTCATTGGGACGCCAAAATGAATGAGTTCTTTACTCTAAAACAACTATCTCTATAGGTAGGAGAGTACTACTCCAAATGTGTAGCCTTGCAAAAGTATGCCCCAAAAATTTTCATTGAACAACAGATAGCCATGCTCTGTCAAGGATTGAATCATCCCTTGGATACCCGTATTGGAGCAATGAGACCCACATCACTTCATGATTCTCTCTTAAGGGCAACACCTCTAGCTAAATAAATGACCACGAATCATGGGAGAGAAGACTTTAAAAATCAAAGGGGCAGGCCCAACAATTGGACTCCCAAACCTATTTATCAAACTTATCAGTCTTGCCCTGTAGCAACCCCAACTACAACAACTCAACTTGAGCATCCTGATGTTTGTTGTTATGAGTGTAATGATATAGGACACTATAGGAACAGGTGTCCCAAAAGAAGTGTAGCAACTACTTCAAATGAAATTCCTATAGCCCCAAATGGTAGAGAACAACCTATTTGTCCTGGAGAAGGGAACACAAGAAGAGGTCATGGAAGAGGAGCAATGCCTCAAACTCATTCTATTATTATGGAAGATCCAATAGTAGAAGACCTAGCTAGCTAGAGAGTAATTTTTCATCCTTGAAACTTAGGAAAGGAAGATTAAGAACAGAAGCATCATTGAACACCTCGTCAAATGGAAAGATTTCCCTGAAGAAGATGCAACGTGGGAATACAAAATAGCTCTCCTTAAAGATCATCTAGACTTAAAACACCATTTTAGATGAAATGGGAAAATCCCACAACTTTGGGACTAATTTCAACGCCTATGGATTCCTATTTCCCATTAAATTTGGAAAATTTTCATTTAATTTGGGAATGTGACAAAGAGATAGATTCTCAAGAAAATGGTGGTGTTGAGAAACACCATTATTTTTCTTTTTTTTATGTGGGTGTTTCAAAACACTTCATAAAAGAGATAGATTCTCAAGAAAATGGTGGTGTTGAGAAACACCTTTTAAAATTTTTATTTTTATGTGGATGTTTCAAAACACTTCATTTAAGAGATAGATTCCCAAGAAAATAGTGGTGTTGAGAAACACCTTTTAGAATTTTTATTTTTATGTAGGTGTTTAAAAATACTTCATAAAATCATACATAAGCTGGGGAAATAAAACAATGAGCAAGATATGAAATGCTATTCAATTTCTCCTATTAAGCTAGCCTGTGCCTTCTCCATGACATTTGATGGGATCTTGATTGTTTCTGCAATTCTTCCACCCCTTGGAGTCCATGACCATACAATTGTATCAACACACTCCTAGCGCTTTGGGTCAGTAAGATTGCAACACCAACTCTTTTTCCAAAAATCCTCATACTGTTCTTGGATTGTGGGACTTCGTTTTCAATGTTTTGGTGCCCAATACTGAATCAGAACTTTCTTGTAGTTAGGAGATGATTTGTCTACATCAATGTTTGACTCTGTCACTCCTAGCCATATCGGATATTCAAGATCTGCGGGTCTCACAAGAACAAGATCCCCTTTTCTTACATCAATATGAGGCCTAAAGGCCTCTTGTGGCCTTGCACTTTGAGGACCAACATAGTGATAATTCAATTCTTCATATCCTTGAAACTCATCTCTGTCTTCCTCTATCTCTTGCATTCTATGACTCCCTACAGTCTTTGGCCAAAATGTTGTATATTCACCAATGTGTTTATTGGTTGGTTGTTCAAGCTTATTGATTATGTTTTGCCAATAAGTGATAACAGGCTCCATGTATTTTGTGGAGTCATGGTCCTTTCCCTTTAATAGAGAACATCTTTTCAAAAATTCAAGATATGACTTAATGCCTTGAATAACAAGCGGACTATCTCTCACATAGTCTGCTATAGGCACCACATCTGGACAGCCTGTTGGTAATTTTGGTTTTCCCTAGTCATATTTTTTCCACAACTCAATTCCCGACTCCTTTGGCATCCAATCGAGTGATTTGGGATGAATTTTGTACTGCATTACTGGGACTTCACCTTGCATATAGAAACGAAATTGAAGTGGCTTAGAGTGTCCGACTAGAGCATCTTGTCCGTCACACATGTACCCTTGCACAAAGGATTTAAATTCGGGAACTTGTGTCATCAAACATGGTGCTGGAGCTGAGCTTTCACATTTTTGAAAATGTTCCATCAGATGTGGAAAAGTGAACGTCATTCCTGTTCGCAATCTTTCTGAGAACCTACTAAACATTGCATCTATGTCCTCATGTGTATGACCCACCATTAAGAATCCCAAATGCACGGTTTTGAAAACTCCTTTTGCTACTAACGAGGATAAGTATGCAAACAAATATCGATTTTTATTCTCTCCTGCACAATTATCTAGCTGTAGCAAAAGATTCTCAGGCAATTTTTGAAATACAGGAGTGGATTTGGTATCCACAACACATTGAGAGGAAGTTGATTGTATGTGCACAATCTCTTCATTACATCCCTGGATGGCCAACGGTGGTGTCATTATTGATGCATTCCTCTCACGCTCTTGCTTCATTTTGTTTTGGAGGTCTAGAGCTCTCCTTGAGTTCAATGCATTGAATAACGTTACATTGCTGCATGGCATACCATCATGGCATAAATCTCCTTGTCCATGGTTTTCTGTTCTTTCGAGATTTTGTAAGCATAATGCAAGGGAACCAATTGTAGCATTGGGATCTGAAGGCCATAGACCATTAACTGAGATGTGACCATACATTCCATGACCATGTCCATGTGTTATCATACCTATTAATGATACTTGCAATTGATATGCACTCGCATAATCTTTTGAGTTCACACGCAACCTAGGTATTGCTGTCTTTTTTTGATCCATTTTATCATGTATAATGCATAAATACTTATCCTTTTGCAACTGGGAGAACTTACGCCAGGTGTTAACCCTCACGGCACACGGACACCCTATGATCTATAAACGTTGTATTGTTTAGAGTCAAGTACCGGGCTTGTCGGACCAATAGGAACAGGGTAAGGGTGATCGCCGATGACAGGCGCACTCTAACTGGAATATTCAAGGAGTTAGTTGGCTAAGTATGGGCTCCCAAGTGTGAATGGGGTGAGCTCATATAAAAGCCACTAAACCTAATTTTTACTCATTCTCTCATTGTGCAATAGAAGCTGCTCTTGCTCCATCTCCACCTTCTCCTTCACCATCTCCTTATGTGTGTGTGTGTACGTGTGAGAGAGAGAGAGAGAGTGTGAGAGTGTGTGTGTGATCGAGTGTTGCGGCGGCACGACGGCGGCGAGGCAGTTGAGCGCGGCGTAGCGGCGTCTCCCTCTTGTTCGTGGCGCGGGAATCCTTCATTCGCAACTACGCAGGAAGGTGAGTGACACACCATTCTTCCTTGTGAGCTTGTCTGTTGTATGACTCTGTGCTAGGAGCCTTTGTGGCTCGCACACGGCGCGTAGCAAGTCCCTAGCCGTGACATTTTTGGCGCCGTTGCCGGGGAGCTGCTGCGCGTGAAGCTCCAATGGTGACCTGTAAATTGTATTGAAGCTATTTTTTATGTAGGAAAGGCGCGGCTTAAGTTTGATTATTGTTGTTATGCAAAAACAGTAGAGAAAGACACAATGTTGTTGACTGCATTCAAGTTTTCTGTGTTCTATTAACCTCTGTTTTTCTAGTTCTATTAAGCTCAGATTTCAGCTTACACAGTTAGCATTTCTTGCGTTTTTGCGTTTTCTGCATTTTTTGGTTTGCACAGCACAGTTCTGTCAAGTTTCAATTTTCTGCATTTTCTGGTTTGTGCACAGTTAGTTAATTAAGCAGGTTAGTAATTAGGTGAACCACTGATTAGCAGGTCAGTAGGTAGGTGGGACAGTAAATAGTTAGGTGAGGTCAACGCGCACCAAAACGCGTACCAAATAATATCCAAAAATATATATATATATAAAATTTAAATTTAAAAAAAAATAAAAAAAGTTTTTTTTGTAAAAAAAAAAACCGAAAAATAAAAACGTGAGTGAGGGGGAGGCTAAAAATCAAAAATATTTAAGTGCGAGTGACTGGGGGGATCACTAAAACTTTGATCGAGATCGGGATCATTTCCCCAAGCCCAAGGCCTAGGCCTAGGCCCTGGCCCAGGCCTCAGTCCTATGATATATACTAAACTCACTCTTATATATATACCCTACCCCCTCAAGAGGGAATGAGAGCATGTGGGGCAAGTCCTCCACTCTCCTCCCTTCTCTTTCCACTTGCACCCTTAGACTTGCTATTTGGAGCCTAGTTCCCCAGCTAGGAAAAGACTGTTTCGGGCTTTTCTGGAGAAAAATAGAACCAAACGGTGGGCTGTAAAGCACAGCGTGTCCCTCCTAGCGATACGCTCCTTTCGAGCTATCACACGGCCCATTCAACGACACTCTCTAAAAAATCTAGCAAAAAAACAAACAAAAAACACGCAAAAAACTAGTCACAAGGCCTCCTAGAGCAGCTTTTTGACACCTTAGGGTATCAAAAGCACATGCACTTACGCTCTGGGCGGGTGCTAGAACACGAGCATATTGAGGGTGCCTCTGTTCATACGGACACCCATTACCCATCCACGATAGGCTCTAGACCCTCAGCGGGGACACAAGGTAGCACCACCCAAGACCCTAAAATAGCCGCTAGTGATTCCTCCTCCGACTCCGAAATCATGGAAGCATATCCTACCCAAAACACTGAGAGAGAAGGCCATGCACCTCCCGAAGCTCCACAGCCTAGTACTAGTATGTTTAGCCGTTTCATAGAAACATTAGGTAGAGCTACTCGCTTGGAACCTGATGCAAATGAAGCACACGAAGGGGGTGGGGAAGTGGACTCTCCTTTCACATTGCACGTGGGCCCCACACCCCCAAAGAGTGTCCATGTGGATATCCTACCAACTTCTTACCAAGAAGGCCCTGTTGAGCTGCCTCCTTCAGAAGTTCCCTCTAAAGTACCGTTGGTGACAAGTAAAACCACGGGGAGCAACATTGCTTCTACCTCACAAGAAACCGTTAACACGTCGACTCTAGAAGGATTGTTCATTAATGATCATTGGACATACGACCTCCACACTGAGGTGTTGCTGGATTTACACTCTGGCCACGCCTACCATGTAGGATGGATAGACATTGTACAATCCACCTCTAGTGCCACGAGCATCGAAGATCAACAGAAAATGATCTGTAATGTTATCCATGGCATTATTCAATCAGAAAGGCAAAACCGAGGGGTAAATATACTCTCAACTGGCCCCATGAGATTTCTGGATATGAGCAACGCTCAGCAGCCTACTCTATCACAAATGGAGACTCCTCTAATGAGCCCCATGGACCCATCTTACGTCATTTCACCTGGGGTCTCTATGCAATCTGAGCCTCCGAGCGACAACTTTAGCTTCCCTAACTTGGCTCAACCCTCTATTAAGGAAAACACAGTGCTCACTCCAGGGATAAGCCTGACAGAGAATGTACTGATGACATCTACGGTTAGCGCAGTGCCACTACCTAGTGTCGTAGTACCTAATATGGGGCCTCGACCGTATGTGCCTCTAGCCCCTTATGCACACATGGCCCCCACACCTCCAATTGTACCACTTGTTTATGCTCCTCGAGTGCCGCTCCCTAGCCCTTATCCGAGTGGACCTATGCCCGGCTATGTTCCATATCCTGCATCATCCACACATATGCCAAGACCGGTACCCGTCCCTCTCCCACATATGATTCCAAGAGTACCTCCATCGGCCCTGCCTCCTCACATAGGTGACTTGGCAGCGTTTGCTCAACGCATAGGTCGATCTATCGCGGAAAATATGCGTCATGCATCTAATAGAGAGCCTAGAAGTAAGGTAGTACAAATTGCCAAACTCACGCAAAAATTCAATGGGGACGAAGATGCTAGAAAACAAATTGAAGTGTTTGAACAAGTATGTGATTCCTTAGGGGAACGCAACGAACTACATAAGTGCAATGCCTTAAGCTTGACATTAAGTGGGAAGGCTGGAGATTGGTATAGAACCCTAAGGGTGGACGAGAAAACAATCTACCCTACCCTTCAAAGGTTGTTTCTAAAGGAGTACATACGAGAAGGTGTGCTTTGGGGTGTAGCATCTCAGCTACAGAAGGCCGAACGTAAGGAAGGAGAGTCAGGTGGGGACTTCATTAGTCGTCTAAAGCACTTAAACTCTCGCTGCCCTGTAAATGAGCGCTTCAACAATAACCAACTGCTTGATCGATTCATTCGAGGGTTGAGGAATGAAGGAATCTATAATGGAAAAGTGATTAGAGGTATCACAACCTGGGAAGATGTCACTGCCAATGCAATCCAATTAGAGGACAACTTGATGATAGCAGGCATGAGGGTGTCTACTAACACGAGATCCACTTGCTCACAAGCCATTGAGTATGAACCCATGACTGCAAAGCCCATTGCCAATGAGCCAAAGGTATTTGAGACATTCTTGACAGACCTCACCAAGGCAATCCAAGAGTCTCTTAAGGATAATCAACCCCCTCAAAATAGTCACATGTATCCAAGAAGGGAGCAACAATGGTGTTCCATTTGCTTAGGTCCACATAGCACTAGTGAGTGCCCTACGTTTAGAGTAAAATTTAATGGAACTTGCAACGCATGTGGTAGGTATGGTCACCAAGCTAAGGACTGTTTAATGATCAAACGTATGATGGCAAATAGACCACCTGTAGCCTGGACGGATGCACCTTGAGCTCCTATATTGATGCCTGCTCCACCTGTTGAGAAAATACCGCAACACATGGTCCCTAGATCTCAAAATGTTGTACAAGCTACACCGCTACCACCTCCTGTGCTAGGACCGCAGCCCCCGCATCCAAGAGTCTCCCCTATGAAGATGGCTGTGAGGAGGAAATAGACACTAGTATTGCCTACGGACTTGATATATTGGAAGAGTGTCCTATATACTGATAGCCGTTTTTCGGCTCTCCGTAATTGCCATAGTAAGCTTCCTCACCCTACCAAATTCACCCAAACACTATGGCTATCCCTACCATTTCATCGTACATAGGCGTGTGTGAGTTACGGGACTTTTCCCATATCTTCTTAAAAACCCTTAGCTAGCTAGTCACTGGGCTAGGTGAGCCAAAAAAAATAAAAACATAAAAATAAAAAATAAAAGTATATTATGGCCTCTTTGTGTGTAAATATTTCATTGTATATATGGCCTAAATATAGGGATTTTTTATAATTATTTTGGTATTTTATTTCAATATTTCTACTTAGGTGTGTGTTTTATTAAACCTATGTACACCTTCTTTCATCCTCTTACACCATAATTATATTTTTTTTGCCAATATGTACATACTCTAACCTCATATTTTTCCTTTATACAAATCACTCCCACATTTTCACCCTCACCCTCGTGAAAACAAAAAATTGATCTCTACTCATTGGTTACTTTTATTATATTATTTACTTGCATACCTTTTCCTCTTTCACCCAAAATAATTCAAGGAGGGATCATATCATATGATTCCAATATCTTTCCATATCCATAACTCCTCCATATTTTTATTATTATTTTTACTCATTATTCTAACACCATGTGCTCATTGAGCTAAAGTCCATGAATAGTCCATACACTAGTCCCACCATGTATATATTTCTTTATTCACCAATAATCCTCCTCCATGCATGTGTCAAGGGCAACTTGGATGCTTTGTATTATGATATGACAAAGGAGGGGCTCACTCTTGGATGCATTGTACAAATTCAACAAAGGAGGGGTCCACTAAAAGACTTTTGCAAGCATAAAAACAGGCTTTTTGGTGAGAATTTTGGCACCTATCTCCACTCCGAATTTGGAGCAGTGGTCAAAAGAGAAAATGTAGCCCACGCTCTGAATAATCACCTCAAAGTTTTTCATGATTTTTGGAGGTACCAGCGGTGAGCTATGATTTTTTGAGTGGACCCTAGTCTGCCCACTTTTTTCACAAGTAGCCCATAGTCTTCTCTCACCTCTTTCCACACTTCTACACACACACACACACACATTTCTCTCAATCCCTCACTCAAACCTGCACCTTCAATGGTTTCTCTCACCTTCTTCACCATTAACCTCCCCACTTACTCCCATAGCTCTCATATGAGCTCTCCATGTACATACACCATCTCTATGCCTCTCTCTATTACTTCCAAAGTACAATTCCATCTTACCCCTTATATATATACATAAATTCAGCATGTGTACCATGATTAACCTCTGCAAATCAAGAACGGAATTACCATTTTCATCGCGATAATCAACCTTGGCGGCGGTGGCGTAAAGAAGGGAAGACGAAGAAGAAGGTCGATAGTCATTTTGAGAACCTACACAAGTAAGTCCAAAACTTCTTCAAGCTTCACCATCACAAGGATTTTCTCACTTCATTCAACCATCTTACTTCAACCATCCACCTCATTCTACCCATTGTAAATGTAACATTAACTTTCTAGTGATTACTAACACTAACCACTAACATACTAACACAAAATAGCCATTGACCTAACCATAAAAGACACCTCACCTCAAGACATGTGTATAGTAACTCTCTCTCTCTCTCTCTCTCTCTCTCTCTCTCTCTCTCTCTCCTTACTTACTTTCACCTTATCTACCATCAATAATGCTCTCTTTTGAGCCCACACCCATGACTCAAGCAGACAAAGAAGGCCCGCAATGTTTTGATATTCAAAAAAATCATAATCTTGATTTGTTAGCTTGTAAATTAGGATTTCTAATAATCTTAATGAGGGGTCTCCAACCTATAAATAGGCCCCTCTCCTTCTTGTAAAACAACCTCCAACATCTCACATAGCACCCCAACACTCTATGCGTGAGGAGAGACTTAGGTGTAGCAACCACTTGTGAGCTTCACTCTTGGTGTGAGAGAAGCCTTCAAGCTACACATTGCAAGTGAGAGAGCATGAGTTCCACAAATCTCAAAACCACTATTGTACATGCTCCTTCATCATCAATAAATTGAGGGTTGGTGCATCAAAGGCGTGATTCGACGTTCAAATCTTCGTCCTTCCATTTGTGCAATACGGTTTGGTGAATTCAAGGTGACTTGTGTATTTTGAGTTTTATCGGTTGATCTTGATTTTAGAAAGTGTTTTAGTGTGTTTTCCGTTGCCAGTTTTGTGTCCATTGTAAGAGGGTATTGTGGTGAGAGGTCTCCCACACCCTAAGACAGTGTGTGTGTGTTTTGGCAATGATTAGCAATCACTAAGCATTGAGTGATTTTTGTACAAGTTCTACGATAGCATCATAACGAACCATCTCCATTTGCAAGTCACAAATAAGGTATTACGCAAGATCCTTCCCTCTCTCTCTTCCCTTTGCTCTAGCTCTCTCTGGTCCATTTCATGTGTGTCTTGGTGTGAGGTTGTTTGTGTGTGTTGTGTGGTGCATCTTCTTGGTTGTGCCAAAATCTCTCTTGCGTCCTAGTTCGCATACCATAACTAGGTGGTGCCCCTATCTTGTTTGGGTTTGGCTGTGGGTTTGTTGTTGTGTTGTGCTTGTGGTTGCCCGAGCCCCAATTGAGCAGCACGGGAGCCTTGAGGGGTGTTTAGAGGTCGCCTCTCTTGTTGCCCGCCCCGGACCGCCTCAATTTTGGTGCCCCCACTGAGGAATGACTTTGTGCTTATTGTTGTTGCATTGCATGAATGCTCGAATTTCAGCATAATCAAGTAGATTATATGAATCATGAAAACTTGTATGACCGAGTTTAATTTCAAGGCAACAAAAATTGATCTAGAATATGGTTTGGATTAGCATAACATAAGAAAGAAAAAAAAAACATTTTCACATAAGAATCTAGAATTCATGCTAAAAGACCTTTCAAAACTTTGTGTTGTTAGTTGATGTCATGAGAGAAAATGATTGTTTGGCACTAATCTTTGTGTGGTTCTAGCATTGAGAAACTATGACACGCTATACCTTTGATGATATCCCAATCTTCTTCGGAAATCTAGAACAAGATGTTGATGATTTTCTTGCTGATTTTAGAATGGTTTGTCGTATCCTTGGTAAAAGGGATGACATTGAAAAAGGGGATTTTCTATTGCTATGCCTTAGAGGCAACGCTGAGCAATGGTTTTGGAGTATGTCTTCTCAGATTGAAGATGGATATACCCAAATTTCCAAAGCTTTGAAGACCAGATTCTCTAAATTTCCAACAACAGAGACAGCATGGGCTTCATTAGGGAGACTTCAACAACATGGTGAAGACTACTATGCTTATGAGGATATTTTTTCTCGTCAATGGGAAAGAGGTGGATTTAGTTCTACATTTCTAGATTATGTAAAAATGGAGCAATTTATTTCGGGTTTGTCTCCTTTCCTAAAGACTAAGGTTACTTGTAGTGGACCCTCTACCTTTGAAGAAGCGGTCACTATTGCCCGAAGAAAGTTTCACAAGTACTTCTACATCAAAAATGGTTTCCATCATGCTGGAAGAACCAACCATCATGAAAGTGTTTCTATCAAGGAGTCATCTCCTTTTCCATACTTGTCTCCTTCTACTCCGACAAATGTTGAAGAAGTTACTTACATGCCAACTGATTATTCAAGTGCTAAAGTGTGTGGCCAAGACTCAAATGTGGAATCTCTTTCTTCTACCTCTATCACAAGCATGCAAAAATTGACACAAGATATCTCAAATGGCATTGATGATTCAATAATGGATACATCCAACCTTTTGGCGGAGGATCAATTTCTAGTCCGAGCAGACGAAGCTTTTGTGCAACATGACTCTATGGAGAATGAAGACCTTGAAGGTAACCTTGATCTTATGGAATGTTCTGAGAGTGTATCTTGTCTAAAAGAAGAGAGTGAAGAAGAAGATGAAATCATAGGTGGAGAGATCATAGACCACATTGATCATAAAGAGATGATTGTGTACATGGAATGCCAACTCCAAAACAAAGTAGAAGAGTGTGAGTTGAATCCATGTGAGGATAATCTTGAAGAAGTGTTTGAGGATGTTGAAAAGCATTGGTATGACCCATGTATGTTAAGCATGGAGGAACCTATCATGCAAGAAGCCAAATGTTTCACAAAATCAAACAGTATTCCATCAAACTTTGAGGTGGTACAATGTGAGGAGTTACAACCTTGCCAAAGGGGGGGCTTAGAAGGGGATGAAGAACATGGGAGAGTAGTAAAAAATAAAATCATAAAAGGAAACTATCAGAAGGGTATCATTCTCTCCAATGGTGTTTTAGTGGGTGGCTCTTCATTCATGGGACAATCTCTTAACAAGAAAATCCAAGCTTTTGAAGCCCCAATCATCTTCATATTGGGTTTCACCTCTTCAAAGTCAACTTCTCCTCTCTTCACATATACCTTTCATCGAGGGCACCATACCTTCTTAAGTGGAGGAGGACATGAATACTTGGTGATGAACGGAGGTTTCCAAACCTTCTTCATTTGGTTCTTTGGTGTATGGAGGTCGCACATTGTGATGCTTCTGGTCTTCATCATAGATGAAAAACTTGTTGACTGCTACATGTGGATATCTCATCAATCAGTACCAAAATCTATTCTCTTCCAATGTGTTGGAAGCAATAGAAACCTTCGTCTATTATCTACTTATGTGGTAAACTATTTGCAATACCTTCCAATAGCAGCTGGAAGCATGGATCGAGCTTTCCTAAATCATGAAGGCCATATAATTTTTGACTTGGTGAGCCTACCCAGGTCGAATGAATTTTATGAGCTACAGTTCAGGAATTCGCTCATACAAGCTCTTGAAGATCGTAGCAGATACATCACCTTTATACAGGAGGAAGAGCAACCAATCTTTTATATCACATTCATAGTGATAGATGCAATGATGGACAACAGTAAAATCTACAAGTTTCTTCAACCAAAATCAGTAAGTGATTCCATACCATACATCTCGCTTTGGGAAAGATATTTCAAGATCTTTGATCCTGGGGGGTGCTTATGGAAACTTTCTCAATGGAGGTGGTTTACTCCGTCACTTCATTTCATCTTGCTATTGGCTCGGAGAACCTTCCATATCACACAAGGTTTTTTAATCATACAACAAAGGTTCTTCAAAGATAAGAGCAGACAAAGACAGACGTTACATAATATACATGTTGTATGATCAGATAAATGGTACATGAATGTACCATTATCTAAGGGGGGGGCTAATGATAGCCGTTTTTCGGCTCTCCGTAATTGCCATAGTAAGCTTCCTCACCCTACCAAATTCACCCAAACACTATGGCTATCCCTACCATTTCATTGTACATAGGCGTGTGTGAGTTACGGGACTTTTCCCATATCTTCTTAAAAACCCTCAGCTAGCTAGTCACTGGGCTAGGTGAGCCAAAAAAAAAAATAACAAAAAAATAAAAAATAAAAGTATATTATGGCCTCTTTGTGTATAAATATTTCATTGTATATATGGCCTAAATATAGGGATTTTTTATAATTATTTTGGTATTTTATTTCAATATTTCTACTTAGGTGTGTGTTTTATTAAACCTATGTACACCTTCTTTCATCCTCTTACACCATAATTATATTTTTTTGCCAATATGTACATACTCTAACCTCATATTTTTCCTTTATACAAATCACTCCCACATTTTCACCCTCACCCTCGTGAAAACAAAAAATTGATCTCTACTCATTGGTTACTTTTATTATATTATTTACTTGCATACCTTTTCCTCTTTCACCCAAAATAATTCAAGGAGGGATCATATCATATGATTCCAATATCTTTCCATATCCATAACTCCTCCATATTTTTATTATTATTTTTACTCATTATTCTAACACCATGTGCTCATTGAGCTAAAGTCCATGAATAGTCCATACACTAGTCCCACCATGTATATATTTCTTTATTCACCAATAATCCTCCTCCATGCATGTGTCAAGGGCAACTTGGATGCTTTGTATTATGATATGACAAAGGAGGGGCTCACTCTTGGATGCATTGTACAAATTCAACAAAGGAGGGGTCCACTAAAAGACTTTTGCAAGCATAAAAACAGGCTTTTTGGTGAGAATTTTGGCACCTATCTCCACTCCGAATTTGGAGTAGTGGTCAAAAGAGAAAATGTAGCCCACGCTCTGAATAATCACCTCAAATGTTTTCATGATTTTTGGAGGTACCAGCGGTGAGCTATGATGTTTTGAGTGGACCCCAGTCTGCCCACTTTTTTCACAAGTAGCCCATAGTCTTCTCTCACCTCTTTCCACACTTCTACACACACACACACACATTTCTCTCAATCCCTCACTCAAACCTACACCTTCAATGGTTTCTCTCACCTTCTTCACCATTAACCTCCCCACTTACTCCCATAGCTCTCATATGAGCTCTCCATGTACATACACCATCTCTATGCCTCTCTCTATTACTTCCAAAGTACAATTCCATCTTACCCCTTATATATATACATAAATTCAGCATGTGTACCATGATTAACCTCTGCAAATCAAGAACGGAATTACCATTTTCATCGCGATAATCAACCTTGGCGGCGGTGGCGTAAAGAAGGGAAGACGAAGAAGAAGGTCGATAGTCATTTTGAGAACCTACACAAGTAAGTCCAAAACTTCTTCAAGCTTCACCATCACAAGGATTTTCTCACTTCATTCAACCATCTTACTTCAACCATCCACCTCATTCTACCCATTGTAAATGTAACATTAACTTTCTAGTGATTACTAACACTAACCACTAACATACTAACACAAAATAGCCATTGACCTAACCATAAAAGACACCTCACCTCAAGACATGTGTATAGTAACTCTCTCTCTCTCTCTCTCTCTCTCTCTCTCTCTCTCTCTCTCTCCTTACTTACTTTCACCTTATCTACCATCAATAATGCTCTCTTTTGAGCCCACACCCATGACTCAAGCAGACAAAGAAGGCCCGCAATGTTTTGATATTCAAAAAAATCATAATCTTGATTTGTTAGCTTGTAAATTAGGATTTCTAATAATCTTAATGAGGGGTCTCCAACCTATAAATAGGCCCCTCTCCTTCTTGTAAAACAACCTCCAACATCTCACATAGCACCCCAACACTCTATGCGTGAGGAGAGACTTAGGTGTAGCAACCACTTGTGAGCTTCACTCTTGGTGTGAGAGAAGCCTTCAAGCTACACATTGCAAGTGAGAGAGCATGAGTTCCACAAATCTCAAAACCACTATTGTACATGCTCCTTCATCATCAATAAATTGAGGGTTGGTGCATCAAAGGCGTGATTCGACGTTCAAATCTTCGTCCTTCCATTTGTGCAATACGGTTTGGTGAATTCAAGGTGACTTGTGTATTTTGAGTTTTATCGGTTGATCTTGATTTTAGAAAGTGTTTTAGTGTGTTTTCCGTTGCCAGTTTTGTGTCCATTGTAAGAGGGTATTGTGGTGAGAGGTCTCCCACACCCTAAGACAGTGTGTGTGTGTTTTGGCAATGATTAGCAATCACTAAGCATTGAGTGATTTTTGTACAAGTTCTACGATAGCATCATAACGAACCATCTCCATTTGCAAGTCACAAATAAGGTATTACGCAAGATCCTTCCCTCTCTCTCTTCCCTTTGCTCTAGCTCTCTCTGGTCCATTTCATGTGTGTCTTGGTGTGAGGTTGTTTGTGTGTGTTGTGTGGTGCATCTTCTTGGTTGTG
Organism: Adiantum capillus-veneris; assembly: GCF_014529385.1. Taxonomy (NCBI): domain Eukaryota; kingdom Viridiplantae; phylum Streptophyta; class Polypodiopsida; order Polypodiales; family Pteridaceae; genus Adiantum; species Adiantum capillus-veneris. The sequence continues at coordinate 103,245,902 of NC_140946.1, forward strand.
CCAAAATCTCTCTTGCGTCCTAGTTCGCATACCATAACTAGGTGGTGCCCCTATCTTGTTTGGGTTTGGCTGTGGGTTTGTTGTTGTGTTGTGCTTGTGGTTGCCCGAGCCCCAATTGAGCAGCACGGGAGCCTTGAGGGGTGTTTAGAGGTCGCCTCTCTTGTTGCCCGCCCCGGACCGCCTCAATACTACATGGAAGATTGTTGGGGGCAAGTCAAGCCGGTTTATCAAGCTGCTGCTGTCGCATCCAGAGGTCAAAATATCAACACCCAGGCTACGAGGCCACCTCTTCAATGCTATGAGTGTGGTGGACCACATCGGGCAGTGGAGTGCCCTATTAGGCTGCAAAAGAATGCTGCACAGATGCAAATGAATCAAGGGAGCACGTCTGCAATGCGAATACTCACATATAATCGTTGTGTCATAGATCACTTGATTTCCCAATGCCCCTATAACCCAAATGCGCCTAAAATCACACCCCTAAATTTGGTCGAAATTGCTAGTGTGACATCGCCAATACCACCCGTCGCACCCGCTTATGCGATTACACGGTCCATGCTTCAAGGGCTAGGCCATATCCTCGAAGAGAGAGATACCGCGTCAGTTATCCAAGCAAAGAAAAAGAAGACACGAAGGAAGAGGTCGCAGATTACAGGAAATTCAAAGCCAAGTTCCAAAACAAACATAGGAACAGGAGATGACCCCGTGTATATGAATGACCTCGAGGATGATTCAGATTCAATCGAGACAATGGAGACTAGAACCAATACCACAAATGGAAAGACCGACAAAGAAAACCGTAACATAGAACCAAATGAAAACTGAATAAGAGAAAACCATAAAGAGTCTCTGAAAACACCACAAGTGTTTTCAAATCCAATCCAAGACCCCCAAGTTAAACCGCAGGGGCAAAAAGGGAAGAATCGTAAAAAGAAAATTGGGACGTACCCAAACCCAGTAGACGAGATTGAGAAGGTGAAACATCTAAGAGGTTTAGTGGAGGAGACTCAAAGGAAACTAGAACCAGAACCCATGCAAGTCAAAATTCATGACACAGTGTTTCCCACGCAAGTTCATCCACCCCACATGAACCATAGACCGTTAGCCATATCTAGTATCATCCAAGAAGGGAGTGAGGACGGGACATTAGAAAGTGAGCATACACCTTTCTTGTTGGAAAGGATTTTTAACGAAGGAATACCTGATCCCATTGAGGAATATGAGATTCCATCCTCACCAGTTCCTAGTCAAGGACCTACACCCTGCAAAATGCCAATGAATGTTGCCAAACTAGTGGACTTCATGTCTTCTGAGGTCCGAACCACGATCATAGCAAAGCTGTATGGAGATCCTGAGTTATTCCTTGCACTTCGAGCATTCCTTAACGGAGAGCTACGAACGGGATTACCGCAGTTTGCGCAACCAAATAGGCCTGACTCCATTATGATTGATGAGGAAAATCATGTGCAATCACATGACTTAGATGGACACGAGTCTGTGATCGAGGTACCCATTAACGAATTAGGGCAGTATTTTGAAGGCGACGAGTCTAATGCGACCCTACCCATCACTACCAAGGGATTAACTATAAAGGGAATTCTTGATGGTGGTGCGGGAGTTAGCATCGTTACAAAAGATTGTTGGGAATCCATGGGAAAACCCCGCCTCAGTGTTACTAACATTGTGGTAAAGATGGAAAATGGCACCATAGCCAAACCTATGGGGATGCTCAAGGATCTTAAGATCAAAGTTCTAGGACACAAGGTACGACATACGTTCATTGTAACGGATTTCTCTAAACACCTTATGTCATATGAAATGATTTTAGGACGACCATTCATGAGGGAAGAACAAATGGTTCATGATTGGTCTAAAAATCATGTCTATTTGCAATTCCAAGACTCTGTCCTTAGAGTGGATTTGGTGACTGGTAAGGTACACCCCTTAGGGAGTAAAACCATTATTGATCATCGCTCTGACACCACAGTTCACTCGGCCCCACTACAATATTGTTACACTTGTAAGAAGGATACAGACATTGGCCAAGATTCTCCTTACATGGATGTGTTACCGGGTATGACGAAATCAGACAACGTAGACTGGGTACACCTAGCTGCAACCATAGATACCTGGGGAAATAGAGGAACCACTTGGGTCACACCAAAGGGGGAAGAGGTACCACAAATTGCACCTCTGAACATGATAAGTGCCATACATGAATCTTCTAAGGGCAAGGCAATTGTAGACCAATCTGACAGTGACACCGATAGCTCAATAGAAGACTTTGACCAACATGACTCAGACACGGACTCCCAGAGTGAAACGGATTCTGAATCTCATGAATTAGAGAGTGGAGTAAGTTGAGAGTCAAAACATTCGGAAGGACCGAGCACATCAACCGATGATAGCTCCTCCGAGAGTGAAGAGGACACCAACGAGGACTCCTTTAGTGAGCCAGATCTAAATGCAAATCAAAATCAGGTCTCAAATAAGAAAAAGAAAAACTTTAAGAGGCGTCGATATCGAGCCAATGTACGTGCTAGGATAAAAAAGAAGAGATCCTCAGCAGAATGGCTCAGTTATATAGGAGCATGTGATGCTCATCGAAAATTGGTAGACGATTGGGGTGAATATCTCCAAAATGTTATGTGGTGCAGACCACGACCCCATGACATAGCCCAATTAGAGATCATAGACAAGCCAAAGTTGAGCCGCACTGCAAGGAGGCGTCAAAACCAAGAGTTAGCTGGACAACACAAGAAAGCAGAAATAGAAGCACAGACCAAAGCACAACGAGAATCCACAGACTTGCATCCTGCACCAGAACATTTCAAATCTTACACCACAAGGGAAGCAAAGGTTGTGTACACAAAAGCCCAAAGAATACCTATCGATGGGAATAATGGAATCTATGATGGTCCGGCAATAGTTAAAGAAATAGAATTAGCCGACCCCGGTGAAGAATCAAAACCTGTTTTTATTGCCCAAGACCTCACAGAAGTTGAAGAGGCGGTCCTCAAAGAGCTTCTCAAGGAATTTAAGGACATATTCGCTTGGACATACCATGATATGAAAGGTGTTCCACCTTCTGTGGTCCAACATACAATCCCTATGATTAGCACTGCGAAGCCCGAACAACAAAGACCCTACCCGATGAATCCTAAGTACGCAAAGATCATTCCAGAAGAACTAGAAAGCTTATCAAATGTGGTTTCATATATCCTATTGAACACTCTGAATGGGTGTCTCCAATAGTTATCGTGCCAAAAAAGAATGGGAAACTCAGGGTGTGCGTGGAACTCAAAAAAGTTAATGCAGCTACTAGAAGAGACCATTACCCCCTACCATATTCCGAACATGTACTCGAAAGAGTTGCAGGAAAGGAAGCTTATAGCTTTCTAGATGGGTACTCAGGCTACAACCAAATCATGATAGCGCTAGAGGACCAAGCTAAAACTGCCTTCATCACAGAATTTGGCGTGTTTGCATTTCGTGTGATGGCTTTTGGCTTAACAAATGCCCCTGCTACATTCCAACGATTAATAAACACTGCTTTTAAAGAATATTTGAGAGAGTTTTGTGAAGCTTTCTTAGACGACCTTTGTGTTTACTCTTCTTGGAAAGAACATATATCATGTTTGCGGAAGGTGTTTGAAAAGTGTAGGTTATATCGTATCTCATTGAACCCGTTCAAATGCCAATTTTGGGTCAAGCATGGAGTTATTTTAGGGCATATAGTATCTAAGAATGGTATCTCAACCGATGAGAGCAAAATTAAAGTGATTCTAGAGTTACCACCACCAACCAATTACAAGGGAGTTCAAAGGTTCATGGGACACGTGGGTTATTATCGACGGTTTATTTTATTTTTCGCTGAGATAGTACGTCCTTTGTACAAGCTTCTCATTGAATTTAAATGGACTGAAGAGTGTGACCAGGCCTATGAACAATTGAAGAAAACACTAGCAAGTGCTCCGATTTTAAGGACACCTAACTGGGATGTCATTTTCCATGTGCATATTGATGCATCAAACTTTGCTATTGGGTGTGTTCTCACTCAACAAGGAGAACATAAATTGGACTATCCCATTAGCTTTGCAAGCCGTCAATTGAACGATGCTGAAAGGAACTACACCACTACAGAGCGAGAAGGTTTGGCAATGGTTATGCAGTAGAGAAATTTCGCTACTACCTTCTGGCAAACAAGTTTTTATTTTATGTGGATCATCAAGCGTTGCTGTATCTGGTAAACAAGCCATGCTCCACAGGAAGAATCACACGATGGTTGTTAATTCTTTTGGAGTTTGATTTCACAATTGTAGTGAGACACGGTAAAAGGCACGTCATGGCTGATCATTTGTCTCGCATACCCAATGGTCAAGCCCCTACAGGATTTTATGATGAATTACCCGATACTTCCCTATTCATAGTTGAGACTATGCCTGAATGGAGTGAGAACATTGTTAACTTTTTAGTTAATGGTTTTCCACCCAAGGAACTTCGTAAGGATATCGCTCGAAGGCTAGTAAAAGAATCTGAACCCTATTGTTTGCTTGCCGGAACTCTGTATAGACTAGGCAGGGACGATATTCTTAGGCGTTGTGCCCGCGAGGATGAATATTTGTATATCTTGCAAGAAGCACATATGGGCATAGCAGGAGGACATTTTTCAGGAGACCTGACTGCTAGAAAGGTGATGCAATCAGGCTATTGGTGGCCAACTTTATTTAAGGATGCATCAATTTTTACAAAAGGGTGTGATGAGTGCCAACGTTACAAGACCACAGAGCGCAAAGACATAATGCCCTTACATCCTATTAAAGTAATCCAACCATTTGAAAAATGGGGATGAGACTTTGTAGGTCCAATTAGTCCCGCAGCTCGCAACACTCAATCTCGATATATTCTAGTTGCTACGGACTATGTAACAAAGTGGGCTGAAGCTAAGGCTTCAAGCTAAGGCTTCACAAAAAGCTGACGCGAGGACAACAACTAAGTTTCTTTTTGAGAACATTATCACAAGATATGGTTTCCCTTTTGAAATTGTTAGTGATAATGGTACCCATTTTATAAATGAGGTAATAAGAGAGCTTACCACGACCTTTATGATATCCCACCATAAGTCTACACCTTATTACCCGCAAGCTAATGGACAAGCCGAGAGCACCAACAAGACTCTAATCTCTATTTTAACCAAGACGATAGAAGCTCATCGCACTGATTGGGATTTGAAGTTGACATCTGCTCTATGGGCTTATCGTACTGCTTATAAAGTGGCTATTAATTGTACGCCATTCAAAATGGTATACGGCCAAGAAGCGGTTATGCCTTGGGAGTTTGTCATTCCTAGTCTTAGGGTAGCTTTGCAAGAAGGATGGAATGGTAACCCCTTAACCGAGCGTTTGTATATCTTAGAAACCCTAGACGAAGAGAGACAGTTGGCTGTGCAAAATGCTCTTGTGGAAAAGGATAGGAGAAAGAAGTGGTTTGATCGCCATGTGAAGGACAAGGACATCAAAGTTGGTGATAAAGTCCTTATGTATGGAGTATGTAAAGAGAAGAAAAAGTTGAAATATGCTGGTAAAGGACCATATAGAGTATGTGAAATTACCCCACAAGGTACCCTTCGTGTGGAAACTCTTGATGGAGTTGAAACCATTGGATTCCTCAATGGGAGTAAATTCAAAAGATATTATGATCCTTTAAGCCAAGAAGAACTACGGGCCATTCATCAAAAGAAGGCCGCCAAAGCACAAACTGAGTTAAAGAAGATACAAGCTCAAGCTGAGGCTAAGGAGCGACAACAATGTATAAGACAAAAACGAGAGGCTAACCTTGGAGTCACAAATGCATTCCATGTGGAAATCAAAGAGGATTGGTTGGACTCTGACACACCTCTACGATACCCTATTGAGTTAAATAGTGCCTATGGAAAAGTGCTATATAACGCCTTATTGGACACGGGTGCTAAATATAATCTGCTATCCTATGGGGTGTGGTGTCAGTTAGGGAAGCCACCTCTATCTGAGAGTATTATCCAAGTCAAGGGTGTCAACAAGAAAAAAACTACGGTTTTTGGAATCTGGCACACTTCTGTCAGTTATGACAATGGAATTGTAGCTCAAGACTTTTTGGTCATGCCTACTGGAACTATGGAGGGTAATATAAACCTAGGACGCACGTGGATGATAGCCACCAAATGCACTATTGATTGGGGGACTGGGGGAGTCACAACGCAAAAACCAACTCTTATCCCTACCACTCAAGCCATAGTCCCTAAGATATTGCCTAAGGAAATAAAACCCAAGATATTGCATGTCCAGGAGGTTGAACCATACGTCCCCATAGCCCAACTCTCTAGATCTTCAACTGATGTAGTTGAAAGAAAGCTTGAGACACACAAGAACCATCCTAATATAACATACAAAGCATACAAGTGGGTCCCTAAATCTTCTTTAGTAACCATGGCTGATGCTAAAAAACGGAAGCCTCGTAAGAAACGTCCCACTCGCTCCAAGAAATGTAAGAAAACGTGGCGCTGGATTCCTAAACGACTACTAAAAGCCCAAGGATACTATGATGGAAATGAGCAAATTTGGGTACCTAAACGTAAAATGTGTCCTTCCCTATCGACAACAAACCCATATGAGTCAAACAGTGTAACGCTAAAGCCAATGGCAGACCGTGGAAAGGGAAAGATCAAAGAATGCTACACACCTAGTCCAGAGCTAGTTTGGGCTCCAAGGAAAACCCAATTTATTCCACCTAGCTCAGGAAGGGGGGAGTTCCATGAAGCTTCTAGCTCCTCATGTAATACATCCATAGAGGTAAAAGCTTCTACACAGCCTCCATCTATAGTAATGGACCTCAATGAAGCTACAAAAGAATCCACACATCCCAATGTTCAAGAATCACCTGATAAACCACTTCAAGTTCGATCTTGGGAGAGTACCTTATCACCCTTGCAACTTGACGAGGCACCTAGGGTAATAGAAAACTACTAGAAAAAATCCTCACCTATTACCAATTGGAACAATTGGTTTCAAAGGGTGACAAGATCATTTCAAATGGTATGATCTACCCAAGGAAGGGGGGAGTGTTTGTGGACATCCATCATTCACTTGCTTCCCTCTCAACCTTTCTCCCTGACCTCTTAATCTCCGATCTTAGGGAATGTATATATAAAGCCTTATACTCACAAAAACAAGATAAAATATTAAAAGAGTCGGAGCCATCACACAAATCATAAAAACAAATTATGCACAAAAACACGACCCTTGTAATATTTGCACTCTAAGCATCATCTATTTGCGTGTACAGATATGGATAGTACGCTAAAGTCATCCACTCCTGCCTTGGGTGAGAGGTACCCTCGTTACTTTTCACAAATATTTCACATGGTCTTTCCAGTGCTTGCATGTGAATGGGATTTGATAGGTACGCTAGCATGTGAGAGGAATTTTGAGGAGTTAGAATGGCTGGTACGTCTCTTGACCACGTCTGATCCATACTTAGTAGAGAGCGTTTCTCCCATTGCACAAGCCTACCCTTTTGACCAAGATTATTATAGGCGTCTAGTGACCTTCTTAGTAAACATGGGCACCTATGATGAAGAAGAAAATTTACATGACTACACGGATGGCACATATGGTCTCATGGATGATGAATTTGTTTATCTCGACGACGAGGACAGGGGTTTAGCCTTAGGGTTTCCCCCCAACCTCTACAATATCCTATTCCCTTGACTCTTTAGGGGGAGTGCAAATAATTAGGCTAGGGTTCCTTATGTTTTTTGTTGTGTTCAATAAGTGTTGGTACCTTTTCCCACTAATGTGCCTTCTGGAGGTATTCCTTTTGTTTCCTAGTGTGTACAGGAGCGTGTTGCTATTGATAGGATTTGGACCTTCATGACACCTTTCTCTCGTTCACACTTCAAATCAAGCGCGACCATCAACACAAACAAGTGTTTTATGTCCATTAACATTGCCCTTATCTTTTTGAATCCATGTTTGTCTGCTTTGATTGTGATTGGTAGCATAATATGCAGCGCATTTGCTTAGTATCAAACATTTAATTCAATGTAATGTTTTGTCATAATCACTTGTCTAGGTTTAAAAATCAAGCCGTCCGACTAAGCTAGTTTGAACAAGCTAGGTATTAGAAATCTTCTCTTAATACCATGGGGAATGCCTTCCTAATACGCAATGGTTACTTAGGTTCTTAATCCAATTTAGGCAGCATTGTGTGAAATGTACTAGGGCTTTCTAGTGGGATTAACCCTATTGACCTTTAGCTTAAGTATTATAAAGGGAGTTTACTAATGTGATGAGCCTGGGGAGGGTAACAGTGTTATATGAACCCCCAAAGTTACAAAATTAAAATGCTGAAATGAACAAACAAAAAATCAAAGTGCCACAATGTAAAATTTTAAGCTGGAAGAGAAATCCCTGCTTAAATTGATACTTCACTCACATGTATCGTCTATGGTACTAGAGCCCTAGAGGTTCCCAGTGTGGGCGCTTTTCCTTGAAAAGCAAAAAACCCAAGGCATACAAAATAAGCACACACATCAAAATTGAATCAATGTGAAAAGACTTTGGGGTGTCAAAGAAAAGGTAATCAGTCAGGCGATGATTTCATGAGAAATTCCTTTTATCGTAGCTTAACTACAAGGTCTTCTAGGTATAGCCTCTAGTCAGCCCTCAAACATCAAATACTTGGCTCTCGCAATTAAACAACTTAATTGACCAGAAAAAATTGAGAAGTTACCCATGGTATTAATAGTCGAGCTCTAGTGCCTTTTGACCGTTAAACTAGCGACCCCGGACTTGTTTAATTTTTTACCTTTACATCTGTTTATGCATTTGATTATATTGCAATTTAATGTTTATTGCTGACAAATTGTCTAAAATTCTGTTACCAATCAATTTGTCTGTCTAAAATTGCATATGATTTTTAATTGTATATGAGAATGCAATTACTGTGTCACTGTTGTTTGATTTTGCAGTTATTGAAGAAGGATACACACATCCATGTCGACTGATCTCCCATCTCGACGAACGAGCTTCAATTGGATAGCTTCCGAGGACGGAATCTACATCAGGAAGGGGGGCATGTTAACCCTCACGGCACACGGACACCCTATGATCTATAAACGTTGTATTGTTGAGAGTCAAGTACCGGGCTTGTCGGACCAATAGGAATAGGGTAAGGGTGATCGCCGATGACAGGCGCACTCTAACTGGAATATTGAAGGAGTTAGTTGGCTAAGTATGGGCGCCCAAGTATGAATGGGGTGAGCTCATATAAAAGCCACTAAACCTAATTTTTACTCATTCTCTCATTGTGAAATAGAAGCTGCTCTTGCTCCATCTCCACCTTCTCCTTCACCATCTCCTTGTGTGTGTGTGTGTGTACGTGAGAGAGAGAGAGAGTGTGAGAGTGTGTGTGTGATCGAGCGTTGCGGCGTCACAACGGCGGCGAGGCGGTTGAGCGCCGCGTCTCCCTCTTCTTCGCGGCGCGGGAATCCTTCATTCGCAACTATGCAGGAAGGTGAGTGACACACCATTCTTCCTTGTGAGCTTGTCTGTTGTATGACTGTGTGCTAGGAGCCTTTGTGGCTAGCACACGGCGCGTAGCAAGTCCCTAGCCGTGACACCAGGTGTAGTACACATTCCTACAACTTTTTTGTTGCAACATGTGAATTCGACGTTCATCCTTCAAACATGCAATCATCTCGTCATCCTTTGTTGAATCTAGTTGAGACTTTATCCAAATACACACAACACATTTGGAGAACTCACTTGTTTTTGACAATGTCACATTAGCAAACTATGTATTCCAAATCCTATTGAATTTTGTGCTAGACATTGGCTTGAGACTCATACTGTCAAGTGTTTTATTGACATCATGTAAAATGTCTACTTGCTTGTACGTGTTTGGTATTGCAAGAAAAGTTTCCCTAGTACCATCTTCCATGGTTCTTCTCTTATGTGGCATTCTCTCCGAGTTTTCATCAACAAAAGAGCGCATCAATGCCCTTCCCATTTCTGTATGGTCTCTTCCTTTTCTCATGAAACCATCATTACCATGCACTGAGCATCTAACCCCATTCTCAAAATGTTCACGGTAATGATAAAATGAAGTTTTTGTAATGCCATGAATTTCGTACCAAGCTCTACTGCAAACCTCACTGCCATTAAAATAAAACATATAGCATGTCTTTGTAGTTGTTTTGTTCTCACGCCATGCAGTCAACATTGTATCATACACATAGTTTGTTCTATTTTGCAAACTCTGTCCCCAAAATTCATTGCGCATAGCCATGACCTTAATATCTCGATTGGCATATTGACAACACCTTTTGGAACAACAATCTATGGTTGAAAGAAGCTGGAGAGATGCTAGAGATGCTTGATTGGATCTCTTTGAAGCTTTCATTGACATTTTTGGCTTCCTATTTACAAAGCAATATTTCCGTTTTTTTGAAATAGGCTCTACCAAATAAGCTGATTCAATGCATATGTCTTGTAACGCATGCAACGCATGTAGATCCTCATAGCATAACAATTCTTTTCCATCCATAGTTGTCACTCTCTTGATAGGCCAACAAACTAGATTAATGTTGCATACACTAGCTTCTGCAGAAATAGTAGCCTCATCTGCATAGGATGTTTCGATACCAATACCAATGTTATCTTCACCTAGCTCACCAAAGTTTACAGAGTCAAACGGACACACGTACATGACAACCCCTTCGGCTACTACATGTGTTTTGCTTTCATCCCAAAGTTGAACCCTCTTATCCTTCCAAACCTCTCTGTAGCTCATTCATTTACATTGTGCATCCAATGCTTCATCTGCTTTGTCAGCCTCATGCATAGAAGCCCCTTTGTACTGCATCTCATTTATATGATGCAACAACCCACTACTCCATTTCACAATACTATGAAAAGCATCTCCCACTGTCAATGTATCCATTGTTGGAAAAGGGATGAGTGCTTTCTTTTCAAAACACAAATCAACTGACACCGATACATTGCCTTCCCCAATAAGAATTCCAAAACAATATGCACTTGGATTTATTTCAAATACAGTCCCAATGGCAACCTTTTGTGTTGCTACAAACATGCACACTCTATCACCATGATTGAAATTAGCCATACCTGCAAGAAGATTGCAAGAATAATTGTTAAACAAACCACTTGCAAAGTATATTGATTTACGTAGCATAAAGCATAACAAGTATGTATGAGAAGCACCCTGTGGCCTGAAGGTCATAGGGTTCCCTCTATGCTACTAAGAATCTATTTGTGCTCTATGTTCTATAGTCTATGCTATGTTATCTATTTTGACTTCCTATGGCCCCTAGACCACAAGGCGCCCTCATTGTTTCCAAAAAACCCTCATTGTTTTGCTATGGCCCCAGGGCCATAGCTCTCTATGCCGGTATAAAGCATATTTGCTCTATATTAGCTCCCTAAGGCCTGAAGGCCATAGGGTTGTCCTCAAGATCACCTCACGGAGTTTCATGTCAAGTATATATACATCCTATGGCACCCCATGACCCTAGGGCCATAAGATCTCCAAATGAAACATACGACAATGTATGGCCCTTGAGCTTATACATTGCAACCCCATGACCCTAGGGCCATAGGATCACCATATGAAACATACGACAATGTATGGCCCTTGAGATGATACATTGCAACCCCATGACCCTAGGGCTATAGGATTTCCAAATTGAACATAGGGCAACGTATGGCCCTTGAGCTTATACATTGAAACCCTATGGCCCTAGGGCCACAAGACATAAAAACATACAAAAAGACAACCTATGGCCCTAAGCCCAAGGGTGCGAGCATTGACACACTATGGCTCTAGGGCCACAAGACTTCAAAACATACAAAAAGACAACCTATGGCCCTAAGACCAAGGGTGTGAGCATTGACACCCTATGGCCCTAAGGCCACAAGAATTCAAAACATACAAAAGGACAACCTATGGCCACTATGTCAAAGGTGGCCAAGATATCAATGCAGCCCCATGGCCCTAGGGCCATAGGATCTCTATATGGAACATGTGGCACCCTATGGCGCTTGACCTTATACATTGCAACCCCATGACCCTAGGGCCATAGGATTTCCAAATGGAACATAGGCAATGTATGGCCCTTGAGCTTATACATTGCCACCCTATGGCCCTAGGGCCACAAGATCTCACAACATACAATAAGAGAACCTAAGGCCCCTAAGCTCAAGGGTATGGGTTCAAGGGTGGCCAAGATATCAATGCACCCCATGGCCCTAGGGCCATAGGATCTCTGTATGGGACATGTGGCACCCCATGACCCTAGGGCCATAGGATTTCCAAATGGAACATAGGCAATGTATGGCCCTTGAGCTGATACATTGCCACCCTATGGCCCTAGGTCCACAAGATCTCACAACATACAATAAGAGAACCTAAGGCCCCTAAGCTCAAGGGTGTGGGTTCAAGGGTGGCCAAGATATCAATGCAGCCCCATGGCCCTAGGGCCATAGGATCTCTGTATGGGACATGTGACACCCCATGACCCTAGGGCCATAGGATTTCCAAATGGAACATAGGCAATGTATGGCCCTTGAGCTTATACATTGCCACCCTATGGCCCTAGGGCCACAAGATCTCACAACATACAATAAGAGAACCTAAGGCCCCTAAGCTCAAGGGTGTGGGTTCAAGGGTGGCCAAGATATCAATGCAGCCCCATGGCCCTAGGGCCATAGGATCTCTATATGGGACATGTGGCACCCCATGACCCTAGGGCCATAGGATTTCCAAATGGAACATAGGCAATGTATGGCCCTTGAGCTTATACATTGCCACCCCATTACCCTAGGGCCATAGGATTTCCGAATGGAACATAGGCAATGTATGGCCATTGAGCTTATACATTGCCACCCCATGGCTCTAGGATAGTAGAATCTCCATATGGGACATGTGGCACCCTATGGCCATTGAGCTTACATATTGCCACCCCATGACCCTAGGGCCATAGGATCTCCAACTACAAAGTAGGGCAACGTATGGCTCTTGAGCTTATACATTGTCGTGGATCTAGGGCCATAGGATCTCCAACTGGAACATAGGGCTATGTATTGGAGCTTATCTATTGTCGCCCCTAAACCCTAGGGCCATAGGATTTCCAAATGGAATATAGGGCAACTTATGGCTCTTGAGCTTATACATTGCCACCCTATGGCCCTAGGTCCACAAGCTTTCACATTGCCACCGTAGGGCCACAAGGATCTCACAAGATAGAAGAAGAAAACCCTTGGACATAGGATTTTCAAATGGAACTGAGTGCACGCTTTGATCCTTGACCTCCAACATTGTCGTCCTATGGTGTGAGCCCAGGGGTGGTTGAGGTGTCTTCATAACAATTTTGGCCATTCAAGGGATATCCGCAAGTGACATAAATTAAAAAAATACTTTTAAAAAAATTTACGCTACGACAAACTTTGTCCTAATGGGTTTTCAAATATACTTATTGATATCGGACAAGAAAATAGCGCACAATTTTTGGGATAATTTTTTAAAAATTAGTGTATTTTTTACTATGCAGATTTTGATTCTGAAGTTAAATTTTGCTTCATGGGTGTCGTTCCACTCGTACTACAAAGATATGGACAGTGACAAAGCCTTGCACCAACTTTTTTTTTTTTTTTAAAGCTCTTTCAATTTCGAAGCCGATGAGCTATGTCTCATTTTCGCACAAAGCTTAGAAACTCTAGTAATCTCGACTGCAAACCCATGAGAACAACCCCTACATTCAAAATTCAAATTTTGAATTTCTAACCTAACCTAACTAACCTTATCTCTCTCTTTCTCTCTCTTTCTCTCTCTACCACAATTTTTTCCACGCTATCGCTCTCTTTCTCTCTCTCGTTTCTTGCTCGAAACCTACACAGAAACCTGCACACACAGAGATTGTCTTTCTCTATCTCTCTCTCCCTCTCTCCCTACGCATACAGTTCTACGCCATCGTTGCTATGCGCACACAGATCTACGCGAAGCCATCGCCACAACCTTCAACAGAAGGACTGCTGTCGCGACCTCCCAAACATAGATCTGTTACCATCATCATCGCGGCCTCAACATACCGAAGTTACTGCTTGCTACTGCTGCAGCTGGTTTTCATCAAACACAAATTTACTCAGAGGTAACATGTAGAAACCCTAATCTTTTTCTTAATTCGGTTTTAATTGTTCTTAATCTAATTACGTTTTAGCTAAGTTGTGAATCACCTCTCTCTAGAACAATAAACAAAAATCATTAATTACATCTCTAAAACTGTAAAATTGTAGACAATAGAACTATAAAACAGAAATCTCTAATTAGAGATCTAAAACTGTAATACAGAATACTCTAATTAGAGACCTAAAAATATAAAACAGAAGACACTAATTAGGGACCTAAATTTGTAAAACCAAAAACTCTTATTAGGGACCTAAATCTGTAAAACAGAAAACTCCTCATAAGTGACCTAATGTTGTAAAATTGTAAAACTCTAACTGCAAACATCTCTAATTACAACAAAAAAATTATAAACCTGCAAATGCAAAAGACAACAACTACAGAAAATGCTGAAACTATGGATACCTGTAATTGGGTTGTGGGGAGTTGGGCACACGTTGTAATAGGACGAGTAGAGCACGCTGTTGTATGAGGATGGATTAGGGTTCAGTTGTTGTAGGAGGATGGGAAAAAAAAAGAGGCAAGAAGGTGGAAAAGAAAGTGTACACTATATGTGCTTGTAAGATATGGTGTAATATAGTTTCTTTAAATTCATTTGTAGTCACTAAAATAAAACTAGACATTGAATCTTTAAAAGGGCAGACACGGTGTGGCTACATAGGGTTTCACCTCATACTAAAGAGTAACATATGGCCCTAAGGCACCCTATGACCATAGGGCCATAGGATGGTCTCACATCGTACTATAGGGTGACCAATGTCCCATCTGGCCATAGGGTGCCAATGTACAATCTCAAGGGTCATAGGGTTCCCTATGTTCCTATTGAAGATCCTATGGCCATAGGGCCATAGGATCTCCAAAACATATATATGGCACTATGGCCATAGGATCACATGGTTCTCTATGTCCGATCTAAAGACCTTGTGGACCAAGGGCCTTAGGGTGGCAGTGTACAATCTCAAGGGCCATAGGGTTCCCTATGTTCCTTTTGGAGATAGGGTGGCACTGGGGCCATAGAATCTCCAAAAGTAACATAAAGAACCTAGGGACATAGGATCAAAGGGTGACCTACTGGAGACTTTGTGGCCCAAGGGCCATAGTGTAGGAATGTACAATCTCAAGGGCCATAGGATTCCCTATGTTCCTTTTGGAGATCCTATGGTCCTCGAGCCATAGGATCTCCAAAATGAACATATGGCCCTACCGACATAGGAACATAGGGCCCTACGGACATAGGATCACAGGGTGCCCTATGTCCCATCAAGATGTAGTGTGGCCCAAGGGCCATAGGATGGCAATGTACAATCTAAAGGGCCATATGGTTCCCTCTATGCTACTTCTGAAGATCCTATGGCCCTATCGCCATAAAATCTCCAAAAAGAACATAAGGAACCTATGGCCATAGGATCAAAATATGCCCTATGTTCCATCTTGAGACCTTGTGGCCCAAGGGCCATAGGGTGTATTTGTACAATCTCAAGGGCCATAGGGTTCCATTTTTTTTTTTTGGAGATCATATGGCCCTATATCCATAGGATCATAGGGTGCCCTACGTCCCATATAGAGACCTTGTGGCCCGAGGGCCATAGGGTGACAACCTACAATCTGAAGGGCCATAGGATTCCCTATGTTCCCTAGGGTCACAAGGTTCCCTACATTCCATCTGAAGACCTTATGGCCCAAGTGCCATAGGGTGGCAATGTACAATCGCAAGGGCCATATGATTCCCTATGTTCCTTTTGGAGATCCTATGGCTCTAGAGCCCTAGGTGCATAGGGCTACCATGGTGCCCGTTAATATGCACCATGGTGTACCCTATGTACGTATGCCACCCTCGGGCCCCTGGATGCCCTCTTTCCCATCTAAAGACCTTGTGATCCAAGGGCCATATGGTGACAATCTACAATCTCAAGGGCCATAGGATTCCCTATATTCCCTACGGTCACAAGGTGCCCTACTTTCCATTTGAAACAATGAGGGCACCTTGTGGCCTTTGGGCCATAGGATCTCTATGTAGAGCATAGAGCAAAGAGCATAGAGAGCTTCTTACTACCATAGAGGGAACCCTATGGCCTTCAGGCCACAGGGTGTCAATATAGAGATAACAGAGATTCTTACTAGCATAGAGGGGACCCTATGGCCTTCAGCCCACAAGGTCTCCTCAATATAGAGAAAATAGTGTTTTTTACTGGCATAGAGAGCACCCTATGGACCTGGGTCCATAGGTTGCCAAAAAACTGTCATGAATGGTTTCTTTAAGATGTGTAGAGCATAGAGAGGTTCTTACAAGAATACAGGGGACTCTATGGCTTGAAGGCCACAGTCTCCCAATATGGAGCATAGATCGGTTCTTACTAGCATAGAGAGACCAAATAGTGCTTTATACATGGGGCCTTAAGGTGTCAAAACAATGAGGGCACCTTGTGGCCTTGGGGCCATAGGATGTCAATTTAGAGCATAGAGCATAGAGCATAGGAGAGCTTCTTACTACCATAGAGGGAACCCTTGGCCTTCAAGCCACAGGGTCTCAATATAGAGAAAAAAAAGGTTCTAGCATAAAGGGGACCCTATGGCCTTCAGCCCACAAGGTCTCATCAATATAGAGCAATAGTGTTTTTTACTGGCATATAGAGCACCCTATGGCCCTAGGTCCATAGGTTGCCAAAAAAACCCTCATGAAGGGTCTCTTTAAAACATACAAGGCACCTTGTGCCCTTAGGGTCATAAGATGTGTAGAGCATAGAGAGGTTCTTACTAGCATACATAGAACCCTATGGCCTGAACGCCATAGGGTCCCAATATAAAGCATAGATTGGTTCTCGCTAGCATAGAGAGACCAAATAGTGCTTTATACTTGGGAGCATAATGTGCCAAAACAATGAGGGTTTTTACAAAACTCTGAGGGCACCTTGTGGCCTTGGGGCCATAGGCGTAGAGAGATTCTTACTATCATAGAGGGAATCCTATGGCCTTCAGGCCATAGGGTGTCAACATAGAAAAAACAGAGGTTCTTACTAGCATAGAGGGGACCCTATGGCCTTCAGCCCACAAGGTCTCCTCAATCGCATAGAGAGAATCCTATGGCCCTGGGTCCATGGGTTGCCAAAAAACCCTCATGAAGGGTTTCTTCAAAACATATAGGATGTGTATGACATAGAGAGTTACTTACTAGCATAGGGGGGACCCTATGGCCTTCAAGCCATAGGGTGTCAATATAGAGCATAGATCGGTTCTTACTAACATAGAGAGACCAAATAGTGCTTTATACATGGGGCTATAGGATGTCAATATAGAGCATAGAGCAAAGAGCATAGAGCATAGAGAGCTTCTTCCTAGCATACAAGGAACCCTATGGCCTTCAGGCCACAAGGTGTTGATAGCCGTTTTTCGGCTCTTTGTAATTGTCACAGTGAGTTACCTCACCCTACCAAAATCACCCAAACACTGTGGCTATCCCTACCATTTCACTATATATAGGCGTATGTGAGTTAGGGAACTTTCCCCATATTTTCTTTAAAACCCTCAGCTAGCTAGTCACTGGGCTAGTTGAGCCAAAAAAATAAAAATAATAAAAATTATAAGTATATTATGGCCCATGCGTATGTAAATATTTCTTTGTATATAGGGCCTAAATAAAAGATTTTTTCATAATTAATTTGGTATTTATTTAAATATTTCTACGTAGGTGTGTGTTATTTATGCTCTGTACATTGCCTCACCATTACCACAATTTTTCTTACCATTTTTCATACTCTTTATTCCATATAGAAATATTTTCATGTAAGCTTCTCTTATATTTGGTGTAACTCCACCCCAACAAAAATCCAAAAAAACTAGTTTTATTTATGTGTATATTTTTTCACTATTGTGATTTTTCCCTTCCTACATCTATTTTGTTTTTTGTTTTTTTTCTAAAAAATTAGAACACCAAAAATATTTATCTTTTTATGGTAACCTCATAATGAGAGAGATTTCTTTTGACCCCTTTTATATTTTTTCTACTTATATTATTTATATTTGACATGTACATATTTTTTAGACCCCTCAATATTTGATTTTCTTAGTTGTACTATTCACTTATATCATGATCTCAACAATATCTTCAATTATAGATCTACCAAATAAGGTCAAGGGTAGGTGGCATGCATACATGCACTATGGAGGGCTCACTCTTGGAGGTATTCAAAAGAATCATCCAAAGAAGGACCCCACAAAGACCTTGTGCAGTGGAAAAAAACGGTCGGTTTTGCTGAATTTTTAAAGTTTACTTGCTCTCCGAATTTGAAAAGGTTGATACAAACAAACAATGTAGCTCGTGGGCTGAACTTTTGCCTCAAATTTTTTCATATTTTTTTGAGCTACGAGCTGTGAGCTATGATTTTATTAGTGGACCCCAGTTTTCCCATGCTATGCAGCCACACTCTCTCTTCCACTTTATCATTTTCCTCTTTCACACACACTTCTCCACTCATCATCCCCACCTCTCTCACCCCTCCTCTCTGCACCCTACTCACCTTCTCCTCAACCTTGAAGAATAAGAGAAACCATGGTGAACTCATACCTCCCACACACAATTCCATTCCAACATTGACCACCTAGTCTCATTTTTCCTCCTCCAATTTACCCATATCTATCAAAAAAACCACAAAATTCAACCTCTTCTCTTAAAAGACAGCATCATGGTGGTTGATTACTCAGCTTCAATTACCTTGTCCCTCAAGGAAGGTAAAGAGTGGAGAAAAAATGTACCGTCAAAGCTAGTGGACCGTCAACAAGCGTCAAAATTGGCCCTACTCAAAACACTTGGAGCATCAACCTTGTAAGAAATCCACCTTTTCTTACCTCTTAAGAGTTTTTCTTCTTTATTTGTATCTTACATGGATACTCCCATTGTAAATATCCAATTCCATTTGTAAATTAATACTAACTCTACTAACACTAACCCACTATGAAAAGTCCTATCACCTCCATTTCTCTCCTCTCTCTTTCCCCACCAACTTCTTGATAATTCCAAGAAAAAGAAATTAGATAAATTGCTGAAAATCTAACCCAACCATGGTTAGAGGAGTAACCCTAGCCTTCAAAATTGCTATAAAAGGAGGGTGTAGCTAGCACAAAAAGGGGGAGCCATAAGCAAGAGCACTATGCTATAGCTTGAGAAGCCAAGCTCAACCTGTCTAGAAAGAGCTCTTGAGTGGAAGCTCATTGTCTTATGCATGTGCATGTGTTGTAATAGGGGATTAGCGAGGGAACTCTATGCCATTTGTAAGAGAGAGAGTGTTCATTCAATTGAGAGTAGGAAATCTATCATTTCTCCTACTAGTGTAAGCCCAACATTCGCTAAATCAAGGAGGGTGGATTTGGACTAAGCTTGGATACTTTGTCTCCCTTCCAACCTGAAGTAATGGACAACAATGATGCGTAAGTGTCTTGGTGTTTTTTGTTAAGTTCTTGATAGCTTGTCTCTGGTGTTGTCATCAATCTAGCCATAAATCCCACATACTGTAAGAGGGCGACAGGGTGGAGAGGACTCCCCTGGCCTTAAGACAGTGATTGGGGTGGCTTTTCTTGTGATGTGTTGTGGTGAAATTTACGCAAGCTATGGCGAACAAATACTTATCTCACTTTCATTTGTCATGACAGATTTGTAAGAAGGTATTAATGCAACAAGCACCCCCCCCCCCCTTTCTCTCTCTTTCTTAAATATATAGTTGTGTTTGCTTGATCATTGCCGATACGTTTCAAAGAATCCCGAGCACTATCTCTCTCTCTCTCTCTCTCTCTCTCTCTCTCTCTCTCTCTCTCTCTCTCTCTCTCCCGTGTTTTAGTGTGTGAGAGTGTTCCATTGGTGTTAGGGTTAGTGTAAATTCCTTGCTTGTTTGTGGGTTGCTCTAACGATTCTCCTCTTTTGCGTCCTAGTTCGCTCTTAAACGAGGTGGTGCCCCTTGTGTAGTTGGGATTTGGTTGTGGGTTTGTTGTTTTGGTTTGTGTTGTGTTGTGCCCCAGCCCCATTGAGCAGCACGGGAGCCTTGAAGGGTGTCTAGAGGTTGCTCTTCTTGTTGCCCACCCCGGAACGCCTCAAATTGGTGCCCCCACTGAGGACGGCTTGTGTATTTTTGTGTAGAATCAACCTTTAGCATAGTCAAGTAGCTTGCATGAATCACGAAAATTTGTATGATCCCTTCATTCCTATTGCAAGGCAAAAGGTACACATAATTGTTAGTACTAAGTTGCAATTGCAACGTGTCATTCGTAGAATTTTAGGTCCTCTTAGGTTGGCCGAGATAAACGCTTCAGTAAATCCTTTTATTTTGCCTCTCATTAGGTACGACCTTAGTTTGGACGTCTATATTTTTGTTTTGTTTTAAGCATTAGGTCATGCATAGACCATGGATAATGGCCCAGGAATAGAGGTTTTCCCCTTCCATTTCACTCCACACATTAGAATAAACATTGCAATTAGTAGGAAAATCCATTTTCAACAACGTATGGTGTTCATGTTTGGTGCCCAAAGAGTAGGAGAAATTCTCGCATCACCAAACCCTGTCATCCTACCTCTTATTGATTATCATAGGTCGTTTGATGTGAATATCTTTATTTTGTTGTAGAATAGATTGCAAGCTAGAAAACATTATTGTGTAAATTTTTTTAAGAAAGAAAAACAAAAACGGGTGTCACTTTGAAATCAATTCAATGGAAACCCAACGCCAAATGTCTGGGTATCCTCTTTTCTTTGGAGAGCCTGGAGAGGATGCAGAATTATTTTTAGCAAATTTCAAGATGTCTTGCCGTATCAAGAGGATAGTAACCGATCAAGAACGCGTAGAAATGTTTGAGGTGGTCCTTAGGAAAGATGCTAGTACTTGGTTTGACTCTTTGCCTGAGGAAATTAAGGGGAATTACACAGAAGTTTTGAATCGTTTAAAGAGATACTTCTTTGATCCCCAAAACACTCAAAAACTATGGCAAGACATTGTTTCTCATAAGCAAAAAGACTTAGATGACTACTACTTGTACAAGCAAGAGTTTCTACGTCTTTGGGCTCTATGGATACGAAATGTTGCTAACCCTGGTGATGGTGCAGAATTTCTAAAGAAGGAGAGGTTCATAGCTGGACTCTTTCCTGACCTTAAGGTAAAAGTTGAGGCGGGTGCAACTTCTACCTTTGATGCAACTGAAACTAGGGCTGCTGAGAAATATAGGAAACTCAAGTGCTTAAGGGGAGAGGTTCCAATAGAAGGTCTTAGACCCAAAGGTAAGTCACAAGCATCAACATCGAGGGAGCTTCCTGAGGTAACGACAGAAGTAATTGAGAAGTTAAACGAATCTTTAAGCAGCCTGTCAATTCACCTTGCACAAGCTGTAGGTCCAAAGGGACAAGCAAAGAAGTCTGAAGAGCGAGATCCACGACCTAGGAGAGTCTTGCAATGTTGGAATTGCGGAGAGTCTGGACATGGGATGTATAATTGTCCTTGGCCCCGTGGGGAGCCAGGGAGACCTAACTTGAATTACCCAGTGATGAATGCAGGTGAAGGAACTGGTCAACAACCAAGGCTTCTACAAAGGCCAAATGGACCAAGACCACCTCCACAAGGGGTAGAAGGAGTTCCACCTTTGCCAGATCCAAATGTGCATGTGGTAGAGGTGACAAATTCAAATGAGGTTGACATGGAAGCCAATGGCATTAAGCGTGGCCGAGGAAAAGGTAAAGAGAAAGAAGGAGTCACATCACAGAGTGACCATGGACAAGGCAAGAAGGCAAAGGAGACCAAGGAAGCTAAGAGGACTCGACGTTGTATCAATCTCCAAGACTTCCCTCTTGGACATGGTATGGCTCCATACAACCTGTTGGAAGACATGCGAGCTAAGGGTCCTAATATCTCATGGCCTCAGTTTCTTGCATTATGCCCACAAGTTAGGAGGGATTTAACAAAGGCAGTTAGCACTAGGAGAAAGGTAAAAGAGAGTTTTCCTATTGTAAAAATTGCACATGATGAAATGAACGAGGATATTACACTTGTGCTAGATTGTTACATAAAAGGAAGATTGGTTAGGAAAGGTCTAGTGGATGGGGGTGCACAAATTTGCATCATGACAGAAGGGCTCATGCAAAGACTAGGCATGCACATCCATGAGACACCTGAAATCAAAGTGAAAATGGCAAACAATAGCAAGGCTAGGTGCGTAGGCATTTGTAAGAATGTTTTTGTGGAGGCCTTTGGCATTATTCAGCCTCTTCTCTTAAAAGACAGCATCATGGTGGTTGATTACTCAGCTTCAATTACCTTGTCTCTCAAGGAAGGTCAAGAGTGGAGAAAAAATGTACCGTCAAAGCTAGTGGACCGTCAACAAGCGTCAAAATTGGCCCTACTCAAAACACTTGGAGCATCAACCTTGTAGGAAATCCACCTTTTCTTACCTCTTAAGAGTTTTTCTTCCTTATTTGTATCCTACATGGATACTCCCATTGTAAATATCCAATTCCATTTGTAAATTAATACTAACTCTACTAACACTAACCCACTATGAAAAGTCCTATCACCTCCATTTCTCTCCTCTCTCTTTCCCCACCAACTTCTTGATAATTCCAAGCAAAAGAAATTAGATAAATTGCTGAAAATCTAACCCAACCATGGTTAGAGGAGTAACCCTAGCCTTCAAAATTGCTATAAAAGGAGGGTGTAGCTAGCACAAAAAGGGGGAGCCATAAGCAAGAGCACTATGCTATAGCTTGAGAAGCCAAGCTCAACCTCTCTAGAAGGAGCTCTTGAGTGGAAGCTCATTGTCTTATGCATGTGCATGTGTTGTAATAGGGGATTAGCAAGGGAACTCTATTCCATTTGTAAGAGAGAGATTGTTCATTCAATTGAGAGTAGGAAATCTATCATTTCTCCTACTAGTGTAAGCCCAACATTTGCTAAATCAAGGAGGGTGGATTTGGACTAAGCTTGGATACTTTGTCTCCCTTCCAACGTGAAGTAATGGACAACAATGATGCGTAAGTGTCTTGGTGTTTTTTGTTAAGTTCTTGATAGCTTGTCTCTGGTGTTGTCATCAATCTATCCATAAATCCCACATACTGTAAGAGGGCGACAGGGTGGAGAGGACTCCCCTGGCCTTAAGACAATGATTGGGGTGGCTTTTCTTGTGATGTGTTGTGGTGAAATTTACGCAAGCTATGTTGAACAAATACTAATCTCACTTTGATTTGTCATGACAGATTTGTAAAAAGGTATTAATGCAACAAGCACCCCCCCCCCCCCCCCCCCCCCTTTCTCGCTCTTTCTTAAATATATAGTTGTGTTTGCTTGTGATCATTGCCGATAAGTTTCAAAGCAGCCCGAGCACTATCTCTCTCTCTCTCTCTCTCTCTCTCTCTCTCTCTCTCTCTCTCTCTCTCTCTCTCTCTCTCTCTCTCTCTCTCTCTCTCTCTCTCTCTCTCTCTCTCGTGTTTTAGTGTGTGAGAGTGCTCCATTGGTGTTAGGGTTAGTGTAAATTCCTTGCTTGTTTGTGGGTTGCGCTAACGATTCTCCTCTTTTGCGTCCTAGTTCGCTCTTAAACTAGGTGGTGCCCCTTGTGTAGTTGGGATTTGGCTGTGGGTTTGTTGTTTTGGTTTGTGTTGTGTTGTGCCCCAGCCCCATTGAGCAGCATGGGAGCCTTGAAGGGTGTCTAGAGGTTGCTCTTCTTGTTGCCCGCCCCGGACCGCGTCAAATTGGTGCCCCCACTGAGGACGGCTTGTGTATTTTTGTGTAGAATCAACCTTTAGCATAGTCAAGTAGCTTGCATGAATCACGAAAATTTATATGATCCCTTCATTCCCATTGCAAGGCAAAAGGTACACATAATTGTTAGTACTAAGTTGCAATTTCAACGTGTCATTCGTAAAATTTTAGGTCCTCTTAGGTTGGCCGAGATTAACGCTTCAGTAAATCCTTTTATTTTGCCTCTCATTAGGTACGACCTTAGTTTGGACGTCTATATTTTGGTTTTGTTTTAAGCATTAGGTCATGCATAGACCATGGATAATGGCCCAGGAATAGAGTTTTTCCCCTTCCATTTCACTCCACACATTAGAATAAACATTGCAATTAGTAGGAAAATCCATTTTCAACAACGTATGGTGTTCATGTTTGGTGCCCAAAGAGTAGGAGAAATTCTCGCATCACCAAACCCTGTCATCCTACCTCTTATTGATTATCATAGGTCGTTTGATGTGAATATCTTTATTTTGTTGTAGAATAGATTGCAAGCTAGAAAACATTATTGTGTAAATCTTTTTAAGAAAGAAAAACAAAAACGGGTGTCACTTTGAAATCAATTCAATGGAAAGCCAACGCCAAATGTCTGGGTATCCTCTTTTCTTTGGAGAGCCTGGAGAGGATGCAGAATTATTTTTAGCAAATTTCAAGATGTCTTGCCGTATCAAGAGGATAGTAACCGATCAAGAACGCGTAGAAATGTTTGAGGTGGTCCTTAGGAAAGATGCTAGTACTTGGTTTGACTCTTTGCCTGAGGAAATTAAGGGGAATTACACATAAGTTTTGAATCATTTTAAGAGATACTTCTTTGATCCCCAAAACACTCAAAAACTATGGCAAGACATTGTTTCTCATAAGCAAAAAGACTTAGATGACTACTACTTGTACAAGCAAGAGTTTCTACGTCTTTGGGCTCTATGGATACGAAATGTTGCTAACCCTGGTGATGGTGCAGAATTTCTAAAGAAGGAGAGGTTCATAGCCGGACTCTTTCCTGACCTTAAGGTAAAAGTTGAGGCGGGTGCACCTTCTACCTTTGATGCAGCTGAAACTAGGGCTGCTGAGAAATATAGGAAACTCAAGTGCTTAAGGGGAGAGGTTCCAATAGAAGGTCTTAGACCCAAAGGTAAGTCACAAGCATCAACATCGAGGGAGCTTCCTGAGGTAACGACAGAAGTAATTGAGAAGTTAAACGAATCTTTAAGCAGTCTGTCAATTCACCTTGCACAAGCTGTAGGCCCAAAGGGACAAGCAAAGAAGTCTGAAGAGCGAGATCCACGACCTAGGAGAGTCTTGCAATGTTGGAATTGCGGAGAGTCTGGACATGGGATGTATAATTGTCCTTGGCCCCGTGGGGAGCCAGGGAGACCTAACTTGAATTACCCAGTGATGAATGCAGGTGAAGGAACTGGTCAACAACCAAGGCTTCTACAAAGGCCAAATGGACCAAGACCACCTCCACAAGGGGTAGAAGGAGTTCCACCTTTGCCAGATCCAAATGTGCATGTGGTAGAGGTGACAAATTCAAATGAGGTTGACATGGAAGCCAATGGCATTAAGCGTGGCCGAGGAAAAGGTAAAGAGAAAGAAGGAGTCACATCACAGAGTGACCATGGACAAGGCAAGAAGGCAAAGGAGACCAAGGAAGCTAAGAGGACTCGACGTCGTATCAATCTCCAAGACTTCCCTCTTGGACATGGTATGGCTCCATACAACCTGTTGGAAGACATGCGAGCTAAGGGTCCTGATATCTCATGGCCTCAGTTTCTTGCATTATGCCCACAAGTTAGGAGGGATTTAACAAAGGCAGTTAGCACTAGGAGAAAGGTAAAAGAGAGTTTTCCTATTGTAAAAATTGCACATGATGAAATGAACGAGGATATTATACCTGTGCTAGATTGTTACATTTCCTCTTGGCATTTGTAAGAATGTTTTTGTGGAGGCCTTTGGCATTAAGAAGGCAGTGGATTTCTATGTCATGTCTACCAAGGGAAATGGTTACCCATTTATCCTAGGAAGACCATGGCTAATGAAAATGCGAGCTTTGCAAGATTGGGAGAGTGGAAAGCTAATTTGCAGGAATGACAATCACAAGAAGGTTGTCTTTGACATGAAGGAGCAACGCCAAGAGGAGCTCCATGAAGAATCATCTCAAAGTGAGACGGAAGAAGGTTGGACCGATAGCACTTCAGAAGAAGAAAGTAGCGGCAGCATTACTAAAGAGGAGTCCTCCATCGAAGTCATGGGGGTAAGGTTTAAGCCAAGCAACCAAGAGACCTCTTGTCAAGGCTTGGAGGAGGTAGGTCCTCAAGAGAACGAAGGTGTTCAAGATGAAGGGATGCTGGAAGGTATGCTATCAACAACACTTACAAAGGATGAAAGAGAGGAGTTCAAATGTGTGCTAAGGAAGTTTCCTAGGCTTTTTGCTAAAGACTATACTGATGTGCGTGGAGTAGATGTTGTTCAACACAAGATTGAGTTGAAGCCAGAGGCCACACCTAAGGCTCAAAAGCTACGAAGGCTAGGAGTCATTAAGGAGCAGGCTCTACTCAAGCAGGTAAGAAAGCTTCTAGCAGCAGGTTTCATTTATCCAGTGGAGAATTCAGAGTGGGTCTCTCCTGTTGTTGTCACTCCTAAGAAAAATGGCAAGTGGAGGGTGTGTGTGGATTACCGTCCCCTCAATGAGGCAACAAAAAGAGCTCACTTTCCCCTCCCATTCCAGGATGAGATATTAAATGAGGTAGCTGGTCATGAGAAGTACACTGTGTGAGATGGTTACTCAGGTTACTTTCAAATAGGTATCGCATTGGAGGATCAATTGAAAACAACCTTTATCACTCCTTGGGGTTGTTATGCTTTTAGAGTCATGCCATTTGGCCTGACAAATGCTCCTGCAACTTTCCAACGCTTCATGAACATGGTGTTTCAAGCATTCTTTGGAAAGTCCATTAGGGTTTTTATTGATGATTTTTGCATTTATAGCTCAGAATCATTGCATCTACAAAGGGTAGAAGAAGGTTTAAAGAAGCTCTACGACATGGGAGGTCAACTCAACCCCGACAAGTGCCACATAGGTGAGGATGAAGTGATCTTGCTCGGTCACAAGGTTTCCTATAAAGGCATTGAGGTGGATCCTTCAAAGGCAAAGGCTCTTATTGAGCTCCCATCACCGAAGAGTCTTAAGAAGGTCATCTCTTTCATTTAGAAGGTGAAGTATATGTCACGCTTCATTCACTTAGCCTCGGAGTTGCTTCATCCTTTGCAAAAGTTGACACAACAAGTAGAATTTGCATGGTCTGATGAGCTTGAAGATTATTTTTGTAACATTAAAGTCATTTTGTTAGAGCTACCAACACTCATGCCTCCTTGTTGGGAGTACACATTCTTTGTTAGCTCTAGTGTTGGAAGGGAAACAATTGGTGATGTGTTGCTACAACAAGACCCCCACAGTACAAGGATGCGACCCATCTACTTTTCTAGTAGGGTCATGGATGCTTTGGAGAGAGACTACACAGAAGCAGAACTCATGATGCTTTCTCTCATGTTTGCGGTGAGAAAGTTTAGATCCTACCTGCTACCAAAACCTTTTGTAATTCTCACTGTAGAGAATTTGTTCCCTTGGGTGTCATCTCAAATGAATCTTAGTACTAGGATCTCAAAGTGGATTATGGAGTTGCAAGAGTTTCAATACTCTTTCAAGGTAGAAGATAGTGTGCGTGCACAATTGACAGGGATTCTCACTTATAGGGTGCATGAAAAGGAGATTAAGGTGCCTGAAGTAAAGACCCTACCATTGCCACCACCAAAAAGTATTCCTAATGCTTTTACCTTGTTCTTTGATGGAGCTTTTCGTCGAGCCACAGGAAAAGCAGGGGGAGGGCTAGTGTTGCTCAACCCAAGTGGAGAGGTGGTCATGAAAGAGAAGTTCAATCTACCAAGTTCAGCTAGCAACAATGAAGCAGAATATGACACACTACTTCATGGTTTAAAAATATGCATTGGCCATGGTATACAACGTCCCATGGTAAAGGGAGATGCACTTCTCATTGTTAAACAGATTTTAGGCATTTGGGCATGCAAGAATGAAAGCTTAAGGACAAAAGTTCATGCCATTCGTAAGATGTTTAATCAGTTTGAAGAAGTGCAACTATATCATATTCCGAGGAAACAAAATGAAGATGCCGATTTACTTGCACAACAAGCAGTTACATGTGTTGAGAAAGAAGTGCAGGTCATCATGGTGGCAGCAGCTGTCAAGCAACTGAGATACCAAGGATTGGAGTCATTGGCTCCCATTATTGGCTACATTTTGGAGGGTGAGTTAGACTATATGACTAGGTGGGTGGAAGCACAAAGTGTAGCAAAGGTAAATGAGAGGACAGTGAGCAAATTCGTCTACACTCACATTTGTTGTAGATTTGGCACACCTTTGGAGATTGTTTCTGATAATGGTCCAGGGTTTAGAAAGGGATTGCTCACAGAAGTCTGTGAAGAACTTTGCATTCTACATCGTCACAGTACACCCTACTATCCCCAGTCAAATGGTTTGGTGGAGAAGGCTAATGGTGTAATTGTAGGAATCATTAGAAAGATGGTGCAAAACAAGACAAAATTATGGGATGACTTCTTGGATGGTGCCTTGTGGGCATATCGAACCACATATAGGGAAGCCACGGAGTTCACACCATTTCACTTGGTCTATGGTCAAGAGGCTTTGCAGCCTATCGAGCTTAGCATTCCAACAATGCGACTTCATGGCAAAGGAGCACAAGATGATCAAGAAGCATGGATGGATCGACTTCTTACCTTAGCTTGAGTGGAAAAGAGAAGCAGCATACGAATGATATAAGAGGAAAGCCACACAGACAAAGGAGAAGCTTGATAAGAAACTGAAGGACAAAGGCATCAATGAAGGAGATCTTGTGCTAAGGTATGACAATCGACTCGATAATCGTTTTGATGCCAAATTTGAAACAAGATGGCAGGGGCCATACATAGTCAAGAAGGATTTCAATTCAAGTTACTATCAACTTATGGACTTGAATGGGAAAGAGCACTCCAGGAAGATAAACGGCTATCGCTTGAAGCCTTACTTGAGTCGCCTTCTACCAAAGGATCTACCAGAGCAAAAGGCAACTATCCCATGTAAGTATTGTCCAATGAAGCATGAGTGTAACTCTAGCCAAAATTATGAGGGGCCAAACAATAAAGATCTCGTCAAGGACTCTGAAGCACTCTCTTTGGAAAAGATGCTCTATGATGGTACATGAATATACCATCATCCAGGGGGAGGGCTAATGATAGCCGTTTTTCGGCTCTTTGTAATTGTCAGAGTGAGTTACCTCACCCTACCAAAATCACCGAAACACTGTGGCTATCCCTACCATTTCACTATATATAGGCGTATGTGAGTTAGGGAACTTTCCCCATATTTTCTTTAAAACCCTCAGCTAGCTAGTCACTAGGCTAGTTGAGCCAAAAAAATAAAAAAAATAAAAATTATAAGTATATTATGGCCCATGCGTATGTAAATATTTCTTTGTATATAGGGCCTAAATAAAAGATTTTTTCATAATTAATTTGGTATTTATTTAAATATTTCTACGTAGGTGTGTGTTAGTTATGCTCTGTACATTGCCTCACCATTACCACAATTTTTCTTACCATTTTTCATACTCTTTATTCCATATAGAAATATTTTTTTGTAAGCTTCTCTTATATTTGGTGTAACTCCACTCCAACAAAAATCCAAAAAAACTAGTTTTATTTATGTGTATATTTTTTCATTATTGTGATTTTTCCCTTCCTACATCTATTTTGTTTTTTGTTTTTTTTCTAAAAAATTAGAACACCAAAAATATTTATCTTTTTATGGTAACCTCATAATGAGAGAGATTTCTTTTGACCCCTTTTATATTTTTTCCACTTATATTATTTATATTTGACATGTACATATTTTTTAGACCCCTCAATATTTGATTTTCTTAGTTGTACTATTCACTTATATCATGATCTCAACAATATCTTCAATTATAGATCTACCAAATAAGGTCAAGGGTAGGTGGCATGCATACATGCACTATGGAGGGCTCACTCTTGGAGGTATTCAAAAGAATCATCCAAAGAAAGACCCCACAAAGACCTTGTGCAATGGAAAGAAACAGTCGGTTTTGCTGAATTTTTAAAGTTCACTTGCTCTCCGAATTTGAAAAGGTGATACAAACAAAAGTTGTAGCTCGTGGGCTGGACTTTTGCCTCAAAGTTTTTCATATTTTTTTGAGCTACGAGTTGTGAGCTATGATTTTATTAGTGGACCCCAGTTTTCCCATGCTATGCAGCCACACTCTCTCTTCCACTTTATCATTTTCCTCTTTCACACACACTTCTCCACTCATCATCCCCACCTCTCTCACCCCTCCTCTCTGCACCCTACTCACCTTCTCCTCAACCTTGAAGAATAAGAGAAACCATGGTGAACTCATACCTCCCACACACAATTCCATTCCAACATTGACCACCTAGTCTCATTTTTCCTCCTCCAATTTACCCATATCTATCAAAAAAACCACAAAATTCAGCCTCTTCTTTTAAAAGACAGCATCATGGTGGTTGATTACTCAGCTTTAATTACCTTGTCTCTCAAGGAAGGTCAAGAGTGGAGAAAAAATGTACCGTCAAAGCTAGTGGACGGTCAACAAGCGTCAAAATTGGCCGTACTCAAAACACTTGGAGCATCAACCTTGTAAGAAATCCACCTTTTCTTACCTCTTAGGAGTTTTTCTTCCTTATTTGTATCCTACATGGATACTCCCATTGTAAATATCCAATTCCATTTGTAAATTAATACTAACTCTACTAACACTAACCCACTATGAAAAGTCCTATCACCTCCATTTCTCTCCTCTCTCTTTCCCCACCAACTTCTTGATAATTCCAAGCAAAAGAAATTAGATAAATTGCTGAAAATCTAACCCAACCATGGTTAGAGGAGTAACCCTAGCCTTCAAAATTGCTATAAAAGGAGGGTGTAGCTAGCACAAAAAGGGGGAGCCGTAAGCAAGAGCACTATGCTATAGCTTGAGAAGCCAAGCTCAACCTCTCTAGAAGGAGCTCTTGAGTGGAAGCTCATTGTCTTATGCATGTGCATGTGTTGTAATAGGGGATTAGCAAGGGAACTTTATGCCATTTGTAAGAGAGAGAGTGTTCATTCAATTGAGAGTAGGAAATCTATCATTTCTCCTACTAGTGTAAGCCCACCATTTGCTAAATCAAGGAGGGTGGATTTGGACTAAGCTTGGATACTTTGTCTCCCTTCCAACGTGAAGTAATGAACAACAATGATGCGTAAGTGTCTTGGTGTTTTTTGTTAAGTTCTTGATAGCTTGTCTCTGGTGTTGTCATCAATCTAGCCATAAATCCCACATACTGTAAGAGGGCGACAAGGTGGAGAGGACTCCTCTGGCCTTAAGAGAGTGATTGGGGTGGCTTTTCTTGTGATGTGTTGTGGTGAAATTTACGCAAGCTATGTTGAACAAATACTAATCTCACTTTGATTTGTCATGACAGATTTGTAAGAAGGTATTAATGCAACAAGCACCCCCCCTCCCCCTTTCTCTCTCTTTCTTAAATATATAGTTGTGTTTGCTTGATCATTGCCGATACATTTCAAAGCAGCCCGAGCACTATCTCTCTCTCTCTCTCTCTCTCTCTCTCTCTCTCTCTCTCTCTCTCTCTCTCTCTCTCGTGTTTTAGTGTCTGAGAGTGTTCCATTGGTGTTAGGGTTAGTGTAAATTCCTTGCTTGTTTGTGGGTTGCTCTAACAATTCTCCTCTTTTGCGTCCTAGTTTGCTCTTAAACTAGGTTGTGCCCCTTGTGTTGTTGGGATTTGGCTGTGGGTTTGTTGTTTTGGTTTGTGTTGTGTTGTGCCCCAGCCCCATTGAGCAGCACGGGAGCCTTGAAGGGTGTCTAGAGGTTGCTCTTGTTGTTGCCCGCCCCGGACCGCCTCAGTGTCAACGTAGAGAAAACAGAGGTTCTCACTAGCATAGAGGGGAACCTATGGCCTTCAACCCACAAAGTCTGCAGGATAAAGAGCAAATAGTGTTTTTACTAGCATAGAGAGCACCCTATGGCCCTAGGCCATAGGTTGCCAAAAAACCATCATGAAGGGTTTCTTCAAAACATAGAGGGCACCTTGTGCCCTTGGGGTCATAGTATGTGTAGAGCATAGAGAGGTTCTTACTAACATACAGGGGACCCTATGGCCTGAATATAGAGAATATAGAGAATAGATCGGTTCTTACTAGCACAGAGCGGACCCTATGGTCTTCAGACCAAAGGGTGCCAATATAGAACAAAGATCAGTTCTTACTAGCATAGAGAGACCAAATAGTGCTTTATACATGGGGCCATAGGGTACCAAAGCAATGAGGGTTGTTCAATGGCATAGAGGGCACCCTAATGGCCCTGGGTCCATAGGTTGCCAAAAAACCCTCCTGAAGGGTTTATTCAAAACATAGAGGGCAACTTGTGGCCTTGGGGTCATCGGATCTGTAGAGCATAGAGACGTTCTTACTAGCATACAGGGGACCCTATGGCCTGAAGGCCATAGGGTGCCAATATAGAGCATAGATCGGTTCTTACTAGCAAAGATCGGACCCTATGGCCTTCAGGCCAAAGGGTGCCAATATAGAGCATGGAGAGACTCTTACTAGAATATAGGGGACCATATGGCTTTCAATTCACATGGTGCCAATATAGAGAAAATAGTGTTTTTACTAGCACAAAGAACATCCTGACCTAGGGGGATTGGTTGTCAAAAATCCATCATCGAAGGGTTCCTATGGCCTTCAGCCCACAAGGTCTTCTCAATATAGAGCGAATAGTATTTTTCATTGGCATACAGAGCACCCTTGGGGCCCTTGAGGCCAACCCTATGGCCTTCAGGACTTAGGGAGCTAATATAGAGCATGGTGCTTTATATCGTCACAGAGAGCTATGGCCCTAGGGCCATAGCAAAACAATGAGGTGTTTTTGGAAACGATGAGGGAACCTTGTGGTCTTGGGGCCATAGGAATTCAATATAGATCATACAACATAGACGATAGAGCATAGAGCACAAAGAGATTCTTAGTAGCATAGAGGGAACCCTATGGCCTTCAGGCCACAGGGTGCCATTATAGAGTAAACAAAGGTTCTTACTAGCATAGAGGGGACCCTATGGACCTCATCCCACAAGGTCTCCTCAATATAGAGCAAATAGTGGTTTTTACTTGCATGGAGAGAACCATATGGCCCTAGGGTCATAGGTCACCAGAAAACCCTCATGAAGTGTTTCTTTAAAACATTGTGGCCACCTTGTGGCCTTGGGGCCATAGGATGCCAATGTAGAGCATAGAGAGGTTCTTACTAGCATGCAGGCGACCCTATGGCCTTTAGGCCACACATTGCCATATGGTGTTGGTGTAGAGGCTCTAAAGGGGTATTTAGGCCATTCAAGGGATACTTATTTGAGGGTCCTCTAATGTCATAAGGGAACATGTGATCACACTGCCATAGAGTGGCCTAGGTACACTTGTAGAACCATTTTGTTGGCACCCTTTGGACCTAGGACCACATGGTTTAACATAGAGGTGACTCTATGGCCCTAGGTCCATATGGATGTAATAATATCCATCTTGTCTAAATATATGTCATTCTTTTTACAAAAAATGTCTCAGAAGAGAAAGTCAAAGTCATTTGATGCAACAGGATCAACACCCAGTTCTTGGTATCTAGATTTTCACTTACCAAATGGTGGAAGTGATGAGAAAGTTCACTTGTTCTTTCAAGATAAAGAACAATTTCCCTTCAAGGACTGTGGTATTGTCAAGTAGATAAAGAAAGGTTGTTCAAATCTTGAAATGTCTCCATGCCTTGGAGTAAAACTACTCAATGGTGACTCTTACTTGTTGGAGCCTGTGGCCTTTGCTCAAAAATTGGGGAAGGTTGATTATGAAGGAGTGACAATGACAAAAAGGGTGGGTGGAGCTTCAAGACGACACTCCAAGTGAGAACTTTATAGACTTATATATTGAGGGCTTTAAGAAAGTCAATCAATATTTAGGTAAATTGAGCAGCACAAAGAAGAATAAGAAGCAAAATAATGAAGACACAGGTACAACAAATCAATCTAAGACGCTCAAGGAGAGTCAGACTCCCTCACTTGGAGAAAATAGTGGAAATGTGGCCGAAGAAAATCTTTCAGCTATACCCTTATAGACTCAAGAAGCAGGAGATTCTAGTGGACTTGCAACCCTAACAGTTGGAACCCCCTCAGTGGAAGTGGTTGTGGACTCATCATCCTTAGCTGTGTTGGACTCTATTATACAGCCCAAAGAAAAAGATCTTGATAAAGAAGTTGCCAAAACTTCTAAGAGTGGGCTAGATGGATACGTCAGAATTGACCACTATTTTAAATTTGGTGTACAATTTACCCAATTGATCCCATTTGAGCAATGCAACCTTGCACCAGAAGGCTATAGATGCAGACCATTGTCAGATGTATATGTGAAATATCTCTTGAAGCAATTTGCAGGGCACACTAGGCCAGTCTCCAGTGCAGCAGACTTGATGCCGTATAACCCAATTACAAAAATGCCTTAACAAACAGCTGAAGTGCATGGAGACAAGCTATCAACATACCACTACTGGATTCTAGCTGGTCAGCATTCCATCATAGCGGCTAGAGATTTTTTGCGTAACAACAGCACTAAGTATGCTTTGAGAAAAGAGTTCTACAAGTTTAGAACTGCAAGGATAGTGGTAGACGCTCCGAAAGAGGTTGCTGTTCGAATTTCCAGAATGAAGAACATGGAGAGAATAACAGCAATGAAACACCAACCTTATGTGGAGGTCTTGAAGCATGGCCGTAGTCAATGGCTTGCATATTCTAAACCAACAAAACCCAAGGTAGGTGTTCCTGTCGGTCATCCAAGTCGAGCAGGTTGGGATGTAAGTTCCACTTCCCTATGCTTGTTTTTGTTAAAAATATGTCTTGAAATAAAGTTAATTTTCTTTTCTTTATTTTGAAGGCCTTTGTAAATGTGGCGAACATCGTGTTCAACCATAAATCATTTGCCAACAAAGAATTACACATGGTCATGTACGATGATGAAATCTATGATCAGTGGATACACATCTTGGAGAAGCATCAGACATCAACTTCTCATGGGCGACAACCAAGAATAACAACCTTTAGATGCCTAGCTGATGTCAAGCTACTACAACAAGAGCTGGCAGATGAGAAGATTTGCTTAGTGAAGCAACCACGTCAACAAGCGGGCATGCTCGACCTCACTGCACGTGCAACAGTCTTAAAGAAGACTAGGGTTTTTGAGCCTCAAATTTGATGGTATTTAAAGATATAGATCCATTAGCAATAGCAGTTACTTCATGGGATAAATGTAAGTCTCATTATAACATTACAGATGAGATTTACAAATCTCTCTTCACGAGTTGTACGCAATGGCTAAATCTCCTACTACAAAAAGGAAAGGAGAAAGAGCCAATTCCTGAGATCACTAGGGGATATGTGCAGTGGATCATTGCACAAAATAATGGCACTTCTAGTTTGCAATTCATTTTACCATGGACAATCAAGTGTGTTGGAAAGAATTTGGAAGGCATTGAGTTTCTCTGCAGTGAGAATAGCTCTAAAATTCGTGTTGGTGTTTGCATCATACACATAACACACAAAAGTCTTATATCTAGTGGTTGGAGTGATGCCCAATTTGGTAAATTAATTGATGGAGTATGTGGGATAGCACATCAACCATCAGAGTTTTTAATTGCCGGCTTAGTCAAGTATCAGCATGGTGCTTCCCTAGAGAAGGCAATTTCTGAAAAAGCTAAATGGTATGAAATGCACGTTCTACCTTTGAGCTCCTTAATGGGATCAGAGACCATCCAAACATGTGCTCTTCATGAAGTAGTTTTTGGGGTTTGGGCATTTTTCAGTCAAGGAGAGCAGTACACCAACTACTCTAGTGTTAAAGAGTCATTGTTGGAGCCAATGCATACTCTCTGCATCAATGACGACGAGTATGATGTTGTGACCATGGCCAAATCCTTTTTTGTACGTCGTGCAATCAAATGCATCTGTCTCAAAGAAGATGATCAAGTGATAGACATCTTCTCATTAGGCTATGGGACTAAAGAGGCACTACAACAACAAAGAAAGGTGATATCAGTTGCATGTAGTAGTGATCAAATGACGCAATTGGAATCTCTTTGCCATTCCATAGTGGAAGAAGACCTTGATCGATCTTAGAAGGTGGGCAGGTGTGGATAACACAGAGAAAGTCAATGCCAAGGATTCAGAGGAAGAAGAAATTGAAGAACCATTGGATGCAAGTGCTGAGGCCATTTTAGAAAGTCTGCAGGAAACAGGTTAAGCTAGCCACCCATGATATTGCATTATTGATATTTAGATTATTATTGTTGTCATTTTATTTTATTTGTCCCATCTCAAATCTGCCCATGATGTTAAAAACATTGATGTTTGGCTCGTTATTGTTCTCAATTTATTTTATTTGAAAAAAATTGAACTTATGAGTTTGAGTTTTTTCACAATAAATGAATTATACTTAAGTGTATGATATTATATGGACATGTTTTGGTAAATAGAATTCTACATTTATATATGGTCATAAGATATATATTATGTAATACTTTAAAGTTAATTGATCATATGAGGTTTGGGAAGAATACACTATGACTTGAGGATCATAGAGTTCTTTGTAGATATGACACCCTATGGCCCTAGGGCCATAGAATCCCCCAAAAGAAAATGGGATACCCAACAACCTTACAGATGTAGGGTGATTACACCGAGTCTCTAGAAGGGCACATAAGCATCTGGGTTACTCTGTAGCCTTAGGCCCATAGGGTGTCAACATAGAGTGCCCCAAAAGAATTTGGCTACCCTACAATCTTACGGATATAGGGTGATTACATAGATTTTTTAAAAGGTCACATAAGCATCTGGGCTAGTCTACATCCTTAAGGCCATAGGGCGTCAACACAGCTATCCTACAATCTTATGCATATAGAGAGATTACATAAAGTCTCTAAACGGGCACATGAGTGTTTGGGCTATTCTAGAAGGAAACATAAGTTATCCAAGAGCATTTGGGATACCCTAAGGCCTTACGGCCATAGGGTGGTGACATAGAATCTCCACAAGGGCACTTAAATCACCCCATGGATGCAAATCACCTAGCTCTTATGGACACATCTTATAAAACATCACATGACACCCTATGGCCTTTAGACCATAGGTTGGTTATTCTAGGTCACCTAAAGACTCTTTAAGTGTTTCAAGAACATTTTTCAATGGCCTTATATCTTGTGTCCATATACATTAGGGACATATATTTCTTATCTTGTGATTAAGGTTTAATATTCTATTGAGAATGAAATAAGCTAGAAAAAACTAAAAAGTATTTAGTCCTCAAAATTCCAAAATGAGAGTTTGAACAATTGATGTATAATCATTTTTGTTGGGTGTAAGTTCTTCTATTGTGAATTGATGGTGTAAGCGTTTGAAATAATTATCTTTGCATTGCAACTAACTAGATTAAACATATATTCAACATTTGTTGTAAATGCCAATTATTTTCTTAGATAGTAAACATCGAGTATAAATGGTTATTGAAGCATTTGTCATTTGGATTATGTGAAGATCTAGTTCTTTGATTGTAGCAAGATTTTATTCAAAGATATAAAGTGCGAGTATTTTGTTCCAAACTATGATTTTTTTTCTCTTCTAGATGATGCAGAGAATTGGAATTTATATCTTGAATTTTTTTCAATAGAGAGAAGCTAGGACTAGTAGAATTTTTTAGCTTGTCATGTAGCAATCGGAACATTGTAACAAGGTTTATTGCAAAGAAATGATTGTATAATGTATAACCATTGTTTAAGTTTGTAAATTGGAAGTAGAAGGCAATGCAAGTTCCAAAACATGTGCAATGCCATAAGGAGAATCCAACACAAATACTTTTGCCCCTTAGGAATGTAGCAATCGGAAAATTGTATCAAGGTTTATTGCAAAGAAATGATTGTATAATGTATAACCATTGTTTACGTTTGTAAATTGGAAGTAGAAGGAAATGCAAGTTACAAAACATGTGCAATGCCATAAGGAGAATCCAGCACAAATAATGATCCAGCAACAAATGTATGATGTATGATAATGATTCAATTTTGTATATCGTGTTGCATATTTATCGCATTTTTTAGCTTACACATTTTGCTAGCATAGAGGACACCCTATGGCCCTAGGACCATAGGATGCCATCATATCCCATGTACAATTTCTCTTTTACCATAGAGGAAATCTTATGGATCTAGGGTCATAAGACGCCAGCATAGTGCATAAATGGCTTCTTATAAGTATACACGTAAACACAGTGCATAGAGGGAATTTTACTAGCATAAAGACCACCCTATGGCCTTGGGACCTAGGGTGCCAACATAGAGCATAGAGGGTGTTTTATATCACCTTGTTTCCCTTGGGACACCATAGTTCCATAAAGTGGTTTTTGTATATATAGTAGAGAATTCTCAAACACATGATACCTTGGTCACTATCTAGCCCTTGGACCATATGATAGTAGCATAGAGGACACCCTATAGCCCTAGGGTTTCCTTCTATCCCTAGGGCCATACACTTCCAACATATAGTATACATGGTTTCTTCATAGAGAAAACCATTTAGCCCTACACTATAGAGTGGAAACCTAGACCATATAATGTATCCTACTAGCATAGAAGGCACCCTATGACCCTGAGGCCAAAGAGTACCAATTTAGGGCATAAAGGGTCTCTTCCTAATTTGAAGGGCACCTTGTGGCCCTAGGGAGCACCCTATGGCCCCAGGGCCATAGGGTGTCAACATAGTCAAATGGGGTGTACACTTAGAGCATAGAGGGTTTCTTACTATCATGGAGGACACCCTGTGTCCTTGGTGCCATACGGTGTAAACATATAGCATGGAGGGTTTCTTGCTAGCATAGAGAGCACCCTATGGCCTTGGGGCTGTATGATTCCAACAGAGAGCATAAACGGTTTTTTGATAGCATAGAGGATAGCTTATTTACCTAGGGACATAAGGTGTTCTTTGTGGGGAATGCTCCTAAATGGTTCCTTGGCTATCCTATGGCCTTTGGGCCATAGGCTACCAACATAGAGTTTAGATGGTTTCTTACTAACATAGAGATCACCTTGTGGCCTACGGTCTTTAGATTCTAATATAGAGTTTCAATGGTTTTATACTAGGCGTAAGGGGCACCCTATGGCCTTGGGGACATAGAGTGTCAATGTAGAGCGCATAGGTTTCCTTTCAAGCATAGACGGCACCATGTGGCCTAGGAGCCATTTGATTCACCCTATGGCCCGAGGAGTGTAGGTTGCCAATGTAGACAAGGTTTCTTAGTAGCATTATAAAGGGTACCTTGTGGCCCTCAAATCTCCATAGGCTACCAACATAGAGCGTAGAGGGTTTTTCTTACTAGCATAGAGGACATCCTATGGCCTTGGGGCCATAGGGTTTCAATATTGAGCATAGAGTATTTCTTACAAGCATAGAGGCTACCTTGTGGCCCTAGGTCCATAGGGTGCAAACATAGATAATAGAGGATTTCTTACTATCATACAGGGTACCTTGTGGCCCTAGGTCCATAGGGTGCAAACATAGAGCATAGAGGATTTGTTACTAGCACAGAGGGCACCCTTTGGCCCAAAGGCCATAGAGTGACAACATGTAGCATAAAGGGTTTCTTACTAGCATAAGAGAAAGACCTTGTGGCCCTCGGGTCATAGGGTGCCATCATAAAGCATATATGGTTTCTTACTAGTGCTCATAGAGGGCATCTTGTGGCCCTATGCCAACCCATGGCCTTAGGGCCATAGGGTGACACATAAATAAAGTACCATATGGCTTTGAAGCCATATATCTATTTATATGTTGAGACCTCCCAACAATCCTAACCCTATGGCCTTGAGGCCATAAACATACATATTTTGGATTATCTTAAAGTCATAGAGATATCTACAAAGAGAACTGTATGGCTTGAAGGCCATAAGAAACTTGGTCAAGGAAATCATCCAATGCAAGAAGATCATGGAAATAGAAAATGAGACTTCTGCTCTAGAGCTTAAAGGAATAAGTGTTTCTCCAAGTATACTTCTAGGCGCCACCATCATGGACAAAGAACTAATGTAGCTAGATAAAGATTAGGAATCTCTAGACAATAAGGAGCATAAAAATAAATTCATTGTAGACGTGTTGTCAGTTAGTAAATTTGCTATTTGCGATTAGTTTTTTCAAAGAGTGTGAAAAAAAAGAGTTATCAAAATGTAGATACTTTGGAATCTAAAATTAGGTGTTCTTTAAACTTGCAGTCCTTCAA
Organism: Adiantum capillus-veneris; assembly: GCF_014529385.1. NCBI lineage: Eukaryota > Viridiplantae > Streptophyta > Polypodiopsida > Polypodiales > Pteridaceae > Adiantum > Adiantum capillus-veneris. The sequence continues at coordinate 103,286,348 of NC_140946.1, forward strand.
CAAGATATTGCAGCTGACAAAGTTTTACTCGAGATTGTTGGTATAGAGGATGCTAATGCCATTGACCCTACTGAGAAAGATTCTATCAATCTCCATGTCTACCAAAGAGTTTCTGACGAAGATGACAAGAATCTACAAGTCTTTGAAGGTCAACTGCTACAACGACTGGAGATAAATTTAAAGAGTAATCCAATGGAAGAAGACAGTGAAAGTTCCAGAATATGTGCAAGGGAAGAAGAAGAATCTAATGAAAATATTCTAGTAGCCCAAGAGTTGGGAATTGGATTGCACGACACCACAATGGAAGTAGAAGGTTTTTTTTTTTTTTTTTTTGAAAAGCTCTTTCAATTTCGGAGTATTAACTTACACATTTTGCTAGCATGGAGGACACCCTATGGCCCTAGGACCATAGGATGCCATTATATCCCATGTACAGTTTCTCTTGTACCATAGAGGACATCTTATGGATCTAGGGTCATAAGATGCCAACATAGTGCATAAATGGCTTCTTATAAGTATACATGTAAACATAGTGCATAGAGGGAATTAAGAGGACATCTTATGGATCTAGGGTCATAAGATGCCAACATAGTGCATAAATGGCTTCTTATAAGTATACATGTAAACATAGTGCATAGAGGGAATTTTACTATCATAAAGATCGCCCTATGGTCTTGGGGCCATAGGGTGCCAACATAAAGCATACAGGGCTTTTTATTAGCACCTTGTTACCCTTGGGACACACATGATACCTTGGTCACTATCTGGCCCTTGGACCATATGATAGTAGGATAGAGGACACCCTATAGCCCTAGGGTTTCCTTCTATCCCTAGGGCCATACACTGCCAACATATAGTATACATGGTTTCTTCATAGAACAAACCTTTTAGCCCTACGTAATTGAGTGGAAACCTAGACCATATAATGTATCCTACTAGCATAGAAGGCACCCTATGACCCTAAGGCCAAAGAGTACCAATTTAGGGCATAAAGGGGGTCTCTTCCTAGGTTGAAGGGCACCTTGTGGCCCTAGGGAGCACCCTATGGCCCCAGAGCCATAGGGTGTCAGCATAGTCAAATGGGTTGTAAACTTAGAGCATAGAGGGTTTCTTACTATCATGGAGGACACCCTGTGTCCTTTGTGCCATAGGGTGTAAACATATAGCATGGAGGGTTTCTTGCTAGCATAGAGAGCACCCTATGGGCTCCCTATGGACTTGGCGCCATATGATTCCAACAAAGAGCATAAGCGGTTTTTTGATAGCATAGAGGATAGATTATTTCCCTGTGGCCATATGATACAAAAAAAAAAGAGTCTTAAGAAGGGCACCTAGGCCACTAAATCACGATGGGGCCATAAGGTGGTCTTTGTGGGGAATGCTCCTAAAGGTTTCCTTGGATATCCTATGGCCTTTGGCTACCAACATAGAGTTCAGATGGTTTCTTACTAACATAGAGCTCACCTTGTGGCCTACGGTCTTTAGATGCTAATATGGTGTTTCAATGGTTTCATACTAGGCGTAAGGGGCACCCTATGCCCTTGGGGCCCTAGAGTGTCAATGTAGAGCGCAGTGGTTTCCTTTCTAGCATAGAGGGCACCCTGTCGCCTAGGAGCCATTTGATGCACCATATGGCCCGAGGGCTATAGGTTGCCAATGTAGACCGTAGAGGTTTTCTTTCTAGCATAGAGGGAACCTTGTGGCCTATGCGATATTTGGTGCTCCCCTAAAGCATACAAGGTTTCCTAGTAGCATTATAAAGGGTACCTTGTGGCCCTCAAGTCTCCATAGGCTGCCAACATAGAGCGTAGAGGGTTGTTCTTACTAGCATAGAGGACATCCTATGGCCTTCGGGCCATAGGGTTTCAATATTGACCATAGAGGATTTCTTACTAGCATAGAGGCTACCTTGTGGCCCTAGGTCCATAGGGTGCAAACATAGATAATAGAGGATTTCGTACTATCATACAGGGTACCTTGTGGCCCTAGGTCCATAGGGTGCAAACATAGAGCATAGAGGATTTGATACTAGCACAGAGGGCACCCTTTGGCCCAAAGGCCATAGAGTGACAACATGTAGCATAAAGGGTTTCTTACTAGCATAAGAGAAAGACCTTGTGGCCCTCGGGTCATAGGGTGCCATCATAAAGCATATATGGTTTCTTACTAGTGCTCATAGAGGGCATCTTGTGGCCCTATGCCAGCCCATGGCCTTAGGGCCATAGGGTGACACATAAATAAAGTACCATATGGCTTTGAAGCCATATATCTATTTATATGTTGAGACCTCCCAACAATCCTAACCCTATGGCCTTGAGGCCATAAACATACATATTTTGGATTATCTTAAATTCATAGAGATATCTACAAAGAGAACCGCATGGCCTGAAGGCCATAAGAAACTTAGTCAATGAAATCATCCAATGCAAGAAGATCATGGCAATAGAAAATGAGACTTCTGCTCTAGAGCTTAAAGGCATAAGTGTTTCTCCAAGTATACTTCTAGGTGCCACCATCATGGACAAAGAACTAATGTAGCTAGATAAAGATTAGGAATCTCTAGACAATAAGGAGCATACAAATAAATTCATTGTAGATGTGTTGTCAATTAGTAAATTTGCTATTTGTGATTAGTTTTTTCTAAGAGTGTGAAAAAACAGAGTTATCAAAATGTAGATACTAAAATTAGGTGTTCTTTAAAGTTGCAGTCCTTCAACAAGATATTTCGGCTGACAAAGTTTTACTCGAGATTGTTGGTATAGAGGATGCTAATGCCATTGACCCTACTGAGAAAGATTCTATCAATCTCCATGTCAACCAAAGAGTTTCTGAAGAAGATGACAAGAATCTACAAGTCTTTGAAGGTCAATTGCTACAACCACTGGAGATAAATTTAAAGAGTAATCCAATGGAAGAAGACAGTGAAAGTTTCAGAACATGTGCAAGGGAAGAAGAAGAATCTGATGAAAATATTCTAGTAGCCCAAGAGTTGGGAATTGGATTGCATGATACCACAATGGAAGTAGAAGGAAATGGAAGTTCCAGAACATGTGCAACGCCAGAAGGAGAATCCAACACAAATATTTTAGCACCCCAGGATTTGGAAATCGAAGTGCATGGTGAGTCAGACCTTCCATCCACCAACAAACCAATGCTGACTATAATAGTGAGCTTGTGTGGATTGTTCCTGAGGAGATGCTAGCAAAAGTCCAAGAAAATGAAGAGCTTAAAGTTTGGACATGAGCATATTGTGCATTGAGTTTTTAAAGGCTCTATTTAGCAATTTCAATTTAGGGATATGGTCAGCTGCTAATGACATGCATGTTGTGGACATCATCAAGATTTTAGAAAAGGAAGCTAAAGAAAAATTTCCATTCTTTATGATCTGGGGGCAAAGCCAATGTCAACCATGCGTAGAATCAAGGATCACTCGCTTAGATAATCCAAGAGTAGAAGCACTTTTCAAACCGCTGGCTATTGCATCATCAAAATTTGGGCTTGATGCAAGAAGATTGCTTCTTGTAGATGATGAACCATTAAAGGGATGTGTGAATCCTGCATTGAATTGTATTTTTCCACCATCATTTAATGTTGATGATGAGGAGGATAATATCCTCCTTGGGGAGCTTCTACCATATATCAAAGCTCTCAATCATGTTAATGAAATTCGCACAGTTACAGGGTATCATTTATATGGACAAGCACCCATTTCTCAAGGTCATGAGCTTTATAAGCATATACACAAGGTTGTTGCAGAGTGGAAGAAGAGAAATATAATTTTTCTAGGAAAAACCTACTCCATGGGAAGACTACCAGAAGTTTCTTTTCCTCTTCACGATGAGAAAGTTACAACATCTAGCACTAGTGGAATGTCCACTCGAAGTCAAGACAAGAAACTTTTAGTACGTGATCGAGAAAAAGTAAGGGTCTTAAAGAATATCAAATCATTATCAACCTTGAAAGGTACAGAAGCAATCATGCTTGCCCAAAAATTGGGATATAAGAAGCCTGTGTCAGGAATTATATAAAGCATCTAAAAATTCAGTATGATCTCAAATAGCCCTATATCAAGAAATGATGGAGCAATGTTTTGTAACATTTTGTCATTTACAAAGATCTTGATGTACTCAGAGACTTTGTTAGAGTGCTTAGGGTTTCAAGATATATGAAGATGTAAATGATTAATAGTTTTTTAAATTGTCTTTCAATACTATGAGTAACTTCTGAGTTTCATGTGCCAAATGCTTTTTTTTTTAAAAGCTTTTATAGTTGTTTGCTCTAAAATTTGAGTTCACTGTGCCATCAAGGACAATCTACATGCTCATAAGGTTAAATCTCACCCTATATGTCCTTGGGGGAATTTCACTTTATGGTCTCAATACCCTATGTGAATTTAAGGCCATAGGGTCATAGTTTGGCATGTGTTCTTGCATAGGACTTACTAAGTGTAACCACAAATTAGCACCCTATGTCCCTAAGGTCTTCAACACACTTAAGATCTCTATATTAACTTTTTTTTTTAATCATTCCAGCGCTTCTAAGAAAAAATGTTTTGCTATTAGATTATCACAAAATAGAGGAGATCCCTTTCATATTACATCAAATATCACATTCAAACCAAGAGCAATGGTTTCATTATCTACCAACATCTTTCAAACAGGACAAAAGAACGCTTATCTTGGATTTAGAGGGTGTGCTTCTTGCAACATTTGAGCTTCAATCAAGGCCAACTTGGACCAAGTACATGTGCATTGTCGAAGATAACAATGAGGTGTATGCGGTGCGTCCGGATGCAGAGTATTTCTTAAGATTTTTCTTTGAGTTCTTTGAGGTTTGGATTTGGAGCTGCCATCATTTACAAAAAGGTCAACACATAATCAAGACCTGTTTTCCTACACAAAGTCACAAATTCAAGATAATTATGGATAACCGGTGCTGCCAAAATTCAAATTTCATGATCGGTTACAAAAGATCCTATCACAAAAATCTTTCGACCATATGGAAGCTATTTGATTATTTAGATGGGGGCAACACTATAATATTTGATGATAGTCCATATCGAGTGATGTGGAATATCAAGGAACTTATATGATTTTTCCAAAGTTTTGGAACCAACCTACTCAATTGCTTCAAAGTTTTTTAAAAGATGAAATTGTTCCATGGTTATGTGGATGGTTGTATGCTAAAGACAAGAGAGACTATACCATAAGAAATTTTGTAATGTTCCATCCTGATGCCGAGACTCACTATGTAATGCAATGTTATATGTCTCAAAGGACTCAAAATCTCAAGAGAAGGAGGCCATTTTAAGTGTACTAGTTAAGTATTCTAAATAGCATCTACCAAGTATTTGGCAATGTGTACTTTTCAAATTTTAAACTTGATGGAATGTTGTGGGATATCTTGAAACATCTTTATGCTGTTTTTTTAATGAAATGCATCCTATTGTCAGGAGACTTCTCTCATTCAAGTTCTTTGGTTTCATTGTTTGATGATTCTATGGTATTGTTAACTTTTTCTTCTTATTAATTGTCTTTATTAAGTGATCCAAACAATCAAAATTTCTTGACATTTGGTAGTGTTACAAAATGGTGTTTTTTGAACACCCTCAATCTTGGAGATATCATACTCTTTCTAGTTAGTCTTTTATTGTATATGCGATGAAGACCATCATTTTTATGAAACTGTCAAGTTGGTGGTAATCTTTATGTTTATACTTTATACTATTTTGACATAATCAATGTATACAATGCGTATTATTCACATCAAATGGTGTTTTTAAACACCTCCTTTTTTTGAGACACCATCTCTAAAACCTTTGAGTGAAGTTTTAAAGCATGTACTTGATGTAAAAAATATTCATCTTAACATTGATTCTTTGGCACAAACTTATATTAGGAGTTTTTATATTATAGTTTTATGTTAAGAAATAATTTAAAAGTTAGAATTATGATAGTTTATTTAAGTAAGTGTCTCATCTAACTTTGTATAGTTAAATAAAATACCAAATGGAATTATAGGTGCAATAGATGACATCTTATGGTCTTAGGGCCATAGGATACTCTATAGTATTGTTTATATTTTTTAATTGTTTGTGAACATAAATCATAGAGGGTTTTTCTGTCATAAAAATTAATATCTATCCAACCCAAATGATTTTCTCATATTAAACTGATCACTTAATGTGGGAGAATACACGGGAACAAGGGTTAAGATATAGACATGTGCTTATAGATCTATCTCAACACGGGGCCAATGGTTAAGGGGCCCAAATGAGAGATGTTCTATCAAAGAGCAAGGCTAACCAATGGAGCATAAGACCTTAGGGTTAGATTCATTGAAGACCTCCAATAATGTGTGTAAAAGTCCTTTGACCTTAGGCAAGCTAGGGCTGAGCTTGAGGTGGGAACCCGGCCTAAGCTCGAGGTGCTTGTCCTGCTTGAGGTGCTTGTCGTGCTTGAGGTGCTTGACATGCTTGAGGTGCTTGATTCAGATGCTTGAGGTGCTTGACTGGCTCCATGCTTGAGGTGCTTCACTTGCTACATGATTAAGGTGCTTGAGGTGCCTTGAGATGCTTGCCTGAGATGCTTGTGGGAACACCCCCTAGTTCAAGTGCTTTGTCATGCTTGATGACTAAGGGGCTTGCTCATCCAAAGTCAAAAAGATCCCTACAAGGAGGGGGGCGAGCCTACAAGGGGGGGGGGATAAGAGAGAACACACACACACACACACAAGGGAAACCCCAGCTTGAAGAGGCAGCAAGGACACTTGTCAAGTTCCTCCTCATGTTGCCCTCATGGTGTGCCTGAATCCTATTGGTTGGCCACCCAAGGGGTCCAATGATAATTTAGGATATTTAATTAATTGATTTTGCATTTATCAAGTCCTCTCTCTCAAAGGGGAAAGGGGGACACTTGTCCCAAGGCTACCCCTGTTGCTTGTAATGGCTCCTGCTTGTGATTGGCTAGGCCTGGAGGGGTCCAATGATCTTCAAGCATGAGCTACAAGGGGGGGTCGACCCAAGCAAGCTAGGGGGTTTCTTAGGGGGTATACTCACCCACACACACTCACAAACACTCTCATGGGGTGCTATGCAAAGTGCAAGAGCTCCATCTCCTTCTGGAAGCTCCATTGAGAAGTAGAGAGCCTACACCAACTCTCTTGGCTATGAAATGCAAATCCAACCAAGAGCTACGATTCAATGCTTAAGCTTGCCATCTTCTTCTTCTCCATTACTATGCTATTATTTATGCTAGCAACAAGAGTATGATAAGTGAGGAACTAATTCTTTCTCCTATGAAATGTTTCTTCTTCCTCTTCCCTACCCTCATTCCCTGCTAGCTCTCTCCACCTTCGAAGGTGTTTGAGGTCTTGGGATTGAGGCTTGGGATAGTTAATGCTTTCTACAAGTGCATGTTATGCTTATTGCAAGAAGGCTAATGGTTTATTGCAAGTAGATTAATTACTTAATGCAAGTAGATTAATTGTATTGCAAGGTAGATTAATTATTGCTTTAAGCACAAGTTGATGCATAAAAGTATACATCTTCATGCACTCAAATGATTTAGGGAACACAAAGATTAATGATGTTCACAAGTTCTTGATTGTTTTCAAGCTAAGATTGATTGTTGAAATTATGCAAAAGCTTGGTGTGTGAACCTTCCATCTCCATATTGCCAAGGAGGTCTCAAGGAACACAAAGATTGTATTGTACCAAGTCTCTCTTAATGAGAGAATCTATAATACAAATGCCTTTTGGAGGGGGGACCGGCTCCACATAAATCCGGTCCTCAACTGTTGTCATATTCTCTACACTCTCTCTCTTGTAAAAGTATTATTCATGCCTAGTTAATTAAGTGTTATGATAGAGTTGCTACTACCCATTAAGTTCACCCTCTATGCTCTCAAAATTGCTCACTCTAAATTCCGCTATTCTCTAAGTTCATAGGCCATTCCCATTACATTTTCTCACTACCATAGAGGATATCCTATGGCTTTGGGGCCACATGGTCTCAATATTGAGCGTAGAGGATTTCTTACTAGCATAGAGGGTACCTTGTGGCCCTAGGTCCATAGGGTGCAAACATAGAGTATAGAGGATTTCTTACTAGCACAGAGGGCACCCTATGGTCTAAAGCCATATGGTGACAACATATAGAATAAAGGGTTTCTAACTAGCATACGAGGCACACCTTGTGCGCCTGGGGACATAGTGTGCCAACATAGAGCATAGAAGGGTTTCTTATTGGCATAAACAACATCTTGTGGCCCTAAGACAAGCTACATCCTTAGGGACATAGGGTGGCACATAAATAAAGTCCCATATGGCTTTGAAGGACTGGACCTCGCTCTTTGTACGTTGGGACCAGCTAACAATACTAACCCTATGGCCTTGAGGTCATAAAGAGACATATTAAAGTCATAGACATGTCTACAAAAAGCACCATGGCCTTAAGACCATCGGTGCAATAGATGGCATCTCATGGTCTTATAGCCATAGGATACTATATAGTATTGTTTTGACTTTTTGAGTGTGAAATATTAGTTTGAATGTTGTTTAAATTATCGTGTATTTAAAACTTGATAGCATGCTACAAAACCATGACCAAGTATTTTGTTATACATGGATTAAGGTCACCAAATTATGACAAGAGTGTTTAATAGTATTTGCCTTTACATATTATCTTTTTTAATTGCTGTAATCAATCTATATGCTGCTTTAAAATCATATCAATTGGTTTTTTTGACACCTCATTTTTTGAGAAGCTACTTCTAGAAGTATTTGTTGAATTTTGAAAAGCACTGATGTCATACAAATCCTCTTTCCAAAAACTATATTGGAGGTTTATTCTTAAATTTTATAGTAGAGAAATTAAAATAGACTCATAAAATCATGATAATTTATCTAAATTAAAGACAACTAGAGCTTAGAAATCATTAAATAACACAATCCTAGCATACACATTTAGAATTTGGGAAACGGGATTTTCCCAAATGATCTAAAATGGTGTTTTAACTTTGAGATGAGGGCATCTCAATTCTTCAAGTTTGGGAGAATGTAAGGTCTCTTCCACCCTTGGAGAGGGGATTCCCATTTAAAGGAATACATATCAGGCCATTCTAGTCATAAATAAAAAGTTACTAATTTTAGCAGTTTTTCCACCTCTAATGAGCTAATGATAAGTATATTGTTCTAAGATCTTCAAAAATGAGTTTTTTACTTTTTTGTCATTATCTGCCAGAAACAAAAAGTTTTAAGGTGCTTACACCCACCTAGACGTGGTCGTCTCATCAAAATATACCCCATCCTGTATTTTCATAAAAATATATGTCTGCTCCAAAAATTGCTAAATATAGCAGGTATGTGCATCCAAAATCTTAGATTGTCATCCTTAAGGTTGTCTTTTAATAACAACTTTCAGAATTAAATTTTGATAAGCCAAGCTCACTCTTGACAATTTAAATTTTATCATAGTGTTAATAAATTAATTCCTAAGTCTAAGGTATGCATATATATGCATGTGCATGCCCATGTATGCCCATAAATGATCCATATCCATGGAACCATCTCTTATAGAATAATTAACTATAAGCATGGATGAACTACGTGAGGTGTATCACCAAAAAAGGTAAAGAGGGAGGCCTCTAATGGATAAGTAGGAGCTTGTGACACCTCTACTCGTTCTTTCAGCAAGAGGGGGTGAGCTAGGGAGGTATGGGGCCGATTTGAGCAACAAAGGGAGCTCTATTGCTGTGGCAATTAACTTGGTGGCTTGTACAACAAATCTTTGAGAGATCCAAAACTCCAAAGCATATTTGGTTTACAGCTTCTCAAGTTACATTAAGTATCTATTAGTGGGAATGGCACCCAAGAGAATGCACTATGGTGGATCACACAATCACAAAGCTGGAACTAGTGATGGTGAAGGCAAAGGAAATTCCGTGATGAATGAGGATGTGTCACTTCTCCCATGAAGTGATGTTATTGCTCATGAACATGTAGGAAAATTATTTTTTGTTCAATGCATCATGAGTAATTAGGAAGGAGAAAACTACCTAAACATTGGGTCAGTCCCAACTTGAAAACGCATCAATTGAACTTGTTAATTATTTAAGTTGAATTAATATGGAAGGATTTTTTGAGGATATACTATTTGAAGCAGGAAAGAAATGTTCTCCTAGTAGGAAAAATCTTGAACCTTATTCATTCAAAATCCTACACCAATATAGTCAAAAATCCCTTCGATATCCACGGAGGAGGGCTTAGCGGAGTGAACGCTAAAGCAGTGCATGTGGGTGGACATATCTTGCAAGTTTGTGTCCAAAAAGCAAGATATTACTTGCGAGTTTGTGCCCAGGTTGCAAGTTATTCATTGTCGGTTTGTGCCCAGATTGCGGGACAATTTAGTTGTATGGGCAACTAAAGACACCGAGAGCAATAAACTCTTGCCAAGAGGAGTGAACTCTTGGGGTTGGGATATTTTAATGAAGAAGGATCGTATGTTGTTTTCCTTCTAGAAAAGATTGTTTTGGTGCCGCTTTGATCATGCTTGAAGGGTTATGTTAACAAACTTGTGATGGAAACAAGAAAAAGGAACTTGTGTAAGTATGAACAATCATTTTGTAGTAATTAAAAAACAAGCAAGAAAGTGTGAATGTGGGGACTCACTCAGGTTGTCACTCACAAGGATGGGTGGTCTCTATTAGTCGAGAAACTCTCCATTCCTCATAAAAGAAGAAACAATAGAGACTCATTGGGGCCAAGAGTTGCGAAGTCCCAATTGTACCTGCCTTTGAAAATTATGGGAAAAAAGGCATTTTATGTTTCTCTCTTTCAGAAGGTAAGAATTAAGAACGTTAGATGACTGTGTTAGTTCATGCTTTCTGTGTGAGATAGGGCTAGAAACCCTTTTCAATGGCTAAAACTCAAGTTGCTTGATGATGAGAGTCTCTCCATTAGCAAACTTGTTTATCTGACTATGCTTTTCTCAATCGATTAGGGCCTTGCGACCTATCAATTACCCTTATTTTTTCAAATGGATATGGTAACGGGATGGGGACCTCACACGTGGTATCAGAGCCTAGGTTTGGAAACTCAAAAAATTGTTATTATTTAAAAATTTGGAAAATTGAATTGGAGACTTATATTCAAGGACTTACCAGCATCGATGTTTCAGGAAGATGCCGATGCTGAGTATTGCAAGTTCAAAACCTTTGAGATAATGTATTTTAAGTTTTCTCGTTGTTCATATTTTTCTTTTTGATGCAATATGATGAAGATTTTGATGGTCTTTATCTTCTCCATCAACAAGAATCCAAAGGGGATGGGAAGTTTCAATGGGGGGAAAAGGTGCAAGTTATCCAGCTTTACTACTCTGTTGGTACTACTAGGGATGACTACACTATTATCTCTAAGGATGACCTTGCCATGACCTTAAATGAATGGGTTTTCAATCAAGTGGTGAAAGTGATCCCTACTTATAGGATCAAAACCATTTCTATCCCTGATATCTTTCCTCAAAATAAGAGTCTTGTATTTTATGAACCCCACAAAGATGTGTACAAAAGATACTACACAGAAAAAACAGTGGATTGTAAAACATTATCCACAAATAACTATCGATTGTACCACTATGATCTAGCTCTGAGAATCATACAGCTTTCTGGCAGAGCTAACGTTTGTATTCATAGTAATAGAATAAAATGGTGCCCATCTAGCTTCTTGATGAGATCTCAACTTTGTACATTTCTTGACATAAAAACAATTATGGCATCTTGAATTAAATAGAGATAGTGAGGCAGTCTGGAGCGAGCATTAAGAAGAGTGGCCAATAAGCACCCTTCTAGGCTCTCATGCTGCTCAATTGGGTGGGGATTGAAAAAAAAACAACAACAAACACACATACAAACCCGCAACCTAATCCTACACAAATTTGGGGCACCACCTACTTTTGGATGCGAACTAGGATGCATATATAAATATATATAAATATATATATATATATATATATATATATATATATATATATATATATATATATATATAGAGAGAGAGAGAGAGAGAGACAGAGAGAGAGAGAGTGCTTGGGCTACCTTGAAATGTATCGACAATGATCAAGAAAACACAGATATACACGTAAGAAAGAGAGAGAGTGGAGAGGGGAGTGCTTGTTTCCCTAAATACCTGCTTACAAATCAATCATGACCAATGAAAGTGAGATTATCATATGTTCAACATAGCTTGAGTAAAGTAAACCTCCACTCATCACAAAACAAGACACCTCAAACATTGTCTTAAGGAGAGGGGAGTCCTCTCCTTAAGACACCTCCACTCATCACAAAACAAGCCACCTCAAACATTGTCTTAAGGAGAGGGGATTAAAGTACACCTCCACTCATCACAAAACAAGCCACCTCAAACACTGTCTTAAGGAGAGGGGAGTCCTCTCCACTCTGTCACCCTCTTACAACATGTGGGATTTATGGCTAAATTGATAACAATACCCAGCGACAAGCTATCAAGAACTTTAAAAAAACACCAAGACACTTACACATCATTTTTTTCCATGACTTTGCATTGGAAGAGAGACAAATTAGCCATGCTTAGTCCAAATCCACCCTCCTTGATTCAACAAATGTTAGGTTTACACTTGTAGGAGAAATATAGGCTTCCTACAATGGCATAGAGTTCCCTTGCTAAACACCCCTAATACAACACAAGCATGTGCATAATCCAATGAGATTCCACTCAAGGGCACCTTCTCAAGAGATTGAGCTTGGCTTTTAAAGCTCTAGCATAGTGCTCTTGCTTATGGATTCTCCCTCTTTTTTGCTAGCTACACCCTCCTTTTATAGCATTTTTTGAGGGCTAGGGTTACTCGTTTAACCATGGTTGGGTTAAATCTTAAGCACTTTATCTATTTTTTTTGCTTGGAATGATCAAAATTTTGGTGGGGATAGATGAATAAAAGAGAGAGGACAAAAATGAAGGTGATATGATTTTTTATAATGGGTTAGTGTTAGTAGATTAGTAGAGTTAGTATTTTTATTAATTTACAAATGGATTTGGATATTTACAATGGGAGTATCCGTGTACGTTACAAATAAGAAAGAACAATTCTTAAGAGGTAAGAAAAGATGAATTCCTTATAATGTTGATGCTCCAAGTGTCTTGAGTAGGGCCAATTTTGACGCTTGTTGATGGTCCACTAGCTTTGATGGTACGCTTGTTCTCCCATCTTGACCTTCCTTGGGAGCCAAGGTAATTGAAGATGCGTAATCAATCACCATGATGCTGTTTTTCAAGAGAGGAGACTCAATTTTGTGGTTTTTTTAGTAGATAAGGGTAATTTGGAGGAGGAAATTTGATACTAGGTGGTCAATTTGGGAATGGAAGTGTGTGTAGGAGGCATGAGTTCACCATGGTTTCTCTTATTCTTTAAGGTTGAGGAGAAGGTGAGTAGGGTGCAGAGAGGGAAAGTGAGAGAGATGGGGATGATGAGTGGAGAAGTGTGTGTGAAAGAGGAAAATGATAAAGTGGAAGAGGGAGTGTGGTTGTATGGCATGGGCAAACCGGGGTTCACCAATAAAATCATAGTTCACAGCTGATAGCTCAAAAAAATATGAAAAAATTTGAGGCAGACGTTCAGCTCACGAACTATTATTCTTGTTTTTATCACCTTTCAAACTCAAAGAGCAAGTGGCCTTTAGAAATTCTACCAAACCGATTGTCTTTTTCCACTGCACAAAGTCCTTGTGGGATCCCTTTTTGGATGATTCTTTTGAATGCCTCCATGAGTGAGCCCTCCACAATGCATGCATGCATGCCACATATCCTTCACCTTATTTTGTGGGTCTATAATTGAAGATATTGTTGAGATCATGATATAAGTGAATAATAAAACAAAGAAAATCAAATATTGAGGGGTCCTTAAAATATGTACATGTCAAAATATAAATTATATAGGTGGAAAAAATATAAAGAGGTCAACTAAAAAATAAATCTCTCTCATTATGAGGCTACCATAAAAAGATTAATATTATTGGTGTTCTAATTTATGAGAGTGAAAGAGACCAATTGTAGGAAGGGAAAAATCACAATAGTGAAAATATATACACACAAACAAAAGTAGATTTTTGGATTTGTGTTGGGGTGGAGTTACACCAAAAATAAGATATTATTGCATGACCTCTTGATCATCTTGTGAACCTCTACTATGAAGAATCATTGTTGAAATGCTGAGCTCGATACGATACAAATCCTCTTGACCATAGACCAAGTGAAATGGTGTGAACTCTATGGCTTCCCTATATGTGGTTTGATATGCCTACAAGGCACCATCCAAGAAGTCATCCCACAAATTTATCTTGTTTTTCACTATCTTTGCAATGACACCATTAGCCTTCTCAACCAAACCATTTGACTAGGGATATTAGAGTGTATTGTGACGATGTAGAACGTGAAGTTCTTCAAAAACTTTTGTGAGCAAGCCATTTCTAAACCCGGAACCATTATAAGAAAAAATCTCCAAAGGTGTGTCAAATCTACAATAAATGTGACTGTAGAAAAAATTTCTCATTTTCCTTTCAACTACCTCTGCCACAATTTGTGCTTCCACCCACCTAGTCATATAGTCTACAACCACTAGAATGTAGAGTTTAGCAATTTTTTGTTCTAAGAAGAGGACCCATAGCATCAATGCCCTACTTTTCAAAGGGTCCATTTGCAAGCACAATTTGCTCAAAATGACTACCACATGCCTCTTCATGCAAACCTTTTAAAATGGCTGGAATTTCCTTAATAGTTGGTACTCTTATGCACACTTGATCCTTCCCTTTTTAATAGAGGAAGCCTTCTAGGAAGAGATACACGCTTTCCTTCTTCATGAGTCTCCTCTTCTGAGCTTTTGTGAAGTCTTGTGGAAACTCTGAGTCTTGTGGAATCTCCCTCCAAAATGTAGCCAATAAAGGGAGCCAATGACTCCAATACCTAGTTCATCGATTACTTCACAACAACCGCTACCATGATGACCTGCACTTATTTCTCAACACATGAAACTGCTTGTTGTGCAAGTAAATCAGCATCATTATTTTGTTTCCTAGGAATATGATATAATTTCATCTCCTCAAATTGATTGAATAACCTACAGATGGCATGAAATTTGGCCCTTAGTCTTTCATTTATTGCATGCCCAAATGCCTAAAATTTGCTTCACAATGAGAAGTGCATCACCTTTTACTTTGAGACATTGTATACCTTGGCCAATGCACATCTTTAAGCAATGAAGTAGTGTGTTGTATTCTGCTTCATTGTTTCTAGTTGAACCTAGTAGATTGACCTTCTGTTTCATGATCACCTCTTCTCTTGGGTTAAGCAACGCTAGCCCTCCCCCTGCTTTTCCTGTGGCTCATCAAAAAGCTCCATCAAAGAACAAGGTAAATGCATTAGGAATACTTTTAGGTGGTGGCAATGGTAGGGTCTCTACTTCAGGTACCTTAATCTCCTTCTCATGAACCCTATAAGTGAGAATCTGTGCCAAGTGTGCACACACACTATCTTCTACCTTGAAAAGTATTGGAATTCTTGAAAATCCATAATCCACTTTGAGATCCTAGTACTAAGATTCATTTGAGATGATACCCAAGGCAACAATTTTTTTTCTGTGAGAATTACAAAAGGTTTTGATAGCAAACACGAGAGAAAGCAGCATGAGTTCTACCTCTGTGTAGCCTCTCTCCAAGGAATTCATGACCCTACTAGCAAAGTACATGGGTCGCATCCTCGTAATCTAAGGATCTTGTTGTAATAAAACTGCACCGATTGTTTCCTTCCAACACTAGAGCTAACAAAGAATGTGTACTCCCGACAAGGAGGCACGAGTTTTGGTAGTTCTAATAGAATGACTTTAATGTTATAAAAATATTATTCCAGCTCATCAGAGACAACTTTTGTAAAGGGTGAAGTAATTGCATGGCTAAATGCATGAAGCGGGACATATACTTCACTTTTTGAATGAATGAGATGACCTCTTTGAGATTCTGGGGTGTTGGTAACTCAATAAGAGCCTTTGCCTTTGAAAGATCCACCTCGATGCCTTTATAGGAAACTTTGTGACCGAGCAATATCACTTCTCCTCACCTATGTGACATTTGTTGAAATTGAGCTGACCTCCCATGTCGTAAAGTTTTTTCAAACTTTATTCTACCTTTTGTAGGTACAATGATTTTGAGCTATAAAAGCAAAAATCATCAATAAAAACCCTAATGCACTTTTCAAAGAATGCTTGAAACATCATATTCATGAAGTGTTGGAAAGTTACAGGAGCATTTTTTAGGCCAAATGGCATGACTCTGAAAGCATAACAACCCCATGGAGTGATGAAGGTTGTTTTTAACCGATCCTCTCATGTGATACCTATTTGAAAGTAGCATAAGTATCCATCACACACAATGTACTTCTCGTGACCAGCTACTTCATTTAGTATCTCGTCCTAAAAAGGGAGGGGAAAATGATCTCTTTTTGTTTCCTCATTCAGTGGACTATAATCCACACACACCCTCCACTTTCCGTTCTTCTTGGGAGAGTTAGCAACGGGAGAGACCCACTTTGAATTCTCCACTCGATAAATGAAACCTGCTGCTAAAAGCTTTCTTACCTCCTTGAGTAGAGCCTACTCCTTGATAACTCCTAGCCTTCACAACTTTTGAGCTTTAGGTGTGGCCTCAAGCTTTAACTTAAATCTTGTGTTGAACAACATCTACTCCACACACTTCATTGTAGTCTTTAGAAAAAAGCCTAGGAGACTTCCTTAGCACACATTTGAACTCCTCTCTTTCTTCCTTCGTAAGTGTTGTTGATAGCATACCTTCTATCATCCCTTCATCTTGCACATTTTGATTCTCTTGGAAACCTACCTCCTCCAAACCTTGACAAGAGGTCTCTTGGTTGTTTGGCTTAAACCTTATCTCCATGACTTCAATGGAAGACTCCTCTTCAGTAATGCTACCACTACTTTCTTCTTTTGAAGTTCTATCGGTCCAACCTTCCTCCATCTCACTTCGTGATGATTCTTCATGGAGCTCCTCTTGATGTTTCTCCTTCATGTCAAAGACAACTTTCTTATGATTATCATTCATGAAAATTAGCTTTCCACTCTCCCAATCTTGCAAATTTTTCATTTTCATTAGCCACGGTCTTCCCATGATAATTGGGTAACCATTTCCTTTGGTAGACATGACATAGAAATCCACTGCCTTCTGAATGCGAAAGGCCTCTACAAAGACATATTTATAAATCCCTACACACCTAGCTTTATTATTGTTTGCAGACATGTACGCAGTTCGCGAACGATAACTCAAAATCGGTGCAGAATTTGAAAAAACTTCCTTCTGCAAAGATGTAGAACACATGGTTTCTGATCCCTATGCGGGTAGTTTTTGCAAAACCATTTAGAATTAGGAGAAAACTCAAAAAGAGAAAGTGGAAGTTGCTTTTCAGGTATGTACGTAGTCCGCGAACGATAACTCAAAATCGGTGCAAAATTTGAAAAAACTTTCTTTTGCAAAGTTGTAGACCACATCGCTTCCGGTGCGAGTAGTTTATGCAAAATAGTTTTCAATTAGTAGAGAAATCAAAAACAAAAAGTGAAAGTTCCTTTTCGGGTATGTACGCAGTCTGCGAGCGAACGATAACTCAAAATCGATGCAGAATTTGAAAAACACTTCCTTCTGCAAAGTTGTAGACCACATTGATTCCAGTCCCTCCCGCGGGTAGTTTTTGCAAAATTGTTTTCAATTAGAAGAGAAATCAAAAACAAAAAGCGAAAGCTGATTTTCAGGTATGTACGCAGTTCGCGAACGATAACTCAAAATTGGTGCAAAATTTGAAAAAACTTCTTTCTGCAAAGTTGTAGACCACATCGATTCTGGTATATACCAAGTAGTTTCATCAAAATCGGTTTTGATTAGGAGAAAAATCAAAAACAAAAACGTACTGCTCTGATACCATGTTGAGAGAGAGAGACAGAGCATAGAAATACAACCCCAAAGTGTGTAGAATACACACATGAGATGATGTATATATAGAAGGGACCTGGGTGCCATATATAGAGAAGCCATATATTGAGTAGCTTCACATATAAGCTCAACACGGAACGCATAAATACATCAAACTTTTGATACCATTGTCTTGACGATTGCTTCAAGCCATAGAGACTTTTCAGAAGCTTACAGACCAAATGTTCCTTGACCTTGAGCACAAACCCTTCAGGTTGCTGCATATAAATCTCTTCCTCAAGATCACCATGTAAGAAAGCTGTAATTGTCACAGGAACAGAATAATAGAGACAGACAATAAAAGATAGAGAAAGAGATCTTTGTATTGATGGATTTTTGCAGAGTTTTGATACAATAGAGGAGCACTAAAATATATGGGCGCACTCGGTTGTACGGAGCTCGAACCTCCCGACCACCCTCGAGCTTCAGTCCGCTTGCATGGAGCGTTTCACTCGCACTCGCACTCACAGAAGAGGAGATCTGTGTATGATCCCCAAACACAACACCCGTCTTTCTTTTCCTTCTTTTCCTCGAGAAGCATGCGACCTCTCAAAATAGCCGCTTTTCTATTTTTGGCATTCTGTCTATTTGACTTTCGCACCAAGTATACCTGCGAGAATAAGATAAGAACGTGATCGCGAAGCGATCCATAAAGCTTAGAGTTTTGAAACTTTTTTTCAGCTGTCTTCAACTGATCATAACTCCCAAACGGAGCCAAAACAGCCCAAGTCCGTCTCACACAATCTTGTTGCTCTCGTTGCGCTCTTCGACGGCTATGTGATGGAAAATTTCCATAGCCTTCTCTGATTTGCTTAAAATCAACCAGCAAAATAGCATTTTTTACAAAAACGATGCAAAAACAACAAATCTCACTTTTTCCTTAATCTTTGGTCCTCAACGAGCATCAAAACATCAAAATATCTAAAGACTCAGAGAACCAAAGTTGTTCCTTATAACACAGGCTTCAATCGCTTCATACATCACTTTTCCAAAGTCCCATGTTAACACCTTCAAAAATGCCCGAGAAAGTGCCTTCTGGATCAAAAAATTTTATTGGACAAAAACAATCCACACATCCCTCTTCACAGTGGACCAACTTTAAAACGACCAAAACTTCCTAGAGAAACAAAATTTATTGCTAAAACACTTCAAAATCAAGTCCTGTTATAGTAATGACATCCATTTGATCAAGGTTCATATCTTCAATGGCAACGAAATCAAGCAACATTCTTAGTGTCGTCATCTTGAACACTGGAGAAACGATTTCCTGGAAATCTACACCATATTCTTGCTAGAAACCTTTGGCCACTAAACGTTTTTGTTTTCGATTTTTCTCCTGATTCAAAATAGTTTTGCAGAAACTACACTAGGCAGGCACCGAAATCGATGTGGTCTACAACTTTGCAAAAGAATTTTTTTTCAAATTCTGCACCGATTTTGAGTTATCGCTCGTGGACTGTGGACATACCTGGAAAGAAATTTTTGCGTTTTGTTTTTTATTTTTCTGCTAATTGAAAACGATTTTGTAGAAACTACCCATGAGACAGACCGGAATCAATGTAGTCTACAACTTAGCATAATAAAGTTTTTTCAAATTCTGCACCGATTTTGACTTATCGTTCGCAGACTGCGTACATGCCTAAAAAGCAACTTTGCTTTTTGTTTTTTATTTTTCTCCCGATTGAAAACAATTTTGCAGAAACTAGCCGATGTAGGCATCGGAACTGATGTGGTTTTGAGTTATCGTTGGACTGCATACAACTGTTCGCTTGCGCCATTGGAAATGATGTGGTCTACAACTTTGCAGAAGAAAGATTCTCTAAATTTTGCACCGATTTTGGGTTATCGTCTCGGACTGCGTACTTGTTTGAAAAGCAAAATTTTACTTTTTACTTTTGATTTTCCTCATGATTGAAAAATTCTCAATTATATTTTTTCTTTATCAATCATATATTTGTTACTGACGTAACTTTGCTGCTGAAGCCAGTTACATATCGTTCTGATTCAGTCGAGCCGTTGATGATTGTCAAAATTCTATCGAGCTACTGTTGGTACTTGATCTTCTATTATATAATATACTTGTTCATTGATTCTCGTATAATTATTCTTCTAGAGATATAGTTTGTAGTTTTATTGATAATTTCTTGTTGATACCATAGTGATTTTGATGATACCATGATGATATTTTGTTAGTACTTTGGTCATGGTGATTTTCGTTGATACCATGATGATATTTCATTGATACCATGGTTATTCTCGGTGTTGCCATGATGATATTTCGTTCATACCATGGTTATTCTCGAGGATGCCATGATTATATTTCGTTGATTCCATGGTGATTACCCCAAATTGTGTAGAATACACACATGAGATGATGTATATATAGACAGGACCTGAGTGCCATATATAGAGAAGCCATATATTGAGTAGCTTCACATATAAGCTCAACACCCCCGCTCAAATAAGGGTCCTTAACTGTGGATGAAAAAACCCTTGGGGGATCAAGGAAAAACCAACAGCTCTATGTACACCCACCGTTATATTATAAAAATCATTCAATATACAAATGTTCATGAGGAGCTACATCACTCCTTTTACAATAAATATGTTATGAGAAGCTACATCACTCCTTTTACAATGAATGTTTTATGAGGAGTTACATTACTCCTATCCTATCAAATACAATAATGAATACAAAGGTTCAATAAAGAGGTGTAAAGGCTATCGATTAGCTCGTAATCAGAAGTGTCTCCATGAATCTACTGTGTAGCTTGTCATCACTATCGCATCACCAAACATATCTTCATGTTGTCATCAATATGGCCTCACCAAACATGTCTTCATAAATCTTTTATTGTCACCAAGTTTGTCTTCATGAAATCAATTCTTTGATCAATCCTACATAGATCATAGACTCAAAAAACATAGTCACGAAAATTATTAGCATTGTTAGTGAAATA
Organism: Adiantum capillus-veneris; assembly: GCF_014529385.1. Classification (NCBI taxonomy): domain Eukaryota; kingdom Viridiplantae; phylum Streptophyta; class Polypodiopsida; order Polypodiales; family Pteridaceae; genus Adiantum; species Adiantum capillus-veneris. The sequence goes on from NC_140946.1 coordinate 103,307,362, forward strand.
ATTATGTTCACAATGCCATAAGAGATGGTTCGCGACACCACTCTTTTGACGACATATATAACCACGACAACATATGTGGACATAAAGTATGAACATAAAAAGTACAAGATGCATGATACGTGATGCAAATGAAACGACATTTATCAACGTAGTGATATCAATAAGTATCATCAAAGTATTAACAAAATATCATCATTGTATCAATAAAAATGAATAAATCATCATGATATCACGAAAAGCATTATAGGATAATCATTGTATCAATGAAACAACATCATGGTATCACTGAGAATCACCATGGTATCAACAAAACAACATCATGATATCACCAAGAATAATCATTGTATCAACAAAACAACATCATGGCATCAGCAAGAATAACCATGGTATCAACGAATCAACATCATGGTATCACCGAGAATAACCATGGTATCAACGAAACATTATCATGGTATCAACAAAAATAACCATGGAATCAACGAAATATCATCATGGCATCACCGAGAACAACCATGGTATCAACGAAAACAACATCATGGTATCACCAAGAATAAACATGGTATCAACGAAACATCATCATAGTATCAATGAAAATCACCATGGAATCATTAAAAAATCATCATGGCATCATCGAGAATAACCATAGGATCAAAGAAATATTATCATGGCAACATCGAGAATAACCATGGTATCAATGAAATATCATCATGGTATCAAAACGAAAATCACCATGACCAAAGTACTAACAAAACATCATCATGGTACCATCAAAATCACTATGGTATCAACGCGGAATTATCCATAAAACGACATAAACTATATCTCTAGAAGAATAATTATACGAGAATCAATGAACGATTATATTATATAACAAAAGATCATGTACCAACAGTAGCTCGATAGAATTTGGACGATCATCAACGGCTCGACTGAATCGGAACGACAGTGTAACTGGCTTCTGCAGCAAAGTTACATCAGCAACAAATATATGATTGATGAAGAAAAAATATAATTGAAAAGTTTTCAATCATGCATGAGGAAAATCAAAAGCAAAAAGGAAAATTTTGCTTTTCAAATAGGTACGCAGTCCGAGACGATAATCCAAAATCGGTGCAGAATTTAGAGAAACTTTCTTTTGCAAAGTTGTAGACCACATCGATTCTGATGGCTAGTTTGTGGAAAATCGTTCTCAATTAGGAGAAAAATCAAAAACATAAAGTGAAAGTTTCTTTTCAGGTATGTACGCAGTCCACGAACAATAACTCAAAATCGGTATAGAATTTGAAAAAACTTTCTTCAGCAAAGTTGTAGACCACATTGATTCCAGTCTCTCACGCGAAAATAAAAAATAAAAAACAAAACGCGAAAGTTTCTTTCCAGGTATATACGCAATCCACAAACGATAACTCAAAATCGGTGCAGAATTTGAAAAAAACTTTCTTCTTCAAAGTTGTAGACCATATCGATTCCGGTTCTACACACTTTGGGGTTCTATTTCTGTTCTCTCTTTCTTTCTCAACATCCTAGACTTAGGGTCAAGCTTAGCACGCAACTCCTTGGGTACATGTGCATAAGCTTCGTAGCCAAATGTACAGAGTTTTTCATAAGACAACTTATGTCCTGACCATAACTCCAAAGGTACACAAAACTGTTATGAAGCATGTGGTGATCTATTGATCAAATACACAACAGTGTATAATGCTTCAGCCCAAAACGCTTGCGGTAAACTAGTCTCTGATAGCATAGACATAATCCTCTCTTGGATGGTCCTATTCATTCATTCGGCAACACCATTTTGTGCAGGGGTATAAGGAGCTATAAACTCGCGCTTAATTTCCCTACTTGAACATAAGTCTACAAACTCTTTGGAGACATATTCTCCACCATTTTTTGAGTGTAAAGCTTTTAACTTATGTTCAGACTGAGTTTCCACACTAGATAAGAACTTTTTGAAACAAGAAAAAGTCTCATCTTTAGACTTCATGGCATAAACCCAAACATGTCGTGTTCCATCCTCAGTGAATGTAACATAATAAGACACACCACCATGGGATTTAGAAGGCATAGGCCCACATAAATCACTATGCACAAGATCTAAGGGCTTTCTTTCTTTGTTAAAAGACTGTGTATGATGTGCTCATGTTTGCTTACCATATTGACAGTGCTCACAAAAGGGAAAATCAGAAAATGATAAAGACGGTAAGTAGCCCAAACAAGAAAGAGTTTATATTCCCTTCTTTGACATATGACCTAACCGGCTATGCCACAAAGCAACAGTTGGCAGCTCGGTTACAGAAATAACATTGTTCTTGCCACTTACATAAATAGGATAAAGTGTACCAACTTTAGAACCATGGGCTAAAATAAGATGACCTTTCGCTATACGCCAAGACTGCTGATGAAAAGTGACTTTGTAACCCAAGTCATCAATCAAGACGTCCAACCAAAATCAAACTTCGTGTCAAAGCTGGAACATGACGCACATTAAGTATGGTAAACCTCACCCCATTTGCCATAACCATACCAATATCACCTATGCCCACAATGTCACAAGAGTAGCTGTAACCTAGCGTAACAGTGCCAATGGTTTCCTCATATGTAGTAAACCAATGCCTATGAGGTGTGACATGCAACGAAGCGCCCGAATCAAGAATCCATGTATGGGACACTTCACCACTAACAAGTAGCTCTGCTAGCATAGAACTCTGCAAAGATAGAGTTTCTTGTGCATCATAAAATACATCATTATTTTCAATCAACATATGATGTCTTGTGCATCACAATCATCTTGCACTATGTTCAGTTCTTCAATCTTAACTGATTATGTGCAAAAGGATGGAAAACAACGTAAAGGTCGTTCTTGGAATCTTGAATCCAAGAAAGAGGGCAATAGAGATGCTTCAAAGGATAGATCAAAGTCTCCTGGTCGTCGCAATGTTCAATGCCATTATCGTGATAAGTTTGGTCACATAGAAGGATTGTTATGCTTGGAAGCCTGACAAAGGTAAAGACAAAGCAAAAGACAATGATGATAAAGAGGAGAAACCAACAAGTTCGGCTTCGCCATGAAGCGAGCTATCCATAGCCTTGCGGTGCATTTCCTCTGACAAAAGAGAACTAGTGACATCAATGTACACTAGCCTACCATCAGGAGCAAAGTTACTGACATCTGTGCAAAAGATATCCCATGAGGGCGGCAACGAATAAAGTAAGAAGATGGCTTTCGTCTCGTCAATATTGATCCGTTGTGCACGAATCTGGGCAAATAGAGAATCAAAGTCATTAATATGACTAGCAACACTGGCTAACTCCTTCATGCGAAGGTTAAACAATTTTCTCATCATGAAAACCTTATTACTTGGCGTATCCTTCTCGTAAGTGTTGCATAACTTTTGCCATAAAGCATAGGCAAATTCACATTCTAGCACTGAAAATTACACTGACTCAGCAAGGTGCAATCTAATAGTAGATCTGCATAGCTCATCAAGTTCCTCCCATTGAAACTGAGTCAAATTCATCTCTTCAGTCCGTGTTGCATAAATAATAGGCGATTTTTTTGTTTCTTATGGACAAGCATATCTTGCATCTGATTCTTCCAAAGCTGAAAATTAGTGCCATCAAACTTCTTTAGGTCATAAATGTCACAATCTTTGCTAGTAGACATGGTAACAAAACTACCAAAAGATTATGGAAAAATTTCGGCAGAGTCTCCTTTGTATTTGGGACTATGTCAACCAAAATACGAGACAAATGACCAAGTATGTCACTCAAAAAGCATAGAAGAGAGAAATGCCTCTCAAAAGCACACTGTATAAAGACCAACTGAGGTGCATAAATAGTCAAACTGACCATAGACCGCCAACTCGACGTCAAAAGAACCTATACCACTCTATACATATCCTATGGTGAGGCCTCGTAAGGGATGCTCCAGCTACCTGTATCACCGAAGGTATCTCCACATTTGAGAATACCCCAGCTCAATGAAAGCCTCACTCTATCGACCCTCAACAACGTAGGTTATGCAGCAGAAAGGTATAGCCAAGTATCAGAAATGGCTATCTTCTAGATCAAGTCTCAAAAATGACCGGGACTGCCGTACTAGACAAAAGATGGCTCCACAAAAGCGTACAATGGCAGTATCCACAAAGACCTACAAGTCTGCCAAGACGCTCAAACAGGCGTCAAAAGCATGTGCCTGCAACTAAACAACCCTGCGGGGAGTCAATCCGCTCTTAAAAGAGATCAAACACTGTCAAAAGTGTCAACATATGTATGTACCCATAAACAAATGCTCCCCTTGGAACATAATATCGCAAGCACTGAAGCATGTAGCCTTTACCTGTACTTGTACATGTACTTGTAGTCGAAGAATACAATGTTGTCAAGCTCCCACTCTATATGTGTGTACGAGGCCACTCCGAAAGAGGCTACACAATCTCGAATGAGCCGTGGGCTCTCATAGATGGAAGAGACTGCAACAATGATACCTGTAACTGGCTATGGAAGCACTGCAACACAAAATACCATAAGAGGGCTAAAATTTTTAGCTCCTGAACCGTAGCTCGAATGGGGTTTCTGATGGCTCAAATGGCTCCGAAAGGAGGGTAAAACCCTAGGACACTTGGTGGAAACTCTCTCGGGAAGCTGAACTTGCCAATAGCAAAATCAGAATCCTCTTTGCACTCTTGAAAGTGCGCACGCACGGAAACGATTTCGGGAATGAAACCGCTCTGATACCAGATTATGGGGAGGAGCTGGGAGCCCAACGGAAGAAGAATACGCACGCACACACTCACACACACACCACCATAGCCACACACAAGTTGAAGGGGGAGAGCAAACGTACTGTATGCCCCCTTTATTTCTTCTCTTATCTTATGCACTAAGGCACAATACACATTGTACTTAGTGTTAGTGGCTCACACAAGGGTATAGATGTACACTTAGGGTTAGTGGCAGTTAGTGATGGGCGGTCAGACACATGGCCATTAAACCTAACAGTACAAGTAGTAGTCATCTAAGTTTTTTTTGCTTATGAGAAACAATGTCTTGCCATAGTTTTTGAGTGTCTTGGGGATCAAAGAAGTATCTCTTGAAACAATTACAACTTCCATGTAATCCTCCTTAACATCCTTAGGCAAAGAGTCAAACCAAGTGCTAGCACATTTCAAAAGGACTACCTCAAACATTTCTACACGTTCTTGATTAGTTACTATCCTCTTGATACGGCAAGACATCTTGAAATTTGCTAAAAATAATTCTGCATCCTCTCCAGGCTCTCCAAAGCAAAGAGGATATTCGGACATTTGTCATTGGATTTCTACCAATATGAAAGATTACAACACAAGTTACAACAAGGGATACAATAAGAGATTCAAAACCACTCGCCTGCAAATGAAGAAGTAAGAAAGTACCACTTTAGGTTTTCTTCTTCAGCTATCCAAGCTTCAACGAGGTCTTGATTTGTTTGATCAAAACAAAAAGGTAGACTATTGATGAGCTCTAAGAAGGGTTGAAATTCTTCAAAGCTAAGGTGATAAATGGAAGTCTCTAGAACTTCATTTTCTGGATCCAAAAGAGCAACCACGTCCCAACTGATGAATTGTGCTTGCTCTACAATTCCTAAGGCACAAACTGTTTGCATAAAAACTAGATCTTCATGCTTGTTGAAGGCTGTGAGAAAGTAGCATTTGACTAGGAGCTCATTTCCTTACACTTGCACATAGTTAGAGTGAGGTAACCTTCTCACAATTTCATAAACAACATCCTCATCAAGTCCAATCACTTTGCAAGATTTAAAGACTCCACTTGTGCTAAAAAAATCCTTAGGATTATGATTAAATCATTCATAAGTATAAAGAGATCTACAATGTCTCTATGAAGTAAGTTTCATAGAAAGTAGAGAAGGATGAGAAATTATACAAGTTTGCAATCTTCTCTACGCTCTCTTTATTAAGACAAGCTCTAAATAGCTACCTATCTATTTTGTTGAAAGTGAAAGAAAGACTATTAATAAGACGGAGATGAGCAAAAAATTCACCAAATGTGAGTCTATGAAGCATGAACTCTGGCCGTAAGTTTCCTGAAGAGTCTTCCTCAATGGTGAAATGCACTCGCAAAACACCAAATTTCACTCCATTTACCAATATTAGGGCACACACTATTTGGATGAATGCACAGTCTTCCTTAGTGCCCAGCAACAAGAGGAAAATAGAAGGACCTTTCGTCTTAACTTAACCACCCTCTTGTTATGAGGGAGACGCTTTACTAACTGCTCCTGCAACTCAATCAATAATATAGCTAGATCTCTAAGGACTAGACTTTCATTGCACACACATTCCGTGTTGTTAGAACAAATGATCGTTTTTTTCTTTTTGTAACAAACTTGGACAAAGAAAAAACAAACATACACACTATTTTGCTGGGATGCACTTCATTTTAAAATAAAATGAATACATGTAAATCAAAAGAAGTGTGGTAGTTGATAAGAGATAGAATGACATATTATGGAGATGCAAGAATTTCTCTTGTTCTTTTATTTGCTGCTAAAAATGAAATAAACACCACACGCTCCTAAAAATGTATCTTTCTACACAGTCCAATATTTATCCTTTTATGTGGTGTGAAGTAAAAAGGAAATTTTTTTGTGCCATTATCCATTTTCTATACATAATCTAATGCTTAAAATAGAACAAAGATATATAAATCCAAACTAAGATCGTACCTAACGTGAGGCAAAATAAAAGGATTTAGCAAAGCGTTTATTTCGGCATAAACTAAGAGGACCTAAAATTCTATGAATTTACACATTGACATTGCAACTTAGTACTAAAAATTATGTGTACATTTTTTCTTGCAATGGGAATGAAAGGATCATACAAATTCTCGTGATTCATGCAAACTACTTGACTATAGTGACTATTCTAAAGGTTGATCCTATACAAAAACATACAGGGGGCACCAATTTGAAGCGGTCAGGGGTGGACAACAAGAAGAGTGGCCTCTAAGAACCCTTTTAGGCTCCCCTACTACTCAATTCAATGAGAGAGAGAGAGAGAGAGAGAGAGAGAGAGAGAGAGAGAGCTCGAGCTGCATTGAAAACGTATTGCCTTGAAAACATATTGACAATGATCAAGAAAACACGGAAGAAAGAGCGAGAGTGGAGAGGATAGTGCTTGTTTACCTAATTACCTACTTACAAATCATTCATAGACAATCAAAGTGAGATTAGCATTCGTTCAACATAGCTTGAGTAAAGTACACTGCCACACATCACAAAACGAGCCACCCCAATCACTATCTTAAGATGAGGCGAGTCCTCTCAACCCTGTCACCCTCTTACAGCATGTGGGATTTATGGATAAATTGATAACAATACCCAGAGACAAGCTATCAAGAACTTAAATAAAACACCAAGACACTTACACATCATTGTTTTCCATGATTGCATGTTGGAAGAGAGACAAAAAAGACATGCTTAGTCCAAATCCACCCTCCTTAATTTAGTAAATGTTGGTAGGAGAAATATAGGCTTCCTACTCTCAATTAAATTATTACTCTCTCTTACAATGGCATAGAGTTCCCTTGCTAATTGAAGAGTGCATGCGAGAGCGTGTGTGTGTGTGCAGCAATGGAGAAGAGAGGAGACACAGATTTGGGTGGACTCCAAAAACAATAGTGTTAGGGTTATGAGTCCTTATTCTTTTGTATAGAATGAATGGTCAGTGTTAGTTCCTGGTTAGTTTCCAGCCGCCCAACACTCAAGCGTGGAACATTGGGCTTTACCACCCCAACAACCTCCCACTTAAAGGACAATGTGCCTTTAAGTTGGGGTGATAATGTATATATACATGTAGACAATGACCATGACTATCTACCCAATGCCCATGAGTGCACGACAATGTGCAAACCGCTCTGAAGTTAATCCCTTTGTTAGAAGATCAGCAGGATTCTCAATGGTGTGAATTTTGGCAAGCTGCAATCGCTTGTCCTGAAGCACCTCACGAATGAAGTGATACTTCACATCCACATGCTTTTTCTTTGCATGAAACACTGGATTCTTTGCCAATTGTATAGCACTTTGTCTATCACAATGTAACACAGGCATCTCAACATTGATTCCCAAGTCTCCCACCGACCGACCAATCCATATAGCTTCCTTGCAAACTTCTGAAGCTGCAACATATTCAGCCTCTGTAGTAGACAAGGTAACACAATCTTGCAAACGAGATCGCCATGAAACTACACCTCCATTGAATTCAAAAAACATAGCTAGAAGTGGACCTTCTCTTGTCCAACTCTCCTGCATAATCTGCATCCGTGTAACCAATTACACATGCTTCATTTCTTCCAAAGCAAATGCACATGTCTTTTGTACCATTCAAATATCGCATAACCCCTTTCACTACCTCCCAATGTTTCTTGCCTGGATTTGACATATATCTGCTAACAACTCCCACTGCAAAAGAAATATCAGGATGTGTAGCGATCATAGCATACATCAAACTCCCAACTGTAGATGAATACGGCACTTGTGCAATTTCAGCCTTTTCCTCTTCAGACTTAGGGCAATCATTTTTAGAAAGTTTCACATATGGAGGCAATGGACTACTCGAAGTCTTTCCCTTCTCTATATTGAAATGCTTGAGCACTTTAGCAATGTACTCAGATTGAGACAAATAGACCAATTTCTTGCATCTATCTAGTCGCTTAATGCGCATGCCAAGGATATGGCTTGCTTCACCCATGTCTTTCATTTCAAAGTTTGCATGTAACTCTGACTTCAAGGCTGAAATCTCATCCCTACATTTCCCGGCAATTAACATATCATCCACATAAAGGACCAAAATCAGCAAACTACCATCTTTAGCTCGCTTAGTGTAGAGGCAATGGTCCATATCGCTACATTTGTAGCCTTGAGAGAGCATGAACGAGTAGAATTTACGATACCACTCCCTTGATGACTGTTTTAGACCATAAAGAGTCTTTTCTAACTGACACACCAAGTCTTCATTGCCCTTCTCAACAAAACCTTCTCGCTGCTGCATATAAACTTCTTCTTAAAGATCACCATGCAAGAACACTGTCTTGACGTCCATCTGGTCAAGTTCCATGTCGTCTTTAGCAACCAACGAAAGTACACACCACAGAGTAGTCATCTTGACAATCGGAGAGAAGATTTCATCAAAGTCAATACCCTGCTACTGCTTAAATCCTTTAGCAACAAGCCGTGCCTTGTACTTGGGTTTATTATCATGAGGTGTAATTTTCTGCTTGTACACCCATTTGCATGGTAATGCCTTTTTAAATTTAGGCAACGGAACCAAATTCTAAGTTTGATTCTTATGCAACGAGTCCATTTATGATTGCATAGCTTTCTCCCACTTCGCCTTGTCATCCATTGACATGGCTTCCTTATAGCAGGAAGGCTCTCCGGAATCTGTCAACATAATGTAGTCCAATGTGGGAGTAAATCTATTAGGAGGCCTTGAAACTCTTGTAGACCTTCTAATAACTGCTTGAGCTGGTTGTCTCTCAGCAACATCTTGTACTACAAAAGGATTTTGCACTTGTTGTCTGACATTAGGCATTTCAGCCCTATTGTGGACAATTCCATCCTCTTGGAAGATAACTTGCATGACCTCCACTGTATGCACATGCTTCTTATGCATCACTTCTTCATTCAAGTATATGTCATTGTTGCGAGCTATCTTTTTAGCTTCAGGATCCCATAACCGAAATCCCATCTCGCCAGGATTGCCATAGCCAAGAAATATGCATTTCTTTGACTTAGAAGACAACTTACTCTGAAACTCCTTTGGAACATGGCAATACACTTCACAGCCAAAGACTCTAAGATGCTTGTAAGAAGGTGACTTCCCAAACCAAATCTCTTCAGTTACCTTCGCATCCAAAACCTTGTTAGGAGATCTATTAATAAGATGGACAGCAGCTGCTAACGCTTTCGCCCAAAATCCATTAGGCAACTGTGCATTCGACAACATGCTACATAACTTCTCTTTTATGGTACGGTTCCTGAGAGGATATACCCACACTTTCCTTGAAAAGTCATCAATGAATGTAACAAACTACAAAGAACCTCCCATGGATACGTTAGGCATAGGTCCACACACATCACTATGCACTAACTCTAATGGCTCACTTTTTCGAGTGCTTCCCCTTTTGTGTGGTGACTGTGTATGTTTACCATAAAGACACTGCTCACAAACTGAAAAGTCTAAGAAATTGAAGCAAGGAACATAACCAAAACGAGATAAGATTTTCATTCCCTTTTGAGACATATGTCCTAACCGGCAATGCCACAAAGAAACACTTAGCTGCTGGGTTACACAAATTATATGGTTTTTAACATTGGATACATGTAGCATGTAAACAGTCCCAGACTTTGAACCATGTGCTACCACTAAAGAACCTTTGGTGATCTTCCACAAGTATCACCAAATGTGCAGTAATATCCATACCACGTCATCCAATTGTCCTGTACTAATCAAGCTTTTCGTAAGCTTCGACACGTGTCTCACATTCTTGAGCATGAATGAACTACCATTCTGAAATTTAAGCTGCACGTCACCGACACCAACTATGTCGCAAGAAAAATCATTGCCAAGACGAACACGACCTTTACGGGCTGCATCATATGTACTGAACCACTCTCTGTGAGGAGTCACATGAAACGATGCACCTGAGTCAATAACACAATCCTGTAAAGCATAGTCATCAGTGGCAACCAAAAATTCTGAATCCATGGTAGATGTGAGATAAATATCTCCATCAAAATCTTCAACAAAAACATTGTTGATCTCTTCAATCTTTATACTGCTTTCCTTAGTCTTGCCTTCTTCCGACTTCTTGTCTTTACCTTTCTCTTGTTTCCACTTTCGACAGTCTTTCTTCATAAGAATCTTTTTGTGACAATGATAGCACTCAATGTCTTTTCGGCCATGTGATTTGGTACGAGATTTTCCTCTCTGATTCTGCTTGCCCGTTTCTTGTGATCGACCATGAACAACGAGAGCATTGCTAGTACCATGAGAAGTATCAAGATTCTTCCTGCTAACCTCTTCAGTGAGCAAACTACCCTCAACATCAGCACATGTTAAACCATCAGGAGGTGCTAAGTTACTTATGGCTATGCGAAAAGTATCCCAACTTTCTGGCAACGTAACTAGTAAGAACATTGCTTTGACCGAATTGTCGAAATTGACTCTCTGCGCAGAAAGCTGACTGAAAATTGTGTTGAACTCATTGAAATGGTTGCAGATGGGTGTGCCCTCATCCACCTTCAAATCAACTAACGTTTTCAGCCAATAAACTTGTGATGCTGCACTTTGCTTCTCATAGAGGTCATATAACTTCTTCCACAGCTCATAACTAGTCTTTTCCATGTTCACATTGAAGTACACATTCTTTGACAAAGTTATCATGATGGTGGACTTGGCAAGCTCATCCAACTCCTCCCAATCATACTTATCCATATCCTCAGGCTTTATCCCCTTCATCTTTATCGGCCGGATCTGCTTCTTCTATACTAAGACATTGTAATTTTTTTTCTTCCAAAATGGGAAGTTAGTGCCATCCAACTTCTCAATGTTGAACAAAGAGTTCTCCGATGATGAAGCCATCACTCGACAAGTAACAAAAGTGATAGATCCGCTCCACTAAAGAAAATGATAGAAAACCTGGAAAATTTCGGCAGAGTCTCCCCTACAAAACTGACTTCTGAACCCAAAACAAATGTGTACAATGACTAAAACGCTGATCAAAGTGGCTAAACCAGCAAGATAAAATCTCAAAGAACTGTCACTGTCAATGTCTCCAACTTGAGAAGAGTGTCTCTGACCAACTGAACACTGCAAAAGACATACGCATAAAGATGATAGCAATGCCAACAATGGTGGGTCAATAGATGCACACCAATACTGTACTAACCGCATAAACATACATCCTATGTCGATGACAAAACTATGGGGATGTCGAGGGCTCGCTCCAAAACCTGTATCACCAAAAGGATCTCTACATTTGAGAATCCCCCAGCTCAATAAAACCTCACTACGACCCTCAACAATAGGCTTTGCATATTTCCATCACAATACATAAACCACATAAGATCTTACATCAACCACAGAAACCCTTTCTGCAACCGCTGAGGCGGTTTGTTTGATATAATAGACCCTCAAGACCTTACATCAAATATGCATGTGAGAGACATTGCAGAAAGAGTCTGCAACGGAAACCTGTACGTAGAAGAACCAACAAGGGTATACCACCCTGCTGTCTGAACTAAATATCTCTGAAACTGTGCAAAATGTGCAGAAACTTCCTTCTGCAAAGTTGTAGACCATGCGAAAATTATTGGGATATGCGAGAATGGACTTGAAATAATCTATTTTTACAGATCGAAACAGATCTATGTAAAACTGCATCTTCTACTTCACAACCTACAGGCAATTTGAGTGACGTATCTCAAAATTGGTGAAGATTTTGAGAAAACATTCTTTTACAAAGTCGAAGAGGGATCGGCTTGAATAAAGACATTTTGATAGGCAAAAGCAGATCTGAAAAAATGTGCTGCAATTTTTGCTGCTTCTCTGTCTGCTTTCCTGCTGAGCTCCAATGGTGCTCCCAATCCATGAGCTCTGATACCAATTGAAGAGTGCATACGAGAGCATGTGTGTGTGTGAAACAATGGAGAAGAGAGGAGACACAGATCTAGGTGGACTCCAAACACAATAGTGTTAGGATTATGAGTCCTTATTCTTTTGTATAGAATGAATAGTCAGTGTTAGTTGCCGGTACCACCCCAACACTAATCACCCCTAATACAACACATGCATGTACATAATCCAATGAGATTCCACTCAAGAGCTCCTTCTCAAAATATTGAGGTTAGCTTCTAAATCTCTAGCATAGTGCTCTTTCTTATGGCTTCTCCCTCTTTTCTGCTAGCTACACCCTCCTTTTATAGCATATTTGAGGGCTAGGGTTACTCCTCTAACCATGGTTGGGTTAGATTTTTAGCACTTTATTAGTTTTTCTACTTGGAATTATCGAGAAGTTGGTGGGGATAGATGAATAAAAGAGAGAGGATAAAAATGGAGGTGGTGTGACTTTTCATAGTGGGTTAGTGTTAGTAGATAAGTAAAGTTAGTATTTTTATTAATTTACAAATGGATTTTGATATTTACAATTGGAGTATCGATGTAGGATACAAATAAGAAAGACAAATTCTTAAGAGGTAAGAAAAGATGGATTTCTTATAACATTGATGCTCCAAGTGTCTTGAGTAGGGCCAATTTTGATGCTTGTTGACGGTCCACTAGCTTTGGCAGTACAATTTTTCTCCCATCTTGACCTTCCTTAGGAGCCAAGGTAATTAAACATGAGTAATCAATCACCATGATGCTATTTTTCAATAGAGGAGGCTCAATTTTTTGGTTTGTTTATATAGATATACGTAATTTAGAGGAGGAGAAATGAGACTAAGTGGTCAATTTTGAAATGGAAGTGTGTGTAGGAGGCATGAGTTCACCATGGTTTGTCTTATTCTTCAAGGTTGAGAAAAAGGTGAGTACGGTGCAGAGAGGGGAGGGGAGAGAGATGGGGATGATGAGTGGATAATTGTGTGTGAAAGAGGAAAATGATAAAGTGGAAGAAGGAGTGTGGCTGCATGGCATGGGCAAAACCGGGGTCCACCAATAAATCATAGCTCACAGCTCGTAGCTAAAAAAAAAATGAAAAACTTTGAGGAAAATGCTCAGCTCAGGAACTACAATTCTTGTTTTTATTACCTTTCAAATTCAAAGAGCAAGTGGCCTTTATGAATTTTGCAAAACCGATTGTCTTTTTCCACTGCACAAAGTCCTTGTGGGGTACCTTTTTGGATGATTCTTTTGAATGCCTCTAAGAGTGAGCCGTCCATAATGCATGCATGAATGCCACATATCCTTGACCTTATTTTGTGGGGCTATAAATGAAGATATTGTTGAGATTATGATATAAGTGAATAATACAGAAAAGGAATTCAAATATGGAGGGGTCTTAAAAATATGTACATGTCAAAATATAAATAATATACGTGAAAAAATATAAATGGGCCAACTTAAAAATAATTCTCTCTCATTATGAGGCTACCATAAAAAGAGAAATGAGAGTGTAATGAGATAGGACACTATAGAACAAAGTGTCCCAAAATAAGTGTAGCAACTACTAGAAATGAAATTCTTGTAGCACGAAATGGTAGAGGCCAACCTGTTCGTTGTGGAGGGAGGAAGGAATATAGGAAGAGGTCGTAAAAGAGGAGCGATGCCTCAAACTCATGCCATTATTATGGAAGAGCCAACATTAAAGACCTAGCTAATGAGAGAGTAATTTTGCACCCTTGAAAATTGAGAAAGGAAGCTTAGAAATAGAAGCATCATAAAAAACCTAGTCAAATGGAAACATTTCTTTGAAGAAGATGCAATGTGGAAAGACAAAAAAGCTCTCCTTAAAGATCATACGGACTTACCTTTGAGATGAGGACATCTGAATTCTTCAAGCTGGAGAGAATCTAAGGTCTCTGCCTCGCATGGAGAGGGGATCCCCATGTAACGGAATACATATCAGGCCATTCTAGTCATAAACAAAAAGTTACTACTTTTGGTAGTTTTTCCACCTCCCATGATGAGCTAATGGTAAATATATTGTTGTAAGATTTTCAAAGATGGAGGTTTTTACTTTTTTATCATTTTCTTCCAAAAGTAGAAAGTTTTGAGGTACTACACCCACCTAGATGCGACCCGTCTCATCAAAATCTACTCCATTTGAATTTCCATAAAAATATTTGCGTGCTCCAAAAAAATGCTAAATACAGCAGGTGTGTGCATGCAACACCTGCGATTTCCATCCTCAAGCTTGTCTTTTAATATCAACTTTGAGAACTAAATTCTGATAAGCCAAGCTTGCTCTATACAATTTTATTTTCATCCTAGTGTTAATAAATTAATTCCTAAGTCTAAGGTATACATATGTATGCATGTGAATGTGTATGCATGTCCATGTATACCCATAATTGATCAATATCCATGGACCCCATCTCTTACAGAATAATTGACTATGTGCATGGGGGCACTAAAAGGGTAAAGAGGAACACCTATAATGGATAAGTATGCCCATGAATTAATTCCTAAGTCTAAGGTATGCATGTTCATGGGCATATATATGAATCTCTATGTATTTCCATGTATGCCCATAAATGACCCATATCCGTGGACCCATCTCTTATAGAATAATTGACTATGAGCATGGGGGCACTACAAGGGGTGTATCACCCAAAAGGGTAAAGAGGACACCTTCAATGGCTAAGTAGGATCTTGTGACCCCTACACTCAATCTTTTAGCAAGAGGGGGTGAGCTAGGGAGGTATGGGGCTGATTTGGGCCAGAAGGAACTTCCAAACTCTATATACAGGGCATTCACACTCAATTTTGAACACACTTGAGCACACTTGGAAGAAGGGAGCTCTGTTGATGTGGCAATTAACTTGGTGGATTCTATGTCAAAGCTTTGAGGGATCAATAACTCCAAAGCACATTTGGTTTACAACTTCTCAAGTTAAATTAAGTATCTAGTAGTAGGAATAGCACCCAAGGGAACGCGCTATGGTGGATATAACAATCACAAAGCCAAAATCAATGATGGTAAAGGCAAAGGAAAGGCCCCGATGAAGGAGGATGTGCTACTTATCCCACAAAGTGATGTTATTGCTCATGAGCAGGTAGGAAACTTCTTTTTTGCTCAATGCATCATGAGTAATTAAGAAGTAGAAAACTACCTTAAAATTGGGTCAGTCCCACTTTGAAAGCGCATCAATTGACCTTGTTAATTCTTTAAGTTGTATTAATATGGAAGGAGTGTTTGAGGATAAATGGTATGAAGTAGGAAAGAAATGTTTTCCTAGTAGGAAAACTCTTGAACCTTCTTCATTCAAAATTCTATACCGATATAGTCAAAACTCCCTTTGATATCCACGGAGGAGGGCCTAGCAAAGTTAACGCTAAAGCAGTGCATATGGGTGGACACATCTTGCGGGCTTGTGCCCAAAATGAAAAATATTAATTGTGGGTTTGTGCCCAGGTTGCAAGTTAGTCATTGCAGGTTTGTGCAGAAGGCCCTGTTGAGCTGCCTCCTTCAGAAGTTCCCTCTAGAGTACCATTGGTGACAAGTAAAACCACGGGGAGCAACATTGCTTCTACCTCACAAGAAAACGTTAACATGTCGACTCTAGAATGATTGTTCATTAATGATCATTGGACATACGACCTCCACACTGAGGTGTTGACGGATCTACACTCTGGCCACGCCTACCATGTAGGATGGATAGAGATTGTACAATCCACCTCTAGTGCCACGAGCATCGAAGATCAACAGAAAATGATCTGTAATGTTATCCATGGCATTATTCAATCAGAAAGGAAAAACCGAGGGGTAAATATACTCTCAACTGGCCCCATGAGATTTCTAGATACGAGCAAGGCTCAAAAGCCTACTCTATCACAAATGGAGACTCCTCTAATGAGTCCCATGGACCCATCTTACATCATTTCACCTGGGGTCTCTATGCAATCTGAGCCTCCGAGCGACAACTTTAGCTTTCCTAACTTGGCTCAACCCTCTATTAAGGAAAACACAGTGCTCACTCCAGGGATAAGCCTAGCAGAGAATGTACCGATGACATCTACGGTTAGCGCAGTGCCACTACCTAGTGTCGTAATACCTAATATGGGGCCTCGACCGTATGTGCCTCTAGCCCCTTATGCACACATGGCCCCCACACCTCCAATTGTACCACTTGTTTATGCTCCTCGAGTGCCGCTCCCTAGCCCTTATCCGAGTGGACCTATGCCCGGTTATGTTCCATATCCTGCATCATCCACACATATGCCAAGACCGGTACCCGTCCCTCTCCCACATATGATTCCAAGAGTACCTCCACCGGCCCTACCTCCTCACATAGGTGACTTGGCAGCGTTTGCTTAAACCATAGGTTGATCTATCGCGGAAAATATGCGTCATGCATCTGATAGAGAGCCTAGAAGTAAGGCAGTACAAATTGCCAAACTCACGCAAAAAGTCAATGGGGACGAAGATGCTAGAAAACACATTGAAGTGTTTGAACAAGTATGTGATTCCTTAGGGGAACGCAATGAACTACATAAGTGCAATGCCTTAAGCTTGACATTAAGTGGGAAGGCTGGAGATTGGTATAGAACCCTAAGGGTGGACGAGAAAACAATCTACCCTACCCTTCGAAGGTTGTTTCTAAAGGAGTACATACAAGAAGGTGTGCTTTGGGGTGTAGCATCTCAGCTACAGAAGGCCGAACGTAAGGAAGGAGAGTCAGTAAGGGACTTCATTAGTCGTCTAAAGCACTTAAACTCTCGCTGCCCTATAAATGAGCGCTTCAACAATAACCAACTGCTTGATCGATTCATTCGAGGGTTGAGGAATGAAGGAATCTATAATGGACTAGTGATTAGAGGTATCACAACCTGGGAAGATGTCACTCCCAATGCAATCCAATTAGAGGACAACTTGATGATAGCAGGCATGAGGGTGTCTACTGACACGAGATCCACTAGCTCACAAGCCATTGAGTATGAACCCATGACTACAAAGCCCATTGCCAATGAGCCAAAGGTATTTGAGACATTCTTGACAGAACTCACCAAGGCAATCCAAGAGTCTCTTAAGGATAATCGACCCCCTCAAAATAGTCACATGTATCCAAGAAGGGAGCAACAATGGTGTTCCATTTTCTTAGGTCCACATAGCACTAGTGAGTGCCCTACGTTTAGAGTAAAATTTAATGGAACTTGCAACGCATGTGGTAGGTATGGTCACCAAGCTAAGGATTGTTTAATGATCAAACGTATGATGGAAAATAGACCACCTGTAGCTTGGACGGATGCGCCTCGAGCTCCTGTATTGATGCCTGCTCCACCTGTTGAGCAACTACCGCAACACATGGTCCCTAGATCTCAAAATGTTGTACAAGCTACACCGCTACCACCTCCTGTGCTAGGACCGTAGCCCCCGCATCCAAGAGTCGCCCCTATGAACCAAGTGGGTTGCGAGCCATCAAATGCTTATGCAGATGGCTGTGAGGAGGAAATAGACACTAGTATTGCCTACGGACTTGATACATTGGAAGAGTGTCCTATATACTACATGGAAGATTGTTGGGGGCAAGTCAAGCCGGTTTATCAAGCTGCTGCTCTCTCATCCAGAGGTCAAAATATCAACACCCAGGCTAGGAGGCCACCTCTTCAATGCTACGAGTGTGGTGGACCACATCGGGCAGCGGAGTGCCCTATTAGGCTGCAAAAGAATGCTGCACAGATGCAAATGAATCAAGGGAGCACGTCTGCAATGCCAATACTCACATGTAATCGTTGTGGCATAGATCACTTGATTGCCCAATGCCCCTATAACCCAAATGCGCCTAAAATCACACCCCTAAATTTGGTCGAAATTGCTAGTGTGACGTCGCCAATACCACCCGTCGCACCCGCTTATGCGATTACACGGTCCATGCTTCAAGTGCCAGGTCATATCCTCGAAGAGAGAGATACCATTTCAGTTATCCAAGCAAAGAAAAAGAAGACACAAAGGAAGAGGTCGGAGAATACGGAAAATTCAAAGCCAAGTTCCAAAACAAACATAGGAACAGGATATGACCCCGTGTATATGAATGACCTCGAGGATGATTCAGATTCAATCGAGACAATGGAGACTAGAACGAATACCACAAAGGTAAAGACCGACAAAGAAAACCGCAACATGGAACCAAATGAAAACCGAATAAGAGAAAACCATAAAGAGCCTCTGAAAACACCACAAGTGTTTCCAAATCCAATCCAAGACCCCCAAGATAAACCGCAGGGGCAAAAAGGGAAGAATCGTCAAAAGAAGATTGAGACGTACCCAAACCCAGTAGACGAGATTGAGCAGGTGAAACATCTAAGAGGTTTAGTGGAGGAAACTCAAAGGAAACTAGAACCAGAACCCATGCATGTCAAAATTCATGACACAGTGTTTCCCACGCAAGTTCATCCACCCCACATGAACCATAGACCGTTAGCCATATCTAGTATCATCCAAGAAGGGAGTGAGGATGGGACATCAGAAAGTGAGCATACACCCTTCTTGTTGGAAAGGATGTTTAACGAAGGAATACCTGATCCCATTGAGGAATATGAGATTCCATCCTCACCAGTTCCTAGTCAAGGACCTACACCCTGCAAAATGCCAATGAATGTTGCCAAACTAGTGGACTTCATGTCTTCTGAGGTCCGAACCACGATCATAGCAAAGCTGTATGGAGATCCTGAGTTATTCCTTGCACTTCGAGCATTCCTTAACGGAGAGCTACGAACGGGATTACCGCAGTTTGCGCAACCAAATAGGCCTGACTCAATTATGATTGATGAGGAAAATCATGTGCAATCACTTGACTTAGATGGACACGAGTCTGTGATCGAGGTACCCATTAACGAATTAGGGCAGTATTTTGAAGGCGATGTGTCTAATGCGACCCTACCCATCACTACCAAGGGATTAACTATAAAGGGAATTCTTGATGGTGGTGCGGGAGTTAGCATCGTTACAAAAGATTGTTGGGAATCCATGGGAAAACCCCGTCTCAATGTTACTAACATTGTGGTAAAGATGGCAAATGGTACCATAGCCAAACCTATGGGGATGCTCAAGGATCTTAAGATCAAAGTTCTAGGACACAAGGTACGACATACGTTCATTGTAATGGATTTCTCTAAACACCTTATGTCATATGAAATGATTTTAGGACGACCATTCATGAGGGAAGCACAAATGGTTCATGATTGGTCTAAAAATCATGTCTATTTGCAATTCCAAGACTCTGTCCTTAGAGTGGATTTGGTGACTGGTAAGGTACACCCCTTAGGGAGTAAAACCATTATTGATCATCACTCTGACACCACAGTTCACTCGGCCCCACTACAATATTGTTACACTTGTAAGAAGGATACAGACATTGGCCAAGATTCTCCTTATATGGATATTCTACCTGGGATGACTGAGTCGGACAATGTGGATTGGGTCCACCTAGCAGCAACCATAGACACTTGGGGAAATAGGGGGACGACTTGGGTAAAACCTGCGGGGGATGAAATGCCTATACCCTTAAATATGCTACAAGCAATGCATATCGCTTCCGACAAGACTCATCCTAATGTAACGAAGGAAACATACAAGTGGGTCCCTAAAGCTTCTTTAGTGACCATAGCTAGTGCTAAAAAACAGAAGCCTTGTAAGAAACGTACCACTCGCTCCAAGAAAAGTAAGAAAATGTTGCAATGGATCCCTAAACGACTATTGGAAGCCCAAGGCTACTATCAAGGAAATGATCAAATCTGGGTGCCAAAACGTAGATTGTGCTCTTACCTATCACCTGACCCAAGTGAGCCCAATCCCGTAGCTCCAAAACGAATCAATGATCGTGGAAAGAAAACAATTACAGAATGCTACACACCTAGTCCAGAGCTAGTTTGGGTACCAAAGAAAGAACGATTTGTTCCACCTAGCTCAGGAAGGGGGGAGTCCCATGAAGCTTCTAGCTCCTCATGTAATACATTCATAGAGGTAAAAGCTTCTACACAGCCTCCATCTATAGTAATGGACCTCAATGAAGCTACAAAAGAATCCACACCTCCCAGTGTTCAAGAATCACCTGATGAACCACTTCAAGTTCGATTTTGGGAGAGTACCTTACCACCCTTGCAGCTTGACGAGGCACCTAGGGTAATAGAAAACTACTGGCAAAAATCCTCACCTATTACCAACTGGAACAATTGGTTTCAAAGGGTGACAAGCTCATTTCAAATGGTATGATCTACCCAAGGAACGGGGGAGTGTTTGTGGACATCCATCATTCACTTGCTTCCCTCTCAACCTTTTTCCCTGACCTCTTAATCTCCGATCTTAGGGAATGTACATATAAAGCTTTATACTCACAAAAAACAAAAAAATAAAGAGCAAGAGCAATTAGCAAATGAGTATGCACATTAAAAGTCAAAACATTGGCACAGTGAAACAGAAACCTATGCCATAAAACACCTTTGATCCTCATCACTTGAGTGATGGAGGGTAGGTAAGATTAGTACGATAGGAGTGTTTCTGTTTTAGAGTTGAGAGATTAGTGAAGTTCTCTTTTCCCACTAATGTGCCTCCTGGAGGTATTCCTTTTGTTTCCTAGTGTGTACAGGAGCGTGTTGCTATTGATAGGATTTGGACCTTCATGGAACCTTTCTCTCGTTCACACTTCAAATCAAGCGCGACCATCAACACAAACAAGTGTTTTATGTCCATTAGCATTGCCCTTATCTTTTTGCATCCATGTTTGTCTGCTTTGATTGTGATTGGTAGCATAATATTCAGCGCATTGGCTTAGTATCAAACATTTAATTCAATGTAATGTTTTGTCATAATCACTTGTTTAGGTTTAAAAATCAAGCAGTCCGACTAAGCTAGTTTGACCAAGCTAGGTATTAGAAATCTTCTCTTAATACCATGGGGAATGCCTTCCTAATAAGCAATGGTTACTTAGGTTCTTAATCCGATTTAGGTAGCATTGTGTGAAATGTACTAGGGCTTTCTAGTGGGCTTAACCCTAGTGACCTTTAGCTTAAGTATTATAAAGGGAGTTTACTAATGTGATGAGCCTGGGGAGTGTAACAGTGTTATATGACCCCCCAAAGTTACAAAATTAAAATGCTGAAAATGAACACACAAAAAATCAAAGTGCCACAATGTAAAATTTTAAGCTGGAAGAGAAATCCCTGCTTAAATTGGTACTTCACTCACATGTATTGCCTATGGTACTAGAGCCCTAGAGGTTCCCAGTGTGGGCGCTTTTCCTTGAAAAGCAAAAAACCCAAGGCATACAAGATAAACACACACATCAAATTGAATCACTGTGAAAAGACTTTGGGGGGTCAAAGAAAAAGTAATCAGTCAGGCGATGATTTCATGAGAAATTCCTTTTATGGTAGCTTAACTACAAGGTTTTCTAGATATAGCCTCTAGTCAGCCCTCGAACATGAATACTTGGCTCTCGCGATTAAACAACTTAATTGACCAGAGAAAATTGAGAAGTTACCCATGGTATTAATATTTGATCTCTAGTGCCTTTCGACCGTCAAATTAGCGACCCCAGACTTGTTTAATTTTTTACCTTTACATCTGTTTATGCATTTGATTACATTGAAATTTAATGCTCATTGCTACCAAATTGTTTGAAATTCTTTTACCAATCAATTTGTCTACCTAAAAGTGCATATGATTTTTAAGAGAATGCCATTACTATGCCAATGTTGTTTGATTTTGCAGTGACTGAAGAAGGCTAAGGACATTCATCTCAAATGCTCTTCCACCTCGACGAACCAGCTTCACCTCAATAGCTTCCGAGGACGGAATCTACATAAGGAAGGGGGGCATGTTAACCCTCACGGCACACGGACACCCCATCACCTACGACGGACGTGTATTATGTATTTGGTAGAGTCAGGTACCGGGCTTGTCGGACCAATAGGAAAAGGGTAAGAGTGATCGCCGATGAGAGGCGCACTCTAACTGGGACATTCAAGGGATTAGTTGGCTAAGCATGGGTGCCCAAGTGTGAATGGGGTGACCTCATATAAAAGCCAACTAAACCTAATTTTTACTCATTCTCTCATTTGTGCAATAGAAGAGTGCTCTTGCTCCATCTCCATCTTCTTCTTCTTCACCTCCTTGTGTGTGTGCGTGTGTGTGTGTGTGTGTGTGTGTGTGTGTGTGTGTGAGAGAGAGAGAGAGAGAGAGAGAGAGAGGAGAGTGTGTGTGCGATCGAGCATTACGAAGGCACGACGGTGGCGAAGCGGTTGAGCGCGGCACGACTGCAGCTTCTTCTTCATCGCGGCGAGGAATCCACCACGAAGGCGAGCGTAGAGCGGTGAGTGACACACCCTTTGCTCTCTTGAGCTTGCTAGTTTAGGCTTGTTGTGTGCTTGGAGCCATTTGTGGCTCGCACACGGTGTATTGGCAAGTCCCTTGCTTTGACAGTGCGGCAAGGAGCGCACACCTCTCTTTGAATGCATCACTAGGTGGCCCAAGCAACTTCTCTAGCTTCTTGACCACAGGCACCACAGGCAACTCTACTTTTAAAGGAAATAGTGCTTCCTTTCCATATACCAAATGAAATGGATTAAAGCATGTACATGTCTTTACCGAAGTACGATAAGCCCATAATGCACAAGGAAATTCCAAATCCCAATTCTTTCGTTGGTGCTCTATCACTTTCAAAAGAATTTATACCAACTCACCATTGAATATTTCATTTAAGCCCTCCCATTGTGGGTAATAAGGAGTGGTATGCTAGTGCCTAATCTTCATCTTCACTCATAAGAAGTCTAGTAGTTCAACTCTAAATTCTGGCCCGTTATCCAGAAGTAGCTCTAGTGGCACCCCAAACTTGCAACATGTTTCATCATACACAAATTTTGCCACATCCTTTGAAGTGATTTGTTTTACTGCTATAGCCTCTACCCATCTAGAGAGATAGTCCACTACAGTCAAAATATAGTTTTGGCCTCTACTTGTGATGGGTAACATGCCTATTGCATCAATCCCCCAACTTTCAAACACATCAAACTCCATAAAGGTTTTTCATAGCTCTCGCTTCAACACTCTCTTCCCAAATGCTTGACACCTATTGTAAGCCCTACACCAATGGTGAACATTTTTTTGGCAAACTAAGCCATACATACCCCTCTTGCAAGATCTTATGCAAGGTGATATTTTAGAGCAAAATGTTTGCCACATGCGCCTTCATGATTCTCTTCCAACACTCTATAAAGCTCCTCCCACCAAGATACACGTCCCAGGACAAGATCATCCCCTTTCATGTACAAGACATCACTAATCAATTTGTACCTGGATGCGATACACACAAAACCATACTTCTTAGACTTATGGTTGTCCTTCAGAACGATTCATGTTAGCAAAAACTCCTCTTCTTGAGCCAAACTTTTCCAGCCATGATAAACAGGTAAATTGGTCCTCAACACAAATAGCTCCCCAATCATGCTTTGAGCTCCTTCATGTGCTTCTGCATTTAAAGCACGTTTAATGTGCCTGATGTGTTGGAGCTATATATGGCTCACTCTACTCAACTTGGTCTCACTTATATATTTGTATCTTGTCCTCAATATGAATCAGTCTTTGGGAGAGTATACGGTGTGTCTCTTGTCTTGTATCTCTCTTTTTCTCTCTACATCTCAACATGGTATCAGAGCGGTAACGATCACGCGCCAATTCAATTCATGGTGACAAAATAGTATGTGTATGCGATTTGCATGTAAGATTCAAAATTGCTACAAATTTTATTTTTGAGTGTTGATTCTTGTTAACTGTGGTTGTTTTGTGTTAAGAAGAATATGATTAGTGTTTTGTGTGGAGTTTATTGCTAATCAATCTAATCGTTGATTACGTTTTATTGTTGATGACACCATGAACTTCATCTAAATTTTTGGGGGTGTTCTGCTCAAAATTTGAAGAAACGGGAAAACCGCAATGGAGCATAGCGCAATGGCTCTTTTTATCCAAAACTTGTTCGTCTCCTTGAGCCCTTCGATTTGAGTTCTAGGTTTGCGTCAATCGGAGTTCGCAGCAGAAAGTTATGCTGCTTTTACTGCAATTGAGTTTAACGCAGCTTTCTTCGTCCTACTTCTTCATGAAGCGTCCGCGATCGTTTTTCTTATTTTGGCGTTAACTTTTCCAAGAAGATTTAAGTTTTTTCTATTGGTATTGTGGCCGTCAATCTTGCGTCTCATGTCACTCTATTTTGAGGACTCTTTTATTATTAACGTCTCCTTTACCCTACCTTTTTTGGGTGACGTCTCTCACATCTTGTCACAGGAACAGAGTAATAGAGATAGATATCAAAGATAGAGAAAGAGATCTTTCTATTGATAGTGTTTGATACAAAAGAGGAGCAATAAAATATATGGGCGCACTCCGTTGTACGGAGCTCGAACCTCCCGACCACCCCCAAGCTTCAGTTCGCTTGCATGCAGCGTCTCACTCGCACTCGCACTCGCACTCTCACTCACACTCGCAGAAGAGAGATCGTTGAATGATCCCCCAAAACGCACCACCCGTCTTTCTTTTCTCATTTTTCCTCCAAAAGCATGCGATCTCCCAAAATAGCCGCTTTTCTATTTTTGGCGTTCAATCGACTCGACTTGCGCGCCAAGTATACCTTCAAGAATAAGGTAAAAATGTGATCGCGAAGCGATCCGTAAAGGTTAGATTTTTGAAACTCCCAAATTTTCAGCTGTCTTCAATTGAGCATAACTCCCAAACGGAGCCAAAACAGCCCAAGTCCGTCTCACACAATCTTGTTGCCCTCGTTGCGCTCTTCGGCGGCTATGTGATGGAAAATTTCCATAGCTTGCGCTGATTTGCTGAAAATCAACCTGCAACACAGCATTTTCTACAAAAACGATGCAAAAACAACAAATCCCACTTTTTTCTTAATCTTTGGCCCTCAACGAGCATCAAAACATCAAAATCTCTAAAGACTCAAAGAACCAAAGTTGTTCCTTATAACACAGGATTTAATCGCTTCATACATCACTTTTCCAAAATCCCACGTTAACACCTTAAAAAATGTCCTAGAAAGTGCCTTCCGGATCAAAAGATTTTATTGGACGAAAACAATCCACACATCCTTCTACACAGTGGACTAACTTTAAAACGACCAAAACTTCCTAGAAAAACAAAATTTATTGATAAAACACCTTTGCCCTACCTTTTTGGGTGACGTCTCTCACATCTTTGGACGTTCCTTGAGTATCCTTCTTGCATTTATCATTGACAAAACGCAGTCCTCATATTTCTCTCATTCTCAATTGCGGCCTTCACCATATACGGTGTGCAGATTCTGCAATCTTATCT
Source organism: Adiantum capillus-veneris (assembly GCF_014529385.1). Classification (NCBI taxonomy): domain Eukaryota; kingdom Viridiplantae; phylum Streptophyta; class Polypodiopsida; order Polypodiales; family Pteridaceae; genus Adiantum; species Adiantum capillus-veneris. The sequence continues at coordinate 103,333,396 of NC_140946.1, forward strand.
TATATGTCTTCTCGCAACAAGATATGGCTATGAATATTCTCGTCAACGGCTTTCCTTCTGGCCAGCGTTCTGTTCCTCCTTTCCAAGGTCAAGGATTTCCAGGCTGGAAAGCAAAGATATTGTTAATTCTTGAAGGTGATGGTAATTATCAGAGTTGTATTAGATAGTAATTAAGCTAAAAAATTATCTTATAATTTTTTGAGTAATTTTCATAATTAATTAGGCAGAATTATGCTGTTTTTTTTGAGAAAATGAAAGTGCAAAATAATCCAATTGATTCAAAATGCTTTGAGTTATTTATTAGAGGTTAATTATGTGCTAGAGAACTTGTGATAATTATGTCAAGCTCATATAATTAATTTACCTAATTACTTTAGCAAAAATACTGTATTTTTAGGACAAATTAAAGAGGGGAAGTTATTAAATTGATTTCAATTGCTTTGCATTATTTATCAGAGGTTAATTACATGTTAGGGAACCCGTAATAATTATGTTAAACTTATATAATTAATTTACTTAATTACTTTAGCAATTAAAAGGGAGAAATTAGCAAATTGATTCAAAATGCTTTGAGTTATTTATGAGAGGTTCATCACACCTTAGGAAATCTGTTATAATTATTTTACCCTTAGATAACTAGTTTACCTAATTATCTCAATAAAATTACGTTATTTTTAGGAGAAAATAAAAGGGGGAAAATAATAAATTAATCCAAAATTCTTTGATATAAATATCAGAGGTAGAACACACCTTGAGAAATCCATGATAAATACCCTAACCTCAAATAAATAGTTTAAATACTTATCTTCATTAAAAGTAACCGATTTTGCGCATAAAATAAAGAAAGAAAATTAGTAAATGAATTTTTCTAATTACCGAATAGCTACCTGAGGTTCAAAATCACTATTGAAGGTTGGGAAAATTACCTCAGCATCAATGGTTAGTATAACAAATTACTATCAGAAAAAGTTTGCCTAAATTAGACCATAAGTATAGGAGGGAAACGTTATAAATTAAATTTAGGAAAACTTCCAAAGATAAAACATATTCAATTGCAGTTTATGGTGAGTAATCCATTAGCCGATAGAAATTTATAATTTACTAAGGCTAAAATAGAATATAGATTAAGAAAAACCTAGTTAAAGGGCTTCCGAAATTAAATGGTAATTATGGAAAATTACTTATAGTACAAGGAAGTTAGTGGAGGAATATCGCATCTGATTAACTATCAAGGATACTTACTTACTCCAAAAATCCTTTTTTTTGGGTAAAAAGGAAGAAAAGAAACTATTCAATTAAACCTCTAATTGATTAAGTCTTTCTATAAGGCTGCCAAAATGGCTCCAAAGAGAATCAAAGGAAATCCTCTTACCAAGGAAGAGGATATTAGCAACGCAGTCCTAGGTGGATTTCTACTTTGTTCAATTAAATCTTTTAAAGTTTCTTTTTAAGTTAGCATTGCATATGTAAGGAGTGAGTAAGAATAAGAAAATGAATAATTGACCAAAAAAAGAGGGTAACTTCCAACGTGCATTATTTACAATGTCGGAAAAAATTGTTTGGGTTAAAATTGGTTGAATTAAGAAAGATATGGCTGATCATGTCTTGATGTTTGTATATAATCTAGGATACCGTTTTTTATCCTAGGGGAGACGCCTGGTTGTATGGGCAATCGGTTGGTGTATGGGCACCCGGAACCTTGGGTGGGGGTTTATCCACTCCGGATTATGAATAAGGAATGGGTGCCATTTTTTTCACCCTTAGGTGGTCCAGTCTTGAGACTGGTCTTGAGACAAGAAGAGTACTGGTCATGGTTATTATGGATAATGTTTTGATTGACAGTACCCTGTATTAAGTTTAAAGATGTCTGTTTGTTAAAAGAATAATTTCAATACTGTTTTCAAGGGCTGTTTTAATAGAATTCTATTATGAAGGATAAAAGGAATCATTAATTTAATTGTGATAAGAACGTGGTAGTAATTAAACAACAAAAGAATCATGTGTGAGTGCGGGGTGATAAGTGGGGATTGACTAAGGATGTCAATTATGGATGGGTGGACCTGATTAGTCAGGTAACTATCCATCCATGCGCACTAAAATGTTTAGAAAACTTCTTCACTTGGACGAGGAGTCCACCAGCGGTTGTGCCCTCACATCTGTTAGGGGGGAAAAGGTGTTGGTTGAGGATACCTTAGCCCAATTGTGGCAATTATAGGGCCGAAATAGTTTTTTGGACTTTTAATACATTGTCCCATTTTTGTTGCAAGACGGGACTAGGTCTTCTTCTAAGGCTATAGACCCAAGCCATTGTCAATGGTAAAGGTCTATTCCTTGGATTTTTCTTGTTTAGAGATGATTTTTATCAAACCTAGAGACCTTTCAAGGATCCCATCCCGATGTTGGTATTGGCGGGTTGGGGATCTCACAAGTGGTATCAGAGCATGTGTTAATTAAAGTTTTGGACCTAGGGAAAAGTTAAGGTGTTAGGTTGAAATAAGTGATCTTTATGAATTCGAGTAAAGAGATGTTTGATTAAAAAGAGGGAGAGAAAGAAAGATCTTTGCAGGAAGATTTCCATCAAGCCTATTGCAAATCCATGGATTTGAAAGTAAGGTTTATGAGAGCTTGCCTATCCCGACACTATTCAATGCAAAAAAGCGTGATGAAATGGCTAGATAAGAGATTTTCTCCTTCCATTTGGAGGATCAGCTGGTCAGGATCCGGTGGAATTTTCTTCATCGATGCGGGAGAGTTAGAACGTTTAGAACTAAATATAAAGAGACTCAAACGGGCCGAAGATCTTCAAGTGATTGAAGTATCCTTTTTCATTGGAACGGAGAATCTAGAGGAAACCCTTGTAATAGGTGATGTCCAAGTATCACAAAATCAGTGGGTGTTTGATAAAGTAATCTACCTAGGTAGAATTAGGCCCATAGGTGTAGGACCTAGTTTCAATGGACCAAAAGATGTTGTATATTTTGATCCTATATCTAATCCACCCAAAGTTCGCAAGATTCTAGTATAAAATTTTTGTCATCCTTGGACATAGTAGGACCTTCATGGATGGTATTAACTCTTGTACATATTATAGTTCTCACGGGTATGCTATAGACAGTTTTGTTTATGGCTTGGTGCTGATTGTCTTCATCCTGTGTGCAAAAGTTTTGAGTATCAGATAGGTTAAAAGCATAAGTAAGAGAGACTTCATATGGTACTAAATTCCACTAATTCAATCTCAAAGAAATACTCATGTAAATATCCTTTACACTGTTGCTCAAGAGAAAAAAAAATACTACTAAATTAAGTTCAAGTCCCTACTTTCAAAGGAGAGGGACCCAATTTAGAGCGAGATGTCGAAGTATGGTTAGATTCTATGGACTACTATTTTTAAAACTACAGGAACTGCTTAGGAAAACCAAACAATGTTAGGTATGTTCCGTCTCACGGCGGAGATGTCAAACTCTGCAGTGTTGGTGGAAGCAGCACTGCAGAGATAATCCCATGAGTAGTCCATCTTGGGAGAATCAACCTTAATGAACGAGGAAGATGAAAGAGCCACTTGCTTAGCTATAGTTAGTAATCCTAGAGCTCAACAACAATAGGCAGTTTTGTAAACCACTATAAGTCGATAATGTAAAACTTTGAGTTACTTATATAAGGGTATACATTATTTTCTTTCCCAAATTACTTAAGGAATCTAAAGTTAAGTTAGTATTCAGTCAAGAAATCAAGGGTTGATCTAGAAAATGAGACAGAGGTTCCTGATGGTATGAAAAGAATATGAATTTTGATAATGAGATAGTTATCAAGAAACCAACTCACATTCTTTGTGCACACGATAGCCTTCCCTGGAAAATGACCTAGATATGAAAGTATTAAGGTACGAGACTAATAGGAAGCCAAAAATAACTCTTGGTATGATACTTCTTAAAACCCTTTACATATTGTTGGTCAACCAGTTTAGAGCACAAAGGGGGTACCTCTGGTGCAATGGTGGAAGCTTGTGCCGAACGCAGACTGCTCAGAATGGCAAGAACACACCGAGCGCATTCAGATTGGCAAAGTTGAAATACATGATACCTGTCGAACGTTGATTGCTCTAAGTGGTCAGTTAGACCGAGCATGTTCATGTTGACAAGGTGGATATATGGATCTTTTATGGAATTAATTTAACCTGGTTTTTGAGATGATACAAATGGGTTGTAAAGGTTTTTAAGATGGGCTCAACACTAAGAGTTTCTTGAGGAAAAACTTGGCTAGGAAGTAACTCCAACCAGAAACTAGAAAGACTCTAAGAGTAATCAATAACATTTGGTAAAGTGGAAAGGTTATCGCTTCGACGATGCCACTTGGGAGGATGAATTTCTCTTCTCAAAGATTTTCCCAATTTCGGTTGAGATGAGGGCATCTCAAATTCTTAAGTTGGGGTGATTGTTGGTTTCCAATTTTTGAAACTTTAAAGATTTTATAAAGCTTAATCAAACTGGTATGATTATTGAAAAAGCAATGTAGAATTTTCCGATCGTGGTAAATACTGGTATTTTTGGAATCTTAAGCACAACAAACCCCGAGCTAGAAATTTTCAGAATAGAATTCCGATAAAACATGGAAAAGTTACGGGCTCTCAAAGGTTACACTAGGAATTTAATTAGTTAAGTAAAATTGGATGGTTTCAATTATTATTATTAATAAATACTTTCTTATCCTAAGGTTCTAGAAATTACTGATATTTCCAATTTTCATCATTAAAAATAAGTGAAAATAGTAAAAATTGATTCTGGAAGCTGCGGGGAGCTCTGTGGGATAATGATGTACTTTCCCAGACTAGATTAAGCAATAGGGGACGTTTTTTGACCTGTAAGGCTGCTTGGGATGCAAGTTACCGCCATTTTTCAGCCTGTGAGTTCCCAGAAACCTATAAATATGACCCTTGCTTCACAATTTCACACACACTCGGAGCCTTGACACACTCTCTCTCATCTAGAGAGATCGCTCCGTAGAAATCACTAGAGATTAAGCTCTAGTTGATTAAATTAAATGGTAATTAGCCTAATCCTTCTTAATTAGCAAGGCTAGATTAACCTATTTTCTTAATAAATTAAAGATTATGCCTATTGTGGTGTGTGGGTCTTGTAGGTGTGTCCGACCCACCTAGTGTGAGAGGACACTAGTAGGTTCTTGGCATATGTAACCAACTCTCTTCTCCCTATAAAAGAGGCTGCCGACTCGTAGAGAGGCAAGCTTACATCAGCACTGGCCGGTACTGCCGGGTGGACTTACTCCACACCTCCCCCCAAAAACAGAAGAAGGGGGTCATCACGTCTGTGAAGGGGCGTGATAAGGCTTCATGCGCGTGATGTGAGCAATGGTGATACGGTTGTTAGACAATTGCTGCAATCTATAGGTGTTGGTGCGGAGCCTATGCAGGATTTTATAGGGCCCAACCCAACGGTGTAACAAAGATTCACTCAAACCCGGGCGTCGGATGGGGTAGTACAGTAGTACTAAAGCATTCACTGGGTATTCCACCAAGATCCGGCCTTCATCATAAGCTTTTTTCAGACGGGTTTGTGCTATGTGTAAATTGTGAAGAAGGGATCTACGGAGAAGAGGTTGTTGCTGCTGGAGATAATGTAGCCAGTCAACCGCATCTGCTTTGGATGGTGTGAGTTGTAATGTTGCCATATTAGGAGGAAGGCGAGGATCGCGCCCATACAAAGCTCGAAAAGGACTAACTCGTGTGGAAGCCTGGAATGAAGTGTTGTATGCATGTACTGCAAACGGCAACACTTGATCCCAGTCTTGATGCAAAGGATCTACAAATGTAGCAATTACTTGCTTGAGTGTGCGTTTTAAACGCTCTGTTAAACCATTATTCTGAGGGTGATATGGGGAAGTAAAGAGTTGAGCTACTCCCAGACTTTTTGTTAGAATCGCGAGGACTTCACTCTTGAATTGTGTTCCTTGATCAGATAAGAGTTTTCTAGGACATCCATGGCTGAAAATAAGCTTCTGTAAGAGTGCTGTAGCAATTGTAGATGCAGTTGCATCTGGGAGTGCAATTGCCTCACACCACCTGGTTAAGTATTCTGTGATGACGAGAATATAGCGATTACCTGTAACAGATGTGGGGAAAGGGCCCAGTAGATCCCAGCCCACCAGCTCAAATGCTTCACTAACCACTATTGGGGCTAGTTGTCCTGTATTCCGAGGGGGAGATTTAGTGCTTTGACATGTCTCACATCTTTGAAGGAAGTCGGAGACTGACTGCCTCATCTTTGGCCAATAATAGTGTAGGCGCAGCTTTTCTAAAACCTTGTGAAAGCCTAGATGCCCTGACATGGGATGAGCGTGATAAAATTGTAAATAGAGAGGTTGTAATGCAATAGGCACCACAATCCGCAGCTGTTGGCCCTCAGAAACATAGTGTAAAACCTGATCGAATACCATAAACCTTTGCTGATGGTTTGTGGACTGTGCTGACCGTAGCTTTTGGAGTATATGCTGAATTTCGGGGTCTTGCTGTTGCAAGGCAGCCATCTGATTGAGTGCTACTGGTAAATTTGCTGGAGGGGGGGTGAATTGTGCTACTTGGTGTTCAGCCCTAGAAAGCCCATCAGCCACGAAATTGTGGATGCCTTTGCAATAGCTGATGGAGAACCGATACTCCTGCAAAGCAAGAGCCTAGCGTAGTAATCGCCCACGAGGGTGGTGCCTTTGCAACAGATGAATGAGAGGCTTGTGATCTGTTTCGACCATTACCTGCATCCCATGAAGGTAAGGATGTAGCTTGTGAAAAGCCCAAACTATGGCGAGAAACTCCTTTTCAGTTGTCGAGTAGTTAGCCTCAGCCTGTGTAAGGGACCGACTGATGAATGAAATAGGCTGCCATCGCAAGAGATCATCTTGCTGGAGGAGCACTGCTCCTAAAGCCTGATTTGACGCATCTGTCTGAAGCTTAAATGGCTTTTGGAAATCGGGGTGAGCCAAAAGAGCTGCTTCCTTTATAACGTGCTTGAGCTTTTCAAAACTTTGCTGACATGCTGATGTACAATTGTACCTAGTATTCTTTTTGAGCAGTCGTCGAAGAGGATAGGTTATGGAAGCCAAGTTGGGGACAAAACGCAGGGCAAAATTAGCCATTCCTAGAAAACTTTGGAGTGTTTTAACTGTAGTTGGAGGAGGGTAATCCTGAATGGCAACTATTTTTGAAGGATCCATCTGTATGCCTGGTGCGGAGATGATAAAACCCAAAAATTTAAGCCTGGTGCTGCCCCACTTACACTTTTTGAATTGCAACTGGAGTTTGTAGTCCTGAATTCTCTTCAAGACTTCCCGCAATACTTCTAGGTGCTGGTCCCAACTCTGTGTGTGGATGAGAATGTCGTCTAAATACACTAAGACCATGCCCTGTTCGATGAGATCGCCAAAGATATTATTGGCTGTTCTCTAGAACGAGCTTCCTGCATCAGATAGACCAAACGGCATTCTTGTAAATTCGTACAAACCCATAGGTGTTCGGAAAGCAGTTTTGTGGGCGTCAGATGCGTGCAAAGGGATTTGCCAATACCTAGAGGCCAGGTCAAGGGATGTGAAGTATTGCGATTTTCCCAGTTGATCCAACAGGTCATCTATTCTAGGTAAGGGGTAAAGATCATGGATGGTGACTTTGTTAAGTGGCCGAAAGTCAATACAAAATCTGTAACTTCCATCTTCCTTCCGAACCAAATGGGGTTCGGAGACCCAATCACTACATGAGGGTTTAATTACTCCCTTTCTGAGCATATCTTGGACTGCCAGACTGATGCGTTGTTTCTCTAAAGGAGACCTACGGCGAGAGGCCATGCGTACTGGGGGAGCATCACTGGTATTGATACGATGCGTGATAGGAAGATTGATTGGGGAATTATGTGTCCTAAACAGTTTGGGAAATTGATGTAGCATTATGCGGACGTCATGAAGACGTGTATCTTGATCTACAACAACATACTGTGCATGCACAAAATTTGGCCCTCGATGTGAGCAAAACATTGAAAGGGGAACTGTGTTTGGAAAAATTAAATGCTGAGAATCAAAGTGTAATTGAGCTTTGGTCTTAACAAACCAGTCACAACCTAATGTAAGGGGAAACAGCTGTCTAGGCAAAACATAAAATGCATGAGTGAATTGTTTGTGGGCTATTGTGAATGTGCAAAAAACTTGTGAGTGGGAATGATACTTTTGATTGTTGTCTCCAAACAACACAGTGATTGGAGGAGCTGTGCTGGTGAGAAGGCCTAATCGTTGGACTAGCTCCTGACTAATAGAAGAGATTGTACTCCCAGAATCTAGAAGTGCCTCATGTGATGTGTCCTCGATTTGAACTGGCAATGAACACACCATGCGCCCGGAAGACGCTGCTGCTTGAATATGCGGGTGATGCTCTTCCACCACCGTCCCGCCTAGATGTTTTCCGGTAGTTCTGCCAGGGCAGCAACATCAGCCAGTTGAATTTGTGCATTTTGATGTTGTTGAGTTGCTTGGAGCCGACGAAAATGCCACCTTATGTGGCCATATGTGTTGCAGTAAAAACACTTGGGACGTCCTTGAGCATCACGATCAGGTAATGCTCTCCTGGAGTTGACCGGCCTTGAGTTGATTTGAGCATTTTGAATATCAATATCCATGGGTGTCGGATGTGAGTCTCCTGCAGATCTTTGAGCAGAAGGTTGTGATGTTAACACAGTAGAAATGTCAGATTGCAATGTACCTTCAATGCGTTGTGCAATTTGAATAGCCGCATGAAATGAAGTAGGGCCCTGATCATGAACACGTCGAGAAATGTCATGTCGCAGACGAGGCCAAAGAAAGAAGAGTTTCATTTCCTCGGACATGGTAGGGTCGGCGCGAAGAAGCAGTTGATTTATTTTGACAGAAAATTGGGCGACAAGCTCTAATTGTTATTGTTTTAAAACATGCAGTTGTTGTAAAGCACTCTGGGTAATGTTCTGGTGAGCAAAATTTTGAATTAGTAAAGATTTGAGCATACCCCAGTCACTTTTCACGTCCTTTGGTTGCTGGATGAACCAAGTCGCGGCCACGCCTTCGAGAAGAGTGCGCGCTTCCATCGCTTTGCGATCATCAGACCAGCGATGATAACTGGCCACGTTGTCGAAGTGGTCCAACCATGTGAGGTCATCTTCGGTCGGAAACCCCAAAAAAGACTTGGGCCTAATCTTGGAATCGGGTTTCTGCGTATGTGGAGCAGCAGTGGACAGGTAATTGAGCAATGCCTGATTTGTGTGGCTAACATGAAGCATCATGTTGGAGATGGTCTGCAGCATTTGCTCCATTTGTGTGTTGCTGGTAGTGAACTCAGGATGCATAGATGCATCCTCGTAGTGAGGAGAGCTGGGTGCTTGGTGTGGAGAGAGAGGATGACTCATTTTCTGGGCAAGAATGAGATGCACAGGGGCAGTCTATGCTGGAGAGCAACAGATAGCTGTCTGCTGCCCGTCAACTCCACCAATGTGGAATACACAGTGCGTTTGATCTCAAGATTGGACTCAAAACCTCTGCCCTCGTTCAGGCCCGCGTTCTTTCCTATATAGCATGTACCCCCTACATCAAGATACACTTTCTTGCCTTATAGGCTTACATCAGCACTGGCCGGTACTGCCAGGTGGACTTACTCCACAATGTGGTGTGTGGGTCTTGTAGGTGTGTCCGACCCACCTAGTGTGAGAGGACACTAGTAGGTTCTTGGCATATGTAACCAACTCTCTTCTCCCTAAAAAAGAGGCTGCCGACTCGTAGAGAGGCAAGCTAGTTTGGAGCACATCTCTCTCTCTTCTTGTGTACACCACATTGGTGGAGGAGATGGGCAAGCAGGCAGTTAGGGAGTTTTCTTGATCTGCAATTCTTGTTTTATAGCAATGGTTCTCCGTCAGCTTGAACCCGATTAGGTTTGCTGCTTTTTGCTCTCCATGGTCAGCCATAGCGTACCAGCTTTCAGCCTTTAGCTCCACGCTAATTCAAGCCCTAGGATTGTGTAGGTGCTACAATCCTAGAAGCATTTCATTTCCTTGCGCTCCAAGAAAATCTACACTTGCCTTCCTATTTAGATGCTGCTCTTGCTCAGTTATGTTGTGTTCTGCATCCCAGATGCCTTCAGATGAGCATTCGTGCTTTGCCATCACCCTCATGCTTCAGTGTCATGTCCAGTCTTTCCAAGCAGCCAAACCTATGAGTCGCCGTCCCTTGTTTGCTCACGTTTTGCTTCATGTCCCACAGGCCAACCTAGCCAGTCTATTTCTACACGCGACTCCGGCTCTTGAATCTCAGTACAGTGCTCTTGCTATTGCCATAGAAAATCCAGAAAGTACAATTTTTTGCAGCACAGGAAAGATCCACACTTGGCTGGGAAATCGATGCCGACAACATTAAGGTCCTTCACCATCAACCGGCCTACGCTCCCAGGCTGCTTTCTTGATCAAAGGTTTATTGGGCTTTGACTTTCTAGACGACAAGCCCTTCAGACGAAGCTCATTTGTCATCACTTGTTTCCCTCTTTCTCTATATAATGTAACGCAAGTTGAAGCTCCAAATTGTTCAGAAGATGCCTCAGCTGCTGGGCGTGATGATGACGATCCCTATATGAAGCCGAGATCCTCAACGTGCAGCATGTTTGCGGCCATACATGATGGTGATGCTTCCCTGCAGCCCTTGCAACCTCCTCAGTGCAAATCAGTGGCGATGGTTTTAATGCAGCTCGACTTTCGTGACTGTTTTGTTCAACAATCCACACTTAACGACCCTGAAAGACATACATCAAGTTAAGTTGGCACTTGGTTAGAGTTTTCTTGCTGGCAAACGGAGTTAGTGCAGCTTGATTGCAGAGGTGCCTTTTGCTATAATTTTAGTTCTTGGACTTATAGTCTAGTTTAGTTTTGTCAAGCATGTAGTTCTTTTTCAATAAGCAGCACTATACCCACACCAAACTCTGAAGTGGATTGGAGATTGTATGTCACAGTCATTCCTCGTCTTGTTCATTTCATTGGGATAGCGACCTAATGTTTGCACAAGCAAGATGTATGAGTTCCATGCCTTGATGATGATCGGCATGATGTCGAGTCTAGCCCCCAAGCTCAGTCCTTTAGCCTTGAAGCCGTTGTATGATCACTCCCTCCAAATGAGGCGTTGGAGTTGATCCCTTTGTGTCGAGTCCATTCCCAGTCCAAACTTGTAAAAAGATGTCCATCTTTTTCTCCCTAAGGGGGGAGGTGTGGTGTGTGGGTCTTGTAGGTGTGTCCGACCCACCTAGTGTGAGAGGACACTAGTAGGTTCTTGGCATATGTAACCAACTCTCTTCTCCCTATAAAAGAGGCTGCCGACTCGTAGAGAGGCAAGATAGTTTGGAGCACATCTCTCTCTCTTCTTGTGTACACCACACTATGTATACTCATAAATCCTCTCTTGATTAAATATTCTCTGCTGCTGATTGTTGTAATTAAAGCTTAAGAATATTAAGCTAATTAATTATCCTATCATATTAGAGTTGAAATTATCCAAATTAACCATAAATTAATGGGAAATATATTAATTAAGTTTATATTAGGTTAAGGTAATTATCAAATCTATATTAAACATTCATTAAGATAGCAAAATTATCTTATAATTTTTTGAGTAATTTTCATAATTAATTAGGCAGAATTACACTGTTTTTTAGAGAAAATTAAATTGAAAAATAACCAAATTGATTCAAAATACTTTGAGTTAATTATCAGAGGTTAATTACATGTAACGAAACCCGTGATAATTATGTCAATCTCAGATAATTAGTTTACCCAATTACTTTAGCAAAAATACTCTGTTTTTAGGACAAATTAAAAGAGTGAAATTATTAAATCGATTCCAATTGCTTTGAGTTATTTATTAGAGGTTAATTACATGTTAAAAAATCTATAATAACTATGTCAAGTTCAGATGATTAATTTACCTAATTACTTTAGCAGAAATACTTTGTTTTTAGGACAAATTAAAAGGGGAGATTATTGAATTGATTCCAATTGATTTGAGTTATTTATTAGAGGTTAATTACATGTTAGGAAACCCTTGATAATTATGTCAAGCTCACATAATTAATTTACCTAATTACTTTAGCAAAAATACTCTATTTTTAGGACAAACTAAAAGGAAAAAAATAGTAAAATGATTCAAATTGCTTTGAGTTATTTATTAGAGATAAATTACATGTTAAGAAACCCGTGATAATTATGTTACCCTTAGAAAATTAGTTTACCTAAGTACTTTAGTAGAATTGCTCTATTTTTAGGACAAAAATAAAAGGAGGAAACTAGCAAATTGATTCAAAATTCTTTGAGTTATTTATCAGAGGTTAATCACACCTTAGGAAACCAGTCATAATTATGTTATCCTTAGATAATTATTTTACCTAATTATCTCAATAAAATTACATTATTTTTAGAGAAAAATAAAAGGAAAAAAATAATAAATTAATCCAAAATCCTTTGATACAATTATCAGAGGTAGAACACACCTTGAGAATCCATGATAAATATCCTACTCTCAAATAAATAGTTTAAATACTTATCTTCATTAAAAATAACCGATTTTGCGTATAAAATAGAGAAAGGAAATTAGTGAATGAATTTATCTAATTACCAAATAACTACCTGAGGTTCAAAATCACTATTGAAGGTTGGGAAACTTACCTCAGAAATAATGGTTAGTATAAAAAATTACTATCAGAAAAATTTTGCCTAAATTATAATTATAGGAGGGAAAGATTATAAATTAAATTTATGAAAATTCCTAAAGATAGAACATATTCAATTGCAATTTAGGGTGAGTAATCCATTAGCCGATAGAAATTTATAATTTACTAAGGCTAAAATGAAATATAGATTAAGGATAGACCTAGTTAAAGGGCTTCCCAAATTAAATGGTAATTATGGGAAATTACTTATAGTACAAGGAAGTTATTGGAGGAATACCTCATCCGATTAACTATCAACGATACTTACTTACTCTAAAAATCCTTATTTTTGGGTAAAAAGGAAGAAAAGAAACTATTCAATTAAACCTTTAATTGATTAAGTCTTTTTATAAGGCTGCCGAAATGGCTCCAAAGAGAATCGGAGGAAATCCTCTTACCAAGGAAGAGGATATTAGAAACAAAATAAATAAAGGTAGTAATGACCATGAGGCTGGGCCTAGCTATAGGCTAACGCGGAGGAAAGACTGCAGACTCCAGTGCAGCAGCAGATGGCCGAGAAGTCCCAGGTGGATTTCTATTTTATTCAATTAAATCTTTCAAATTTCATTTTTAAGTTAGCATTGCATATGTAAGGAGTGAGTAAGAATAAGAAAATGAATAATTGACCAAAAAAGGAGGGTAACTTCCAATGTGCATTGTTTACAATGTAGTAAAGAATTGTTTGGGTTAAAATTGGTTGAATTAGGATAGATATGGTTGATTATCCTTAAGACAGCTTGTGTCTCAAGACACGTCTGACTCCTTGGTATGAATTGATGATAATGATGGCTTTCTAGCCACGCATAAGTCAGTTACCCCCATGAAGAATGAGTTTCTACTCCGTGAAATGAATAATTGACCAAAAAAGGAGGGTAACTTCCAATGTGCATTGTTTACAATGTAGGAAAGAATTGTTTGGGTTAAAATTGGTTGAATTAGGGTAGATATGGTTGATTATCCTTAAGACAGCTTGTGTCTCAAGACACGTCTGACTCCTTGGTATGAATTGATGATAATGATGGCTTTCTAGCCATGCATAAGTCGGTTACCCCCATGAAGAATGAGTTTCTACTCCGTGTCATGTCTTGATGTTTCTACATAAGTTAGGATACTGTTTTTTATCCTAGGGGAGGAGCCGCCCGGTTGTATGGGCAAGTGGTTGGTGTATGGGCACCCGGAACCTTGGGTGGGAGTTTATCCACTCCACATTATGAATAAGGAATGGGTGCCGTTTTTTCACCCTTAGGTGGTCTTGAGACAAGAAGAGTACTGGTCATGGTTATTATGAATAATGTTTTGATTGACAGTACCCTGTCTTAAGTTTGAAGATGTCTGTTTGCTAAAAGAATGTTTTCAATACTGTTTTCAAGGGTTGTTTTAATAAAATTGTGTTATGAAGGATAAAAGGAATCATTATTTTAATTGTGAGAAGAACGTGGTAGTAATTAAACAACAAAAGAATCATGTGTGAGTGCAGAGTGGTAAGTGGGGATTGACTAAGGTTGTCAATCATGGACGGGTGGACCTGATTAGTCAGGTAACTATCCATCCCTGCGCACTAAAATGTTTAGAAAACTTCTTCACTTGGAAGAGGAGTCCACCAGTGGCTCGTTAGGGGGGAAAAAACGTTGGTTGAGGATACCTTAGCCCAATTGTGGCAATTATAAGGCCGAAATAGTTTTTTGGACTTTTAATACGTTGTCTCATTTCCACAGAAGGATAGGACTATGTGTGCTTCTAAGGCTATAGACCCAAGCCATTGTCAATGGTAAAGGTCTATTCCTTGCATTTTTCTTGTTTAGAGACTCTGATTTTTATCGGACCTAGAGACCTGTCAAGGATCCCATCCCGATCTTGGTATTGGCGGATTGGGGATCTCACACCAAGTTTACAGAATTGTAGTTTTTTTTCACAGAACCCTTGCACTTGCACTTTTATATGCTAAGCATCAATCAGTTATGGAAAATTATCAACAGAAAGCTATTTTATTGCATTTTTACCTCAAAGACAGACTTTTTTGTGATTTCAAATGCAAACAAGCACTTTAGAAAATAGATCAATGATAAATAGTTGTAGATCAGAATCAAATCACTTACCTAAAGCTACTCCTACAAATCATACGAGTAGAAAAACGCTTCAATGCCACACATAGACTAGCAGACGCATTTATCACCTCACAAATCACTCAACCACCACAATGACTACTCTAATCTACAAATCCTAACTAAATCTACCTAGTCATAGACCCTCGTCAAGACACACGCTTCGTTGATATCCACTTGATCTTGGAATAACCTCTTCTGTATCCACTGATAGCCATTTTTTGGCTTTCCATAATTGCCATAGTAAGCTACCTCACCCTATCAAATCACTCGGTTATCCCTACCATTTCACTATACATAGGCGTGTGTGAGTTAGGGGACTTTCCCCATATCTTCTTAAAAACCCTCAATTAGCTAGTCACTGGGCTAGTTGAGCCAAAAAAATAAAAAAAATAAAAAAATATAAGTATATTATGGCCCATTTGTGTGTAAATATTTTATTGTAGAAAGGGCCTAAATAAAATGATTTTTCATAATTATTTTGGTATTTATTTAAATATTTATACTTATGGTGTGTTATTTATGCTATGTACATTGACTCACCATTACCATATTTTTTCTTACCATTTTGCGTACTCTTTATTCCATATAAAAATAATTTCATGCAAGCTTCTCTTATTTTTGGTGTAACTCCATCCCAACAAAAATCCAAAAACACTAGTTCTATTTATGTGTATATTTTTTCACTATTGTGATTTTTTCCTCCCTACATCTATTCTCTATTACTCTCATAAATTAGACCACCAAAAATATTCATCTTTTTATGGTAGACTTATAATGAGAGAGATATATTTTGACCCCTTAATATTTTTTTCACCTATATTATTTATATTTGACATGTACATATTTTTTTAGACCCCTCAATATTTGATTTTCTTAGTTGTATTATTCACTTATATCATGATCTCAACAATATCTTCAATTATAGACCTACCAAATAAGGTCAAGGGTATGTGGAATGCATGCATGCACCATGGGGAGGTCACTCTTGGAGGTATTCAAAAGAATCATCCAAAGAAGGACCTCACAAGGACCTTGTGCAGTGAAAAAAACAGTCCGTTTTGATGAATTTTTAAAGATCAGATGCTCCCCGAATTTGAAAAGGTGATACAAACAAAAGTTGTAGCTCGTGAGCTGAACTTTCACCTCAAATGTTTTCATATTTTTTTGAGCTACGAGCTGTGAGCTATGATTTTACTAGTGGACCACAGTTTGCCCATGCTATGCAGCCACACTCCCTCTTCCACTTTATCATTTTCCTCTTTCACACACACTCCTCCCTCTCCTTCCCACTCCCAAACCTGCAACTCCCATGTCCTAATTCACCCTCTTCACCATTTCCACATCTCTCACACCTCCATAGCCTTCATCCTCCATTTCTACACCCTATGTGTCCCCCTTTCTCTCTACATATATGTCCATACTACCATACTCTCTTCAGCTTTGTAAAGAACTTCAAAAATCAACAAAAATCCAAGGATAACCTCTGCAAATGAAGTCTTTTATCATGAATTTTCCAAGGTTTGAAATAACATAGCTTCATGGACACGCGCTGCTTCGCCATGCTAACTGCTTCTTCTTCCGGTGCTATAAAGAGGTGAATGTCAACCTCTTCAAGCGTCAACCTTGCTTTACAAGCTTATCCCTTCTCTAACTTTTCTCATCATATATCTCACCATTTGGTGAATGATTTTGTAAATATTTTTTAGTGATAATTACTAACTACTAACCACTAAATTTATTGTAAAATGCACCCTTTACTAGAGTAGGCACTCCCAAACTATTCACTCAATCCTCTCTCCTATCATCCTCAATAATTCTCTTCCCTTGAGCCCACATCCATGTGACTCAAAGGACAAGAGAGACCCACCCTCATTAAAAAAAAAACATAATCTTTTATTCCTTCAAATAAACTTGATTAGGCCTAATCCTAATCGGGGCTTCTAAAACCTATAAATAGAGCCCTTGTCTCCCTTGTAAATCACCACATGATCACACTACACCACACCATTCTCAACACATAACACACCACTCTTCAAGCCTAGTTGTGTAGAGTTTGTGCACTGCGAGTGCTCTATTCCATCATTACACATAGGTGCATGGAGAAGCTTGAAGTTAGTTATGCCATCTAGAGGAGTGGAGTGTATGCCATACTCTTCACCACACTTGTAGCCTACTCTTGTCCATAAATAAGATTCATAGTTTTGGGTGCAATTGTATGCTGCAACTACGACTCTTCTCTCCAAACTGACTTGATAAGTTGGCTAATCAGGTGGTTGAAGTTATATTGTCCTTGAAGTTTGTTGTGCCATTTCATGCTTGGTGGTTTGAGGGATTGCTGAATTGTTTGCCTACAAGGTCAATTGTAAGAGGGTGAGAGGGCTCCCGTGACCCTAAGACAATTTGTGTATTGGCAACAAGATCAAGTTTTGTGTTGTCCCTCTATTTCTCATCAAGCTTTGTGCGCATCTAGTCTTTAAGGCTAATACTGAGTTGCTCAAGTTGATTTGTGCTCTTTACCTCTCTCTGGCGTGGTGAATGTTTGTGTTTGGTGTGTGTGGCTATCTTGCATTCCCCTCTCTTTGTGTGTTTGAGTACAAGGAGATATCACGTGCGTCCTAGTTCGCATCTACAACTAGGTGGTGCCTCTTTTCTTGTTTGGTTTCTGGCTGTGGGTTGTTGTTGTCTCTGATTGTGCTTGCCCCAGCCCCAATTGAGCAGCACGGGAGCCTCGAAGGGTGTTTAGAGGCTGCTCTTCTTGTTGCCCGCCCCAGACCGCCTCACCATTTAAGAAAAATGCTTTCTTTAGCCAAAACTAAAACAAGAAACCATCACACGAGTGTTATTAGGAATTCCACCTAAGTCCTTAAATCCGCGACAACGGCGCCAATGATGCGGGAACAAATCACACCACTTGTAAAGTGCATGCAACACAATCTATATCATCATAATTTCAATCGAGGACACAGAGAACACGATAGGCACACATAGGAAATCTCCTTATCTTGTCAGGTTGAGACTATCCTACACATACAACACTCTGGAAGGCAAACTAAACCACAATCTAGAGTCTCACTTCTCGCAACTACACCACATAGCTCACATACACACAAACGGAAGTAAACCCACCAAATCATGCGAGAAGCATATGAAACATGAGGAACACCATCCCCTCACTAGGATACATCTATCCCTAAGCCTCTACACTCAAGATCCTAGCTCAAAACCCATATGGGAAAAACGCGTATGAAGACAGAGCCAAATTTTGAAAGTGTTTAAAACTTAAATCTATGAGTACCTATGCGTATCTTATGTCGCCACGATTCTAATTACTACTTGCATGCAGAAAACAGACATCGTTTGATATACTTACATCCGCAAACAGCTCATAGATTCACAAGTGCGTACGCGAGGAATGCTTGGTGTTGTCGTGTAGCTCTTGCCGAGGCTAGCGCAATGGTGCAGTCGGATCTACAATGTGACGAATGAGTGGGGAGTAGCATTGGGATGAAGCTCATGCTCTCTCTCTTCCTCTCGCACACATAGTCGATGGTAGCTTAAAACTTGAATATGATAAAAGTTGTGTGTCCTTACGAAAATAACCTGGGTACCTTATATACTAAGGTCACCTTAGGTTAACCAAAAAAAGAGTTTGAGGGGTCAAATGGCTTTGTATTTACAATGTGGAAGTGCCATTGCACCGCAGCTTCTGCTGCTAGACTACCTACATATTACAAATAATGTTTCTAGCCATAATCCGTAGCATTTCAAAGCTTTCAGAGAATAAGGCTTTGTTGAGTTATGTCATGTTGTTGACCCGCCATCAACATGCACTTTGGTAAAACTCTGTAGCATCCTTTCCCAAGCTATCAACCACGTTTGATAGCTTTCAGTGTGAGGTAAACACCAATGATACACTGGGACATTAAGGAGGTGTGTAGCAAATAATTGTGGTTTGCCCCAACTTTTGCATCAGGCCTTCCTACTAATCCATCTTGAGAGGACGCTGCTGAAAAAAAGATGGATTTACCTTTGTGGATAAGGACATCTTGAGCATCAATATTGCACACTTTTTTTGCCTTTGACATCTCTCCATGCCATACATTAGTCCAATGTTATAGCTTGGCTAGATCCACATCTGTTGGTGGATCAACATCCAAGTCTCTCAAGCATTGTGACATATTGCCCACAATACTATCCATTAGCCTTTGCATCTAGAGCTGATAAGTGTGCCCAAAATGCTTCAATTATGGTATCAAAGAAACGATCTCTATGTGTCTCACTCTCCAATGTAGAGGTGATCTCCTCCATGTCTAGGGCACATATACAGGCAACCAACCGAGTTTTGATCTTTGTTTTCAACTCCTTTGTTTCCGTAGGATCCATCTATGCTACAATGATCACATGTTTCATGACTTTTAAATACAACGTAACTTGAAACTTTAAAATAAATATATTCTTAATGCATTGAAACTAACAACAAAACTAGCTTAAAGAGTAGGGTTGGTGCTAAAAGAAACATTGAACTAGCTTAAAAGCATGTATATATCACACATAAAACATAGAAAGCATCCTATAAACTTGTACAGCAACACTCCCAGTCCAATAAAAGAAGTGATGCTGATGACAAGACTAATTGAACTACCTATAAATCAAAGGTAGCCAACCATGTTCAACAAAAACACTTTCTATACAAAAAAGAACCAATTTTAAAGTGAACACAATTGACACATTGTAAAACAATTCTTGCTAGTCTAGCATTTCACGCGACATGTCCAGTCCAATATTAGGACCGATGTTGACATGGAAAGCAATATCAACATACTTTTAAAACTATAATTTTTTTCTTACATAGAACTACATAAATTGAACGTAACCAACCATGTTTCAGAATGACATTTCTTATCCAAAATATAACCAATGCTGAAATGAACACAATGGACACGTTGTAAAATAATGCATGCTGGTCTAGCGTTTCACGAGGACACTTTCAATCAAATAATAGGACCAATTCCAACATGAAAATCATAATCAATATAATTTAAAACTACAAAAGTCATTTACGTAAAACTATATAAAGAGAACATAAGCAATCATTTCAATGACACTTCCAGTCCAAAATAGAACCGATGCCAAAGTGAATACAATTGACACATTGTAAAATAGTTCTTCCTGGTCTAGCATTTCACAATGACATTTTCGGTCCAATATTAGGACCGATGCTGACATGAAAATCAATATCAGTATACTTTTAAAACTACAAAAATCATTTACATAAATCAAATATAACTAGCCATGTTCAATAATGACACTTCCAGTCCAAAATAAAACTGATCACGAAGTGAACACAATCGACATGTTGTAAAACAATGCTTGCTAGTCTAGAGTTTCACAAGGACACTTCCAGTCCAATATTAGGATTGATACCAACGTGAAAAGCAAGATCACCATACTTTTAAAACAAAAATAAATAAATTAAATTTTTTAATAAAAACTTAAATACAAGGAAGATAAAGAGCTTATGAGATTAAGCTAAAATTTAAACCGTAATTTTTTGTCTCAAAAAATATTGACAAATCTTTGGATACCTAGAAAACTATGAGCTTGAAGGGGAAGGTTATTGTGAAGAAAATGGGGGCCCGAGGGGCCCTATATATAGAGCTAGATGTAGGCCCCTTGTGGTTCAATATTTTACTACCACTGAGAGCTCCCCTTTCTCTCTCTCTATATATACATCAGGACTCTTGGACAGAGGATGTAGCCCTATGGTCTCTACGCTCTTCTCCGGCCTAGGTGGGACAAACATTTTAGACACACCTTTCTCAAGGTTTCTCGATGCAAAAGAATATCCATCCAAGTTAACCTCAAAGATAGTGAGTGGGATGCTATTGCACCATCGGTCTTCTCTCACTTATTCCATGAGTATTCTCTCATGGAATGTGAAGGGTTAGGTGGATCCAAGTCTCAACATCAGAGGGGTCAATTGCACTAGAAGCTTCAAAGATGCCTTGTGGGTGATATGTGTTAGGTTTTGAAGTGTCAGTCCTGTAGGAATAGGCCCTTGCGGCATGCAGATAAGACCCAGTTTCTTTTTAGTGTGCATGGTGAGTTTAGCTATATATATTGTAAGCTTGTTTTACATGATATAACAATAGCATTACGAGTTTTTGTACGGTATCAACTCTCTCTTCTCTCTCGTTCTCTGTTTTCTATACTCTCCCTACACACCATGGCTTCAAGGCTTCACCATCCTCCATAGCTCTCCCATCAACTAGTATCACAGTCGGTCCTCGATGCTTATAGAGTAGCGTGGGAGCAATCCCTTACAGAAAATGATAGCAGCATTGTCGCCCTGCATGAAACAAAGCAAACACAGTTGCAAACGGGATGCCCTGGCTTTTTGACCATCTTTAGACTCTTGAGTGCCTTCAACTTCTGCCTCCTCCGCCCACTACGAGTTCATCAATCATGCCCGCCATCTCCTGTCTGTGCTGCTACACAGAGAGCTTGTTATTGCTTTGTGTTCACACCTTATTAAAATGGACCATTTTTAGTAACCCCTTAAACCAAAGGGATTCACACCCTGCGAGTTATCTGCTCGATGCTCAATGCTTAGTGTTCAAGTTTAAGCGGCTGCAAATGCAATTCAATTTTAGCTATGGAATGCAATTCATTTTTTGCCAACTCTTCCAAGCAGTCTTGAAGGTTTGGTATGGATCCAATGATATGTAAAAAGAAATGGAAAATTCTCTTAACCAAGGTCGACGATCATTATTTGCAAACATAGCACACAGGACCAAGCTATCCTTTGCATATCGAATATGGAATCAAAAGTCGACAAGCTCAATGGATCCAGTTTTCATACGTGGAAAATTAAAGTGAAGGGATATTTGATGCGAAAAAATTTATGGAACGTAGTCAAGCCGCTATCAACCGATGAATCTGGAATATTCGTTTCAGTTACCAGAGCATTATTTGCCGAGCAACATCACAAAGATGAGCAAGCATTAGGTATAATTTTGACATCTCCCGAAGAGGATTTTATTCATTATCTGGATGACATGCAATCTACTAGCGATGCCTAGATACAATTAGACAAGGTTTTTGGTGCTAAAGCCAAGTATTCAATGATGAGTCTAAAGATTAAATTGTACTCTCTTGCTATGCATGCCAATGAAAATATTACATATTTAGTTAAGCGGCTAAAGAGTATTAAAACTCAACTTGTTTATGTCAAAGCCCCAGTACCGGAAGAAGATCTCATAGCCGTTTTGTTAAAATGTTTACCTGACAAATTTCATTACATTGTTATTGTGTTAAAGGAGAAAAATACACTGCCCTCCTTGGATGGTATCATTAATTCATTGTAGGAAAAAGAACGAAGGATAACTAGTACCAATTCTACTATTTTTCCCAGTGCATATACAATATCCAATGCAGTATCCCCCATTGATTCTTCTGATACTTCCAATGCCTATGCAGTCACAAATTGTGCTGGTACCTCAGCTTCATCACGACCATTCAGTGGAACCAGATCTTGTGCCATTTGTAGTCATAACAATCATCGGTCAAAAATTTTCTGAAGAAGAATCTTGTGTTCACTGTAGTAAAACAAATCATCCGTCAAACAGATACTTTCAAAAGTGTAAAAATCAAATTCATATGATTGAGGGAGACACGGAGCCTGCAATATATTCTGTTGACAATGATGTTCTTTAGTTAAACTCTTTTCATGTTTTTAGTCAAAATAAATTGTACGGGCTCTAGACACTGTCACACATGAGTGGTAAGACCTCCCAAATTATCAATTTTTGTTCTCAAGTCCTATTTTTGTTCGCGCTTCTCATGAGGTTATTGGGTACACCTTAAACCCAAGGTTTGGTAGTGAACCAACAACTCCACTTACTGGTAGCTATTTTTTAAACCTACACCCTATCTGTTCAAGGAGGGATTCACTATCATAGCACCAGGTTATGGATACACCAAAATCCTTGGTTGTGAGAGAACCTAAAACTCACGATTGTCAAGTATACCAAAAACTCGAGGTATCATGAGCTGCATGTCTAGTTGGGCTTGAGGGGGGGGGGGGGGGGGGGGGGGGAGTGTTAGGTTTTCAAGTGTCAATCCTGCAGGAACAGGCCCTTGAGGCATGCAAATAAGACCCAATTTCTTTTTAGTGTGCATGGTGAGTTTAGCTATATATATTGTAAGCTTGTTTTACATGATATAACAATAGCATTGCGAGTTTCTATATGGTATCGACTCTCTCTTCTGTCTCGTTCTCTATTTTTTACACTCTCCCTACATGCCATGGATGCAAGGCTTCACCATAATTCATAGCTCTCCCATTAGTATGATTGATATACTTATAGTTTAGGAGCATCATTTTTGTGATAGCTGCATTTGGCAATGTGGGAAAATTTTGTGTGGTCACTATGAGACCTTTCATAAGGTTCTTTTGGGCCAAGAGGCATCTAGTGCGGTGTATGTATGACTATTCTAGACTTATGGAAGCATGCCATTATGGATAGAGGTATTATTGTGCTAGTTAGGGCCTAATGGATTGCTATGCAAGTTAAGACAGCCTCACGGGATTCCTAAACATATATGCACCCAAGCAAGCAAAAGCACAAGCTGAGTTTTGGTCACACATTGTGGAGTCCTTTGTCTCATGTAGAATAGTGGTTTGTTAGGAGGGACTTCAACATGTTGGAGGACCCCTTATATAGGATTAGAGGTAACCATGCTACTGTGAATGCGGCTAAAGTGGAAGCTTGGGAGTGGTCATGTATAACCTTGAAGATTTTAGTTGTTTGGTACCATGCAAGGTTTGTGCGACACTTAGATAACTTATCCTTCTCTCGATCTGACCGCAGAGTAGGGGAAGTGAATCTATCTTGGATAGATCACTTCTATGCTAGCAACAGCATCTATGACATGGGGAGATCTATATACATTTTGGTAGGGACTACTTTTTCATATCATGTGCCAATTATTATTACTGTGAGAGATAGATAGAGGAATGGGAGTGCAGTGCCACATATCCCCGAGAAGATTCTATTTGATACAGAGCTCAAGGAGCAGATGGTGGTGTTTTCTGGAGAGAGAGTTTGGGCACTCAAGTCACCCTTGATAGTAGAGTGGCTGCTGAAATTTATCATCTTAGTCACTTCTTCATCCAATAGTCTACAGTTTGTTTGGCTGCAGTCAAAGGGAGGACAGGAAGAGTCTCAGGTGGGTCATTGCTTCCTTGTAGTGGATGCAATAGTACCACCCTTGTAGTTCCTAGTTGGAGGAGCGTATGCAATGGGATCAATAGGAACTAACCACTATTGAGGAGCAACAAGTTTTCCTTCCATTGATAGGCATCTCACTTGACCGAAGTGGGTGACATAATCACTAGCGAGTTCTTTGAGACTATGGGTCCTCGCCTTGGGGGGTCACTTAATAATTATGTGACTATCACGAGTGCAACAAAAGGGGTTGGATGAGATTTGTGAATGGAAACTCAGCACCATACTCACCTCAACTACGAAATCTTAACAAAGGCTCTGAGTTTGATAATTCAATCGCTACTAAAAAGCATTATACATGAGACCTAGGAAAGTTTTGTCAAAGTAAAAAAAATTTGAGAACCATTTCTATTACCGTGGAATAACAAATGGTAAAGGAGAGAGAAAAAATTTAATCAAATTTACATATTTGGCCTTCCACGTTGCTCTACCTCCCATACCATAGTGTGTGGGAGTTTGTCTATCCCAAGCTTCGCGCTGTTGCCTGTAGGATGAGCCTGTTGCAACTTGTGCACCCTTTTCTTGCATGGCCTACTCCCACTCTGCATCTGCCATGTTGCCTTCGTGATAGATCATGTCTAGATCTCTAGCCTCGTTGTCCGTGGCATGTCGTACATTGGACTGCTTGTTTTCAACAAAAAAAAAATGTCGCCCTCCAACCATTGTGACAAAAATTACTCATTTTGCGAACGTTTGGGAATCGAGCATGCAACGCGTTCTAGATGTAGCATGCATGATCGGGCTGCTGATATTTGAATTTTACAAAACAACTCTTATACGTTGAGTGTATAACAATTTGAAGGTGGCATCCGAACACCATGCCTTGTGCTATCCAAAAGTCCACTTCCTTGCTATACTTTACTCTCTAGTGACACCCATGCGTGTCTAGCATGGGAGCGTCAGCATCCTCATCGTGCACTTCTAGGGTGGCCCACTCTGAAAAAGGGGACTTTGCCCCTCCCCCCCCCCCCCCTCCCCCTCCCCCACCCCACCCCACCCACCCCCAAAACAAGTAAAGCCACAGGATCCCCTGGTCCTCTCCCTCTATCAACGCTCGCTCCCCTGAGACAAACGTCGGTGCATAATCTATGTTAGAACTGCTTATGGAATTAGATTAGCAGAAACGTATGCATTATGTGGTTTTGTGTAGAACAAAAGTATCTCAAAGTGTATCAATTGGGCTGACAGGTGAAGGTTGAATGAGGGGTTGGTTTTCTGCTTGAAAAGATAGAGCTTGAAGTGTTGGGTGAACCAATCCAAACGGCTCATCAAATGGAGCCCTGCAGAGAAATTTATTGAAATTTAAAGCTGGAAGTGGTTGCAGATCTGAGATGGGCAATTCGGATGGGAACATGTGGCCCACGTGGATGTTAGTGGTGGATAGACATCACATAGTGCTTGAGTTGATACTCATGCCTATCTTTTTGGATTGCGGATCAAAGTTATAGATTGCAAGATATGGCCATTTGAAGATTTTCTGAGGGCCAGTTATGGGACGGGGTGACTGCATTGGAGGGTGTTACATGTGGCATCTTTTGGGCCTTGACCATGTCCAACAGGGTAGTGTGCAATGTGTAAATGAGTAGCAAGTGATAGCTCTCCATTCCGATTATCGAGTGTGCCAAGTTATCACTAGACAAAGTTGGGGGTAGTTGCCTAAGGAAAAGTACCAGGTGATCTTTGTTTTTGACGGCCTCAATTTGTGAGCCTGAGGAACTTTGAAAGTGGTGGGATTTGCATACCACAAAGCTTGCAAAGTGTGGCTTCAACTGGTCTTTGAACTCTAGCAAATGGAGCTTCAGGTAGAAGATGGGAGGTTGACCAAGTTGGCACCCTAAGATGGGTTTTTCCTTCATAGAATGAGATTTGTTTTGAAGATTTGGAGGGACATGGAGCTGGGAATTCCCATGTGGCACGGGCTTTCTCCACATGTGCAAAGTGGACTCCATAGCATGGGGTATAAGTCCAAGATGGGGGTGCTAGTTGGGATGTCAAGCTGGGGAGAGAGATCTCCCTTCTCATGGAGGGCCCTCTTTCATGTGATGCACGCGTTGTCATGCCGCTTTGCAGGCACGAGGTGAAAGATGAAAATTTGTATACAAATTTGAGGTTTGAAAAACTTATGTACAGTAATACCAGTCCCAATACTTGCAACTCCAGTTTTCAACATCAGAAATTCTTGAGAGCCAGTCTCAAGAGCCAGTTCCAGAGTATCTCGAGCGTTAGATTCTTGAGAGACAGTACTAGCAATTCCAATGTTCACCGTGAGATATTCTCAAGAGTCACAGAGCCAGTGTCCAGTGCTCGTGTCAAAGTATCTTGAGAGCCAGTCTCGAGAGCCAGTATTGGCAATTCCAGTGTTCAACTTCAGAGATTCTTGAGAGCCAGTGTCCAGTGCCAGTGCTAAAGTTTCTCGAGCATCAGAGACTCGAGATCCAGTCTCGAGAAGCGAGTGTCTCCAGTTTTTGGTGTCTCAAGAGCCTATATCTTTAAAAGCCAGTACCATTGCCAGAGTGTCTCAAGCGTCAAAGTCTTGAGAGCCAGTCTCGAGAATCGAGTGTCTCCATTTCCAATGTCTCAGGAGCATGTAGCAACTACCATATCCACAAGTGAAAAAGAAACTCTGGGATGTAGCAACTACCCTCCTAGGGTGTGATAAGGAGTACTTTATTGATGCTTCTATAATAGTGGAGACGAATTGCTTCCCATTACTTGGGATGATCACAAGTTTTTCTACACCGGACATTGGATTGCATATATTAAGTCATTAGATCCTCAGTTTCATCACATTACAGGCACAGATAATTTGGTAGCTGACATGTTGTCCGGGGTTAGATTTGAGGATGAGGAGACTATGATTTCAAAAAATGAAGACGTGGGCTTGATGTTTTTTACCTCTACAGAAATGCATGGAGAATGTAAAATTATGGTTTGTGCACTATAGTCCTTTGTGCAGGAAAATTATGATGGTGAATGGTTATTGATTGGAAACTATTTGAGTAGACTCAAGAAGTAGGATGATTGGACTAATCAAGAGTTGAAACGAATCCCTAAGAAGGCTTATGGATATTTTTTACAGGATGGGATTCTATGGAGACATCCAAAGAAGCAAAGAGGAGCCCCTCAATGCGTGTTTTGTGATAGGGTGACACAACTCCAATTACTTAAAGAGTTCCACGAATCATTGTGGGCAGGTCACAGTGGAGTTTGGGCCACTTTTTCTAAAAACAAAGATCGATATTTGTGGAAGGGTAAAGACGTGGTACACTTTGTTGAAACATGTAATGTGTGTCAAATGTATTCAAATGTAAAGCACAGGGATGGGATACATCCAAGATATCCAATGTGTATGCATTGTGTATGCATTTCAAATGGGTAGTCAATTTGATTAGAACGCCTGCAAGATTATGGGAAACGAGGTATATTGTGCTTGCCAGGGAAGATTTGACAAACCAGACTGAAGGGAGGGCTTTGCAAACTAAAGCTACAAGTGGGATATGCAAGTTTTTACTTGAAGATATAATATGCAGATAGTTTATGTGGATAGAGGAGAACTTGATGCTTATGAGACAAGATAATTCCTTGCTCATCTAGGTATCAAGTTATCTCTCACTACGGTGGAGAGAGGAAATGGGGAAACACGCCTGGCACAAACACAAGGGCCTCTCTATAGCTCAGGGTATCCACATCACCCCTATCCTCTCGAAAAACACCTTCTAAAACACACCTTACACTAGCAGACCACTGCCTGCTCAATTTCCACTGCTCTCACACTCCACAAACCCACCAAACAACACACACCTGCTACCATGTTCTGTCTCCACCGTTACACACTCACAGCCGCTCAATATCACTCTCTCACACAAAAGACCGTTGATCTGAGGGGGCACACACATCCACACAATCGGCACTGAGGGGAAACATGAAAGCATGAGAAAGAGAAGGGGGGAAGGGGAAACAATAGAAAGAGGGGGAAATGGTGGATTCATTTCACTTGAAAAAACATGTACACTGCCATCACTATGGCCATTTTCAAGAAAAAGTTACAAAGGGGTTAGCTTGTCAGAGAACTCCGCTTTGCAGGCTTCAAACTGCACAAAAAAATGAACTAATTTGATCCAAAAATGATCTTTATAAGGGGGGACTTTAATTTTGAAATTTACACTTTAATTGTTCCATTTGGAACCTTAATTTGGTATCTCTGGGAAGGGGGCACCGCTTTGCTTTATCTGCTTTCTCCTTCTCTCTCTTTTACACTTTGGGGGGGGCATTCGCAATGTCACTATTGCCCCTGGGCTTTTTTATTATTTTTTACTCATTATTTTTCCGTCTTTGGGAATGCCCACTTTGCATTGCTCCTTTGGCTCATCTTTCCGGCTCACACCTACTTCCCCTCTTCCTCTATTTCTCTTTCCTCATTCACCTTTTTTGGGTCCGGCCTTACCTTTGCTCATGCCTTGGCCTTTGCTCGTCCTTGTATGCGTGGTGGCCCTCAGGCCGGGCCCTCAGGCCGGCTTTTTCTCCCTCTTTCTAGTGGGACTCTCCACTATGCCTCAGCCTACCTCATTTCATCATGGGACCTACCTCTTTATCTCCCGTCTCGGGGAGGGGGCATTAGCGAGGTCCCTAATGCCAGTGTCAAAGTATCTCAAGAGACAATCTGAAGAGTTAGTACTGGCAGTTCCAATGTTCAATGTCAAAGATTCTCAAGAGACAGTCTTGAGAGCCAATATCCAATGCCAGTGCCATACTATCTCAAGCGAGTCTCGAGAGACAATATTGGTAGTTCCAATGTTCAGTGTCAGAGAGTCTCAAGATCTAGTACAGATAGTTCCAGGTTTTAGTGTCAGAGAGTCTCAAGATCCATTCTTGAGTTCTAGTAGTACCAGTACCAACATATAAGTGTTGAGACATGGAGGTTAAGTAGAGATAATAATATCATCTAGGGTCCGAAAAATAGGGAAAAGTGAGAACTACACATGCTATGAAAAAGCTAAATAAAGATGAGGGAGGCTAAAAATAGGAGGGGACATGTCTTAAAGGACGGTTTAGGGGGCAGTGTGGGGAAGAGTTTTGGTAGAGAGAGAAAACAAGGGATTTTTTGAAGGAGACAAAAGGAGTCAAAGAAGAGAAGAAGGGTACGAGCAAGGATTAGCAGGATGACAGATTACAACTGTTTCCATCAGGGTTTGGGTTATCTGGATGAGGGATTTCAATTCAACAAGCATACCAACATTGAATGCAACTAATTTGTTTTAAAGGTTCCATATATTTGATGAATGAAAACATCTTCTATTCGCCAGCCTCGATCAAGCGTTTATATCTATTCTAAGTTGGATTTAAGCCTTAACTCTATTCTGATCCGTGATATTCTCTTACAAATATCTCTAAGAATCAATAAATTGTCTTACTTATTTTAAATTCTTGAATGGGTTTCCATCAGTTCACACCTTGTCCGCTTCTCCGTCTACAGCCCCAGAAGCCCAATGCTTTCTTAATCAACTCTAGAGAGATGTGCACTCCAACAACACGGTGGTAGGTGGTGATTGGGGTGGCATTGGCTGGTTTTGATAGTTGGTGGAGAATGATGGCAATCACAGTGTTGTACGGTGGTGCTATAGCAATGGTGACATGGCAGTCCCACACAAGGGTGGTTTCCCACAGCCGAATGGGGCTCGAACCTTTTGGAGCAAAGGATTAGGCTAAGGAAGTGTCAACTAGCCACCTCGCTAGTGCCCCCCTGGGAGAGAGAGTGGGTGACGAAGAATGCAAATGAAAGCATGATGAACAATTCAAAGAGGGCAAGTCCGGTAAGGGGAGGCATCATATTGGAGACAAGTAGAGAGAGAGAGAGAGAGAGAGAGAGAGAGAGAGAGAGAGAGAGAGAGAGATTAGAAGCTTGCCGATGTGGTGGCCCATGGAAAATATGCCTATAATGAGCATTCCAAATGGGTTCAATGCACAAAAATACTAAAAAGGGAAGCTCAAAGTGAATGGCACAAGAGGAGGAAACCATTTGTTTTAATTTTCTTGGAATGCTCACCTCCTTTAAGAGGATTTTTTAATGAGTTCAAAGGGTTCTTTTTTTTGGGCCATTTTTTAGGGTTATTGGGAGAGCTTTTCGGGGAACAAATGCAGTAGAAGACAAGTCTTGTTCTTACGAGCAGTTAGAGAAGACAAGGGAGGTCGGACAGAGCATGAAGAGCACAAAAGACTCGACAGTGGTTCAATTTTTGGGGATTTTCTAATTGAAGGGTTGCAATTTAGAAGGCGTACCGATGCGGCATATGCTATTGATCCGAGCCTATCACACATTTTTGTTTATCATATTTTGTTGGTTTTCATTGCTTCTAGATGTTTACAATAAAAGAAAGAGTGAGAACAACCTCTTGGAAAATTAAAAAAAAAAAGATTTTTTCTTGACTAGTTCACCGGAGGTGAAAGGTAGAGGGAGAACCTAGTGGTAAAGGGAAGGGAAAATATGTAAATGTGAAAAGAAAAGATATGATGTGGTTGTGGAGCCATGCACCCATGATTCAAGAGTCATGAGTGGCTCATATCATCATGGCTTTGGAGCCATATGATGATTCAAACAAATGGGACCCAAGTGGAAGACTTGGTAAAGGAAGAAACCATACACATGATTTTGCTGAATTTTTAAAAAATACTTCCACTCTGATCCAAGAAAAGTTGTCTTCATTAAAGTTGTAGCTGATGAGCTGGAGATTCTGGCCATATTTTTTTTATAATTTTTGCATCTACGGTCTAGGAGATATGTCCAAAATGGTGGACGCCAGTTTTTTCAACTGTGGTGGAGACCACCCCCTCTACCTTTACACACACACACCCTTCTTTTTCCACATTGAGACCTTCTCTAAAATCAGCCATTAGTCTTCTCACCCTCCTCTCCTTCCTTCTCTCTCTCAAGCTCAAAAACCCATCAAAGTTCCTCTTCTAATCACCTTTCAAGTCATGCTTAATCTTGTTGTAATTCATAAGTTCTCATTCAACCCCTTCCTATTATTACTAGATATGTATTGATTTTATGTAGATTCTTTACATTTTAAAATAAGGAAGCTCTTGGACTCAAGCTATGGAGGAAGGAGTGAAGACAACACAAGTGATGATGGAGCTAATTGGTCAACAAATCACTTGGAAGGAGCTTCTTCCTTGGTTGAATGTCCCTAATCAAGCTTCATTTGTACAAATTACACTTGGATCTTAACCTCACTCCTAATCACTCTCTTTCCTATATAAAGAGGCCTTCCCCTTTGTAATTTCAAGCCTCCCTCAGCCCCATTGAGCCTTTGTATCACTCACCATGAGCCCATAAGCTCATTCATTCACTCTATTCTTGCACATCCTAGAGTGCAAATTGTTTCATGCTAGTAACCTCTCCTCCTCTTACTTATGTTAATTAAGAGAAATGTTTTATATGTGTGTGAGAATGCTTGATGTGATCTTGGCTAATCCTTGAGTGATTGTTTGGTAATCTATATGCTATTTGTGTTGGGAGTGTTTGAAGTCATCCATTCCTTGTACACACACTACGGTTAATGCTTCATTCATAGTGATCTCTCTCTCTCTCTCTCTCTCTCTCTCTCTCTCTCTCTCTCTCTCTCTCTCTCTCTCTCTCTCTCTCTCTCTCTCTCTTGTGTAGCGGTCCTAGTCCACGCTTCCAAGACTAGGTGGTGCCCTCATCTCATTTCCCTTGTGGCGCAATGGAGTTTGTTTTGGTGTAGAGGCCGCCATTCCAAATTTCCTTCGTCATAAATTGGTGCCCCCACTGAGGAGTTCTCAAGCAGCGCTCTATCAATCGTATGAAGTAAGATCCATCAAATTCTCCGAGACTTCCACTATGGTCTCCCCAAGAAGCTCGAGAAAAGAAGCGTCTTTATCGACAAACGGCACGTATGCGGGTAAAGAGAGTTAACTACACACACCCTTCTTTGCTTCAAGGAAAATCTTGTAGTCATCAAGTCCCTAGGTCAAAAAATTGTGTTGAGTGCTTTGTGGCTAGTGTGAAGACACTTCCTTTGAAGCCTCGACTTCAGGTGGTGAAAGCACTCTCAAACTCAGGAATTAACAAGTTTTTGGAGGGGGAGCTACACATCAACGGGGTGCGGTATTGGCAAGAGGCTACATATGGTGATGCACTCCAACTACTACTAGCAAGAAGGCTCAAGGTGGTTGAGAGGGTAGCCATCGAACCCTATGAACTCTACAAAGCTGAAGATGGTCACACCAAAGCTAGGCTAATCACTGGTGAGCAAATTCTTCGCATCTCTCAAATGGTGGGATCCAAGAGAGCTCAACTTCAATGAAGTGCTTCATGGAAGTTTGTAATTAATGCACCAATGAATAATCCCATTTTCTACAACTTTCAATCAGTTCAGAATATTAGGGTGAATGTGCGCATTGATAGAAAGATTTTTTTCCAACAAAGATTGGTCTTCTATTTTGGAGCTGAGAGGTTGAGAGAGATATTGTTGTCCCCTGACCTATAATATTTCCTATTTTGGAGTATAATGTATCTTTTGATGTTCACATCTTCATCTTGCTTTAAGCATACTCCATGAATCATAGGGATATATATGGACCTTTCCAACCTCTTGCTAGACAAATTGTGCATATAATAGCTAGCACAAAGCTTAGGTTCCAAAACATCATAAGGGACTTACTAGGCCCTCGTCGTCTAGCTGAGATTAATGCATCTATCAATCCATTTATTCTACCCTTAATAAGATATGAGTTGGGCCTAGACGTTTTCATCTTTGTGCTGTATTGAGAGGAAGGCAACCCACTTTTATGATGGCTTTCCCAAATTTTTTTGGGCGTAGTGGGGAAAATGCTGGGGATTTTTTGGATAACTTGGAGATGGCTTTCCTTGTCTCTGGGAGGGATGACGAAGCATTGAAATTGAGAGCTTTTCCTTTGGTGCTCAAAGAAGAAGCTAGGGTATGGTTCCAGGCTCTAGATCCAACCCAAAGAATTGATTGGGAGGGATTGAAGGTGGCTTTACTACGAAGATTTCAACGAGCCAATTCGGCAGAAGAACTATGGCAACGGCTTCTGTCCCTTCATCAAGTTGACCCTCATGGTTATGCAACCTATGAGGAAGGTTTTTTGAAACTTTGGGGCCAATGGTCAGACTCACTAAACCCTGGTGAGCGAGCTCCCAATTGCCTCCAAAAGGATCGATTTATCTGAGGTTTGTACCCCTTGCTAAGGGAGAAGGTAAAGAGAAAATTTCCAAATGCTTTTGAAGATGCCTTAAGAATTGCTAGGGAAAAGAATAGAAAGATTCTCTATCAAGCCCAAGCTGGCCAGCTAGCTTTGGGAGGCAATATCACAACTATGGAAGCTTCTCACATACCTCCAAATGTGCCTAATGCACCAGACCTCAATAGAGGTCAACAAGAAGATATGCTCCAACAAATAAACAATCTCACAAACCAGCTAGAGGGGTTGAGAGTAGATCTTGTGCAGGGTGCAAGAAGGCCTATTGAGGGAAATGGTGGGAATCGGCCACCAATGCGACGTCAAGCAAGGGAAATGTTGTGTTACAATTGTGGGGAAATTGGCCACGGCATGTATAATTGCCCTCATCCCAGAAGATATGACTACCCTGTCAGAGGTCCTCGACAACAAGTAAGTCCACCCCGTGCTAGAGCTCAAGCACAAGAGCAACCGCAACCTCAAATTTTGCAGCCACCTCGTGCTCAAGCTCAAGCCCCTGCTACTCAACCAAATGTGAGCATCATAAGGATGGAGGAGGTCCTCAAGGGCAGAAGCAACCAGGAAGAAATAGCTAAAGGGAAGATGAAGATAGATGAAGTGGCTACCATGCCTATCAAACGTGTGCGTGTCCAAGAAGAAGTAGGTAAAGAAACAAGCAAGGATGCAAGCAATGAAGCAAGTACATCTCGGGCAGCTAAAGATGAAGCCAAGAAGAGAAAGACCCGTACTAGGTCTCAAATTGACATCTCTGATTTCCCTATGGGATCTCGGACACAACCTTATGACTTGACAGCTGATGTGAGTTCTCAAGGACCAAAGATTACTTGGCCACAACTACTTCATATCTCCCCAAAGCTTCGACGACAATGGTCAAAAATGGTGAGCACGAGGGCAAAGCGAAGTAAGCTAGTAAGTGTAATCAAAGCATATGGTCTCAAGGATATAGTGCCTTTGGTGGAGGCTCAAATCAAGGGACAACGGATTCCAAAAACTTACATTGACAGTGGAGCAGAGGTTTGTGTCATGACAGAAAAGCTAATGCATCAATTGGGTTTAGAGGTAATGGAATCATCAAACTTTAGGGCAAAAATGGCCAATAATGTCTCTGTCACTTGTGTGGGTGTAGTGAAAGCTTTGAGAGTTTCTGTTTTTGGAATCACTACAGAGGTTGATGCTTATGTGATGCCAGTAAAGGGAGAAGGATACCCCTTATTTTAGGACGACCTTGGCTCATGGTTATAGGAGCTAGGCAAGATTGGGCAACAGGAGACTTGGAGTTGAGGCCTCGTATGGGTGGCCATAGTCGGAAGGTGGTTTATAACCTAAAGAATGGGCGACAAGAGAACCTTGAACTAGAGACGTCAACTGATGAGTGGAGCTCAAGTGGATGCTCCTCATCTATGGACGAGGAAGAGAGTTCAAGTGAAGAGAGTGATAGCACTCTCGAAGTCATGGGCGTCACCATAAAGGAAACTACCTCATCAGAAGACAACCCAAGGATCCAAATGGAGAATGTGTGGGATGCCAGCCTAGAGGAGATGTTATCCAAGGATATAAAGGAAGAAGAAAAGGAGGGTTATGTAAATGTTCTCAAGAATCATGCATCATTGTTTATTTCTGATTACACTCACATTACAGGTGTCACTGCAGTGAAGCATCATATCCATCTAAAAGAAGGGAGCAAGCCAGTAGTACAAAAACTAAGAAGATTAGGAGTTGTGCAAAAAAATGCACTGTTGTATGAGGTGAAGAGACTCTTAGAAGCAGGATTCATATACCCAGTAGAAGATTCAGAATGGGTCTCCCCAGTAGTGGTGAGGCCAAAGAAGAATGGTAAATGGCGAGTGTGCGTGGATTACAAGCCACTAAATGCTGCAACAAAGAGGGACCACTTCCCTCTCCCATTTCAAGATGAGATTCTAAATGAAGTAGCAGGCCATGAGAGATACATAGTGTGTGATGGCTACTCTGGCTACTTTCAAATACGCATTGCAGAGGAGGACCAGAAAAAGACTACTTTCATCACACCATGGGGATGTTTTGCATTCCGAGTCATGCCTTTTGGTCTCACCAACGCTCCAGCCACCTTTCAACGATTCATGAACATGGTCTTCCAACCTTACTTTGGTAAGTCCATAAGGGTTTTCATAGATGACTTTTGTATTTACAGCTCCAAAAGTATGCATCTCGGCAAGATTGATGAAGGATTTACTCGTTTAGCTAAGCTGGGTGGACAACTAAACAAGGACAAATGTCACATTGGGGAAAGCAAGGTTACACTATTAGGGCATGTAGTGTCCATTGATGGAATCGAGGTAGATCCTGAAAAGATAGAAACATTGCTAAATCTACCTTCCCCAACTTCCATCAAACAATTAATCTCCTTCTTGCAAAAGCTAAGATATTTGAGTAGATTCATACACTTACTCTCCCAAGTGATATTTCCTCTACAACAGCTGACTTGTCAAGAGACGCTTGTTTGGAGTGAAGAAAGTGAAGGGCATTTTAGAGAGATTAAAAAAATGTTAGGGTCACTCCCTATAATCCTCCAACCTTGTTGGGAAGAAACATTCTTTGTAAACCCTAGTGTGGGAGAAGAAGCCATTGGTGCTGCCCTCCTACAAAAAGATCCAAAAACATCCTTTATGAGGCCCGTGTATTTTGCTAGCCGCCTCATGGAAAACACAGAGAAGGCCTACACCCTGATGGAACAGCTAGTGTTAGCTCTCATGTTTGCGGTAACCAAATTTCGGCCATACTTGCTGCCGAAGAGGTTTGTAATTATCACTGTGGAGGATATGTTTCCCTATGCACTACAACATATGGAAATCTCTGACAAAATAGCAAAGTGGGTGGTGCGACTTCAAGAGTTTGATTATACAATACAGGTTGAAAGAACAACTCGAGCATGCTTAGCCGACATTTTAACAAACAAGTGCTATGAAAAAGTTTTCCATTTGAAGAGAAAGGAACTTCCACCACCTCCAGCTCCAGAGGCTTTGGTCAATGCTTATAGCCTCTACTTTGATGGAGCATACAAGAGAACCAAGGATAAGGCAGCTGCAGGCATTGTGGTCTTATCTCCATTGGGAGAGAGGATCCATGGTGAAGGGATCACTCTAGAAGATGTCCACTCCAACAATGAAGCAGAATATCATGCTCTAATTCATGGCCTTTGTTGGTGCCTCGATAATTCAATTAAGATATTAAACGCTTTTGGTGACTCCATGCTTTTGGTAAGGCAAATGCAAGGTACATGGGCTTGCAAAAATGCCCGTCTCTCTGCTAAAATGAGAGAAGCCAAAGCTCTTATGAGGAGATTTAGGGAGGCACAAGTACATCATGTGCCAAGAGACCAGAACAAGGATGCAGACCACCTAGCATCATCAAAGTTAAATGAGTCAATAGTGGGAGCAGTGGCCATCAAACTTCCACTTCAGCAAGGCAAGGAGGACTTGGAAGATATTATGCACATTCTGGAGCAAGGAGAGGCTCCTAAACACTTGAATGCAGGGGAAAGGCGATGGTTAGCTAGGAAGGCTACCAGGTATCGCATAGTAAATGATGACTTGTATTGTCTAGGTAAGGATGGTGTGCTTAGGAGAGTGCCTTTGAAGAGTGAAATTGAAGAAATTTTAAAAGCTTGTCACGATGATATATGCGGAGGACACTTTGCACATGACGTCACTAGTAGAAAGGTTCTACAAGCTGGGTTTACTTGGCCAAGTCTTCATCGTGATGTCAAATACTGGTGTCAAACATGTGACGAATGTCAGAAAGCAGGACCACGACGGCTCATAGCTGAACCTCAGAACCCAATAAAGGTATATGGGCCCTTTGAGAAGTGGGGAATTGATGCCATAGGGCCTCTACCACGCACTCAGTCAGGTAAAGAGTACATCATCATGGGAGTAGACTACATGACTAGATGGGCTTAGGCTATGCCGACCAATAGAATTACTGCTAAGGATGTGAGTCAGTTCATCTTTGACCACATCTGTTGCCGGTTTGGCACCCCTCTTGAAATACTATCTGATAGAGGACCAGGGTTTAGAGAAGACTTGGTAGGAGAACTCATGAAGAAGCTAAATATTCAGCATCAACACTCTACTCCTTACTACCCTCAGTGCAATGGTTTGGTGGAAAAAGTAAATGGAATCATTTGCAAAATTCTCACCAAACAGGTACATGCCAGGCGCCAAGATTGGGACAAACACCTGAATGGAGCTCTATGGGCCTATAGAACCTCCTTCAAAACCACATTAGGGTACACACCCTTTCATTTGGTTTATGGAAAGGAGGCGCTTTTGCCCATTGAAGTGAAGTTAACAAGTCTTCGAATATTGGATAGCCAGGTAGGCTCTCAAAAGGAGAAAGTACATCAAAGGATCATGGATCTAGAGAGGCTGCAATTGGATCGTGAAGAAGCCATCAACCACTATTCTCAAGAAGTAGAGAAGCGCAGAGAAAAGTTCAACAAAAAGCTAGCATCCAAAGACATCAAAAAGGGATCTCTGGTGCTTCGATATGACAATCGCTTCGACACTCGTAAGGATGGAAAGTTTCTTTTCCGATGGGAAGGCCCGTTCTTGGTCACCAAAAAGTTCAAAAATGGCTCTTACAGACTTCAAGACATTGATGGTAAAGTGCACAAGACCAGGACAAATGGATGGCGTCTAAAGCCTTATCACATCAAGATAAGGTCAGCTCAAGATCAAAGAAAGTAGGCTAGAGGCATAAATACCCCTAGCCAGGTTTGGGGGGGCTATGATCCGAGTCTATCACACATTTTTGTTTATCATATTTTGTTGGTTTTCCTTGCTTCTAGAGGTTTACAATAAAAGAAAGAGTGAGAACAACCTCTTGGAAAATTTAAAAAAAAATGATTTTTTCTTGACTAGTTCACCGGAGCTGAAAGGTAGAGGGAGAACCTAGTGGTAAAGGGAAGGGAAAATATGTAAATGTGAAAAGAAACGATATGATGTGGTTGTGGAGCCATGCACCCATGATTCAAGGGTCATGAGTGGCTCATATCATTATGGCTTTGGAGCCATATGATGATTCAAACAAATGGGACCCAAGTGGAAGACTTGGTAAAGGAAGAAACCATACACATGATTTTGCTGAATTTTTAAAAAATACTTCCACTTCGATCCAAGAAACGTTGTCTTCATTAAAGTTGTAGCTGATGAGCTCGAGATTCTGGCCATTTTTTTTTTATAATTTTTGCATCTACGGTCTAGGAGATATGTCCAAAATGGTGGACGCCAGTTTTTTCAACTGTGGTGGAGACCACCCCCTCTACCTTTACACACACACACCCTTCCTTTTCCACATTGAGCCTTCTCTAAAATCAGCCATTAGTCTTCTCACCCTCCTCTCCTTCCTTCTCTCTCTCAAGCTCAAAAACCCATCAAAGTTCCTCTTCTAATCACCTTTCAAGTCATGCTTAATCTTGTTGTAATTCATAAGTTCTCATTCAACCCCTTCCTATTATTACTAGATATGTATTGATTTTATGTAGATTCTTTACATTTTAAAATAAGGAAGCTCTTGGACTCAAGCTCTGGAGGAAGGAGTGAAGACAACACAAGTGATGATGGAGCTAATTGGTCAACAAATCACTTGGAAGGAGCTTCTTCATTGGTTGAATGTCCCCAATCAAGCTTCATTTGTACAAATTACACTTGGATCTTAACCTCACTCCTAATCACTCTCTTTCCTATATAAAGAGGCCTTCCCCTTTGTAATTTCAAGCCTCCCTCAGCCCCATTGAGCCTTTGTATCACTCACCATGAGCCCATAAGCTCATTCATTCACTCTATTCTTGCACATCCTAGAGTGCAAATTGTTTCATGCTAGTAACCTCTCCTCCTCTTACTTATGTTAATTAAGAGAAATGTTTTATATGTGTGTGAGAATGCTTGATGTGATCTTGGCTAATCCTTGAGTGATTGTTTGGTAATCTATATGCTATTTGTGTTGGGAGTGTTTGAAGTCATCCATTCCTTGTACACACACTACGGTTAATGCTTCATTCATACTAATCTCTCTCTCTCTCTCTCTCTCTCTCTCTCTCTCTCTCTCTCTCTCTCTCTCTCTCTCTCTCTCTCTCTCTCTCTCTCTCTTTGTGTAGCGGTCCTAGTCCACGCTTCCAAGACTAGGTGGTGCCCTCATCTCATTTCCCTTGTGGCACAATGGAGTTTGTTTTGGTGTAGAGGCCGCCATTCCAAATTTCCTTCGTCACTATGAAAAGGGAAAAAAAAGAAGTTGTATCACCTGTCAATTGAATATATATCTTTGAGTCTCGAATCTAAGTTTCCTACCATCACATTTCTTACTTGCAGTCTTCTCTCTCAAACTCTCTTTAATCATTAGTATTACATGTATTAAAC
This sequence comes from Adiantum capillus-veneris, assembly GCF_014529385.1. Classification (NCBI taxonomy): domain Eukaryota; kingdom Viridiplantae; phylum Streptophyta; class Polypodiopsida; order Polypodiales; family Pteridaceae; genus Adiantum; species Adiantum capillus-veneris. The sequence continues at coordinate 103,373,183 of NC_140946.1, forward strand.
CCTATCTATGTCTATCTGCACTCATTTATTCGAGTTTGAACATCTACTAGGCCTGGTGCTTTCCCAGTCGATCCTGGAGAACCATGCACTCCAACAATTTGGTGAACCTGACGTGAAATGGACCGGGGTAGACAAAGCCATCCATGTTGTCATGCCAAGATAATGGGATGCACCAATTTGTTGCACTTATGCATCAGCAAATGATGACTCAAAAATCGAAAAGAGAAATGGAATCTCGTATTCATGAAGCTAGGCAAATAGTGACAAATAAAGTGGGACGGTCTGAAGACCGTCATGTTACCAAGTTCTGTTAAATATATGAGCAGGATATGGAAGACAAGGGAGCAGATGAGCAAGCTATAGTGGAAAATTTTGTGTTGGTAATCGTGCTTGAACTACAAGAAATAGGTTGAGGAGCTTCGGACTAGACTACGCATGGGGAAACATGGGTGGCGTTCAAGCAATCTCTCAAAGACAAATATTTTCTTGAAGATAAGGAGCATGTTACGAAGGAAAGCTTTGTGAAGTGGATGCAGCAACACAATAAGGGACTTTCTGCACCTCAATTGCTACGAGAATTCAAGAAGAGATTTGGTCAATTATTTGCCCCACTAAACGTACCGCTTTGAATGTTGAAAAGGTAGGAAGCTACAGACTTTAAACGGCAAAAAATCTTAGTATATCTCCTTGAGGATCCAACACGGTAGTTAGGAATGAAATTAGATTGGAAAGAAGTGATTGAAGTGGTAAATATGGTGGTGAAGCGATAGAAAAGGCCGAAAAAGTTAGTTGGGATGAATACAGATGTGGAAGAAAAAGAAGAAGAGCTCCATGTGTTATTAAAGGAGAAGACCCCAAATCTAGTGGAGGATTTCATGGATGAGCTTGTGAAGGGAATTCAAGAGCTAAATTTAACCATCCTAAACAACTTCCAAGTGTGGGTTTCCTCTACACAAGGCAAGCAATCACTAACTACTCTACTTAATCTACCTCCGAGTGCGAGATATACTTCACACAAAGTAGGTAAATTTTAAACTCAAAACTCCATAAGCTACAAAAAGCTACATCTAACTAATTTAATTTTTTATCCTAAGCTCTAACTTTTTATCACTAACATCCAAGTGTGAGTTTCCTCTACACAAGGCAAGTGTCACAGGAACAGAATAATACAGATAGACAGCAAAAGGTAGAGAAAGAGATCTTTGTATTGATGAATCTTTGCAGACTTTTGATACAACAGAGGAGCAATTGAATATGGGCGCACTCCGTTGTATGGAGCTCGAACCTCCCGACCACCCCCGAGCTTCAATCCGCTTGCATGCAGCGTCTCACTCGCACTCGCACTCGCACTCGCACTTTCACTCGCACTCGCTCGCAGAAGAGGAGATCTGTGAATGATCCCCAAATGCACCATCTGTAGTGCTTTTATCCTTCTTTTCCTCGAAAAGCCTGCAACTTCTCAAAATAGTAGCTTTTAGGCGTTCAGTCAACTCGATTTTTGCACCAAGTATACCTGCGAGAATAAGATAAGAACGTGATCGCTAAGCGATCCGTGAAGGTTATATTTTTATTATGACACTTTGCATAGATCCAGTTTTACACATTGATTTCTGTATCGCCTACAAAATAGCCAAAAGAACATACTCGTCCAACCAATTCAACATTAATAATCAAAGTAAAAAAACATAATTATGTACCTTCATAATCTCAATTGCAATAGTCTACCATGAAGAAACAAATCCACTTCTTGGTTGATAGCAGGGAGAGTTGTATGTTGTTGTATGTCCGCCTATCCCTGTGTATATTACACTGCTGCTGCCTTCTGTTTGTTTTCATCATAACTTTTACAAACGAACTCAGAACGAAGCAATCCAGGTACTCAAAACGACGAAAATAGATCTGGTCTATAAGACATCGCAGACAGAATTGCGAAAATTGTCTTTCTTTGGCTGAAAACGCAATTTTTAGGTCGCGACTCTTAAAACCTCTATTTTTGGGTCTCCACTACTTTTTCAACTTATTTTAAGCCTATCCATGCATTTTAAGCTAAAACACATAAATATAAAACACTGATCTTAATAAAAATCTCAATTTTATTGTTCATAGACAGACTATCTGTTATTCATTAATCTTTATCAAATGCATCTTTAGTGTATTATTTTAAAAAAGAATATATGTTCTCTCTTAATATTTCAAACTCATTCATATAAGCTCTATTTAATAGACTATTCAACAATCTTTCAAATCGTGCTAAATGAAAGATGTGCCCTACTATATTCTTTTCGACTTTAAGAACTTCAAAGATTAGTCCTATTACATTCTCCCCTTATCAAAATTAACTCTGTCCTCAGAGTTGGAAAGAGAGAAAAATTCTCTTTGCAAAACACTAAGATCAACACATGATGCATCCTCTACTGGATAGTTCTGCCACTTAACCAAAACTTCCACAATATCTCTATTTGTCAGATGTTTTATACGCCTATCTAGCACTAAGTCTGGTTCTACAGTCAATGTTCCGTCATCTTTCAACTTAGAGTTGTCTTGTAAAACATGATGCACATTAGGTACATACTTTTTCAATAAACTCACATGAAATACAGGATGCACTTTAACATGAGAAGGCAATTCCAATTTGTAAGCTAATGAACCAATGCGCTTTAAAATTTTAAACAGCCCAGCAAAATGTGGAGACAATCTTCTATCCTTTCCAAGAATCAAATGAGACTTTGCAGGAATAACCTTTAAGAAAACCATATCACCAGTTTCATACTCCACAACATAATGTTTCTTGTCATAATACAATTTATGTCTCTTTTGAGATTCTCTAATATTCCCCCTGATTTTGGCCAACTCGCTATCCATTTTCTCAAGCATCTCACGTGGTAGTTCTTAAAGTCGAAAAGAATGTAGTAGGGCACATCTTTCATTTAGCACAATTTGAAAGATTGTTGAATAGTCTATTAAATAAGGCTTATATGAATGAGTTTGAGATATTAAGAGAGAACATATATTCTTTTTTTACGGGAAAGAAGTGAGCTTGTTTTGTGAGTCTATCTACCACCACAAAGATCGAGTCATACCCTCCACAAGTATTAGGAAGTCTAATGATAAAGTCCATGGATATAGACTCCCACTTCTATAAAGGAATGTGTAAGGGTTGAAGGTCCCTAGGCATCCTCTTATGTGCAATCTTAACTTGTTGACATTGAAAGCACTCACGTACATAATTCTTAACATCCAATTTCATACACGGCCAAAATAATGAACTTTAAATCTTTTCATATGTCTTATTTAATCCAGGATGACGAGAAAAAGGTCACCCATGCAGAATTTGACGCTTAAAAGCAGAATTTGCATAAATACACAAGCGTTCATAATAATACAAATTTCCCTTATACACAAGAATTTCAAAATAGGCATATAAAAGGAATCATTATCAACTTCAGCATGCATATCATCAATCAAATTAGACCGCACAACAGTCAACAAATTACACATGGGACTACGACTCAATGCATCTGCAACTTTATTTTCTTTTCCACACAAATACTTCAAATCAAAGTCATAATCAGCCAACAAATCAATCCATCTTCTTTGTCTGTTATTTAACAATGGTTGAGTAAAAATATAATTCAAGCTTTGATGATTAGTATGCAATTCAAATTTTATACCAAGCAAGAGATGACGCCAATGCTTCAATACATGAACAACAACAAGGAATTCTAGATCATGTGTTGCATAGTTCAATTCATGTCGTCTTAAATTCCTAGACTCATATGGAACCACTCTTCCTTCTTGTGTCAAAACACAACCTAATTGTTCACCACTAGCGTCACAGGACACAACAAATGGTTTGCCCATCTCATGAACTTTTAAAACACTGTTTTTCTCTATTTTAGCCTTCAAGGTCTCAAAAGCAGTCTCACAGTTAGAAGTCCACACAAAACCCTTGTCTTTCTTGGTCAATTCGGTCAAGGGACTTGCTATCTTAGAGAAATGTTTAATGTGTGCTCTCTCGTATTGTGCTAGACACATAACGCTGTTTACATCTCTTAATGACTTAGGTGTTGGTCACTCCACAATAGTCTTAACTTTATCAAGATCAATGTGAATCCCCTCTTTAGAAATCACTCTTCCCAAATACACAATCTAATCCTTTGCAAAATAACACTTACTTGCTTTGGCATACAATTTATGTTCACAAAAAACTTTAAATGTTTTTTTTTTTTAAATGCAATGCATGTTCTTCTTCATTCTTAGAATACACAAAAATATCATCCAAGAATACCAGAATGAAGTCATCAAGATACGGGTGAAAAATACTATTCATTAAGCACATGAAAGTTGTTGGTGCATTAGTCAAACCAAAAGCAAGAACTGTAAATTCATAATGCCCATAACGTGTACGAAAAGAAGTCTTTGGAATGTCCTCGGCCTTAATGCGGATTTGATGGTAGCCAGAACGAAGGTCAACCTTTGAAAATATTGTGGCGCCACTCAATTGGCTATACAATTCATCTATGTGAGGAAGAGGATATTTGTTCTTAATGGTCTGTTTGTTTAATCTCCTATAGTCAGTGCATAACCTATATGTACCATCCTTTCTCTTTTGGAATAACATAGTACTACCCCAAGGAGATACACTAGGTTTAATGAAACCCTTTTTCAAAAGATCATCAAGTTGTATCTTGAGATCTTTAAGCTCATCAATATTGAACCTGTATGGAGCCCTTGAATAAGGTGTTGCTCCTAGATATAGATATATGGCATGATCTACCGCTCTAGGCGGAGGTATACTAGGAAGATCGTCTGGAAACACATCCTTAAATTCATGTAAGAGATCCTCTACAAATTCTGGATTGGTCTCTTTCTGTTTATCCCGAGATTCTTCTTTAATCTCATTAGCAAACACAAGCAACATCTCACACTCTTATCTAAGTCACCTTATCAATTCCATGGCCAAAACTAGATTTAGAATCTCTTTCTTTCCACTAAGAGTGTGACTTATCATCATCAAATGATTAAAGATATATTTTTTTTTCTTAACAATCAATCAAAACATGATTTTCAATCATCTAATTGATACCAATGATAACATCATGCATATCAATGTTTATGATATAGAAATCATCTTTATGCTTCCGACTCTTCAAAGAAAAAAAAACAAATTTTCTACTAACTCTTTCGTGAAACCATTATTACCACTGGTTAAGTCCAAAAGTCTTTTAACTTCTCAATTTAATTTCAAGTTTAATTTCTCAATCAATTTAGACAATAAGAAGCAATGAATACTATCCAAATCAATTAAGAAATTCAAATTTAAATCTCAACTTTTATGCATAATTCGATCACATAAGCTTTCAAAGGACGTATCAAAAACATAAAACATCACAAAGAAGCGGTAGATGACTTACCTTTATCATACGCATCGCCAAAAGTCTCCAATTGAGCCATCTTGGTACGTATTCTCTTATCGGTCACCTTGATCGAGCATTCGAAAGTCTGGTGGTCGTGTTCTCGATATTGAAAGTATAATCCAAATCTTTGAGTTCTTCAATCCACGCTTCTAAATCTTCGCATATCTTTCTTATGCCATCAAACTCTTTAAGCTTAGCCTTTGTTAAGAATGATTTGGTTGTCACTTTTCCCATATCGTCATCGTTTCTTTTTCGCATTGACGACCTCTACGTCCACCACCACCGTTCCCACCATCACCACTATCACCATCGCCAGGTGCCCCAGCGTCGACACGATGATTATTGTTTTCTAGTGGAATAGCATGGTTTTCGTCTTCATGTTGGCTATCAAGGTCCACATAGATATCAGGCTCTCGTGCTGCTTTGCCCCGTAGAGCCTCAGCACTCTCCCGATTTGCTTGTTCCAGATCTTCTCGTAGTTTTCGAATCAAGTCTTCTTTCTCCTTCATCCTCCTCACGTATCCTTCCATGTCCAGAATCAACCGCTTGCTCTGATACCAATTGTCACAGGAACAGAATAATAGAGATAGATAGGAAAAGATAGAGAAAGAGATCTTTGTATTGATGAATCTTTGCAGACTTTTGATACAACAAAGGAGCAATTGAATATGGGTGCACTCCGTTGTATGGAGCTCGAACCTCCCGACCACCCCCGAGCTTCAGTCCGCTTGCATGCAGCGTCTCACTCGCACTCGCACTCGCAGAAGAGGAGATATGTGAATGATCCCCACATGCACCATCCGTCGTGCTTTTATCCTTCTTTTCCTCAAAAATCCTGCGACTTCTCAAAATAGTAGCTTTTAGGCGTTCAGTCAACTCGATTTTCGCACCAAGTATACCTGCGAGAATAAGATAAGAACGTGATCGCTAAGCGATCCGTGAAGGCTAGATTTTTATCATGACACTTTGTACAGCTCCAGTTTCACACATTGATTTCTGCATCGCCTACAAAATAGCGAAAAGAACATACTCGTGCAACTAATTCAACATGATAATCAAAGTAAAAAGACATAATTATGTGCCTTCATAATCTCAATTGCAATAGTCTACCATGAAGAAACAAATCCACTTCTTGGTTGATAGCAGGGAGAGTTGTATGTTGTTGTATGTCTGTCTGTCCCTTTGTATATTACACTGTTGCTGCCTTCTGTTTGTTTTCATCCTAACTTTTATAAACGAACTCAGAACGAAGCAATCCAGGTACTCAAAATGACGGGAATAGGTTTGCTCTACAAGACATCGTGGACAGAATTGCGAAAAACGTCTTTCTTTGGCTGAAAACGTATTTTTTAGGTCGCGACTCTTAACACCTCTATTTTTGGGTCTCCACTACTTTTTCAACAAATTTTAAGACTACCCATGCATTTTAAGCTAAAACACATAAATATAAAACACTGATGTTAGTAAAAATCTCAATTTTACTGTTCATAGACAGACTATCTGTTATTCATTAATCTTTATCAAATGCATCTTTAGTGTATTATTAAAAAAAAGAATATATTTTCTCTCTTAATATCTCAAACTCATTCATATAAGCTCTATTTAATAGACTATTCAATAATCTTTCAAATTGTGCTAAATAAAAGATGTGCCCTACTACATTCTTTTCGACTTTAAGAACATCAAAGATTAGTCCTATTACAACAAGCAATCACTAACTACTCTACTTAATTTACCTCCAATTGTGAGATATACTTCACAAAAAGCAGATAAACTTTAAACTCAAAACTCCATAACCTACAAAAAGCTACATTTAACTAATTTAATTTCTCTACCCTAAGTTCTAACTTTTTACCTAAATATATATAATTGATTACAAAATTTATAATATTTTTTTATGTTGTAAAGCTCACCTAAAGATGAGACAAGGGGGAAGAGATATCAAATAAAATCAGGAAAACAATCGGTTTCAAGTATATAAAGGACTATATTTTGATTGGATCTCTAAGAAATTATATGAGACAATGTTTTTGCTTATGTGGCATCGTATAATACGGCCAAATAAATATAGTTGTCATATAATACACCCGTTTGAAGTGTATTAGACATACACCGTATAACGTACAATGCAACTTAGGTGGCACCATGTGCCTCGACATAGCTCATGCAAAAGCTAGAGTCACTAGAGGACGCAAAAAACTGAAGAACCACCAGTGAAGAAAGGGAAAATGGTGATGTAAAAGGAGCAAAAGACAAAAGAAGTAACCATTCAAAGGGCAACTCCAATTGATAGATTTATTGAGCAATTCACGTTTGAACGAGCTCTAAAAGGGGACTTCGAGGAGTATTGGGTTCTAGTTTCAATGAAGATCGCGGGCACCTCCTCAATGCCACTAGAGATCAATTTGATCATTATGTTTGATCCTATGAAGAATCTAAAAGAGTGATCGAACAACAGAATCTAGAGCCTTTCATAGTCGAGGAGGTGCATGATATCAAAAGAAAGCTGAAAGATATGCGAGATGCACCCAAAAAAACAAATAAATAAAGTGAACAAGGAAGAAGTGCATCACCACCAGAACCTTCCCTGAGGCCTGACCTCTCAACCGTCAAACCCTAAGCCCTCTACACTGTGCAGCAAGTAAAGTCATAGGACAAGACATCAGAGACAGAACAAACACCAAGAGAAAAGGAAATGCATGATAGGTCTACTTTTGAAGACATACTTAACACTAGGTACACACCAGAAGAGGACTCTGAAGTTGTTTATGGCACTCCAACTCCACCATGGGCTGCAAGGCAAGAGGAAGAAAAGGAGGAGATGCCAAGAAACCTAACAAGAGATGATGGGGAAAAAGAACAACAAGAAGACCAAAATACACAAAGAAGGGCACGGAAAGTGCAATCCCCCACAAAGAAGAGTATAAATGCTGGTCCATATTCTGCATGTGTCACAATGGAGGTCTTTGGCCAGCCCTTGGAGACCTCCTGTAGTTGGGGTATTGTTAAGAATGGGACGCTAAGTTCCATTTTCAAGCCCACTACCTAGACCATCGACAAGAAGTTTGGTTGTAGCAAATGAAGAGGATGCAAAAGACCCACACCAAAAGACCCACTCTCTCACACTAGTAGAGGAGAGTAGTATGATACACACCAAGGAGGAAAATATGCAAGTAGAGTATGAAAACCTCACAAGAACTCTCCAAATAGCGAGTCAAAAAGTTGAGGTGGCAGGACAAGAGCTTGAGTCTCTCATTAGATCACTAAGAGACGTTGAAAGCGAATGAGACACACTGGTGGAGGCCTTGGGTGAAATAAAGAACTTGAATGAAGAGAAGGAAAAGATGGAGGACAAGCTGGAAAGCAGATAAAGATGAGGTAGTAGAGCTAAAAGCCAAGTTAGAGCTCCATGATTTGACAATACAAAGACTCATCAAGGGTTGTGTTAGGACAATGGCAAGGCCGGACTAGACAAGGGCAAGGCCGGTCTAGGCAGTGTGGAAAGGGAGTCCAACTAGGGCAAAGGGCTAGGAGCCATGCTATATAGTGGGTGGTTGGGAGGTGGACTCCTAGGTTATAGTTCCCCTTGTCTAACATAGGTATCAAGAGCAAGACTACTATTTTTGGGATGGCATAGCCGTGGAGGAGGGGATCCACACAATTCTTGCATGCTTTTTTTGCATGTCGGGGTCAAAGAGGCGTGGAGCTCACCCCCTGTGAGGAGGACGAAGAAGAAGGACGGCATGTGCAACACCTCTTCTGAGGGAAGCCGTCGAATATTGCCCTGCACCAAATTGCACCCTTGCGGGCTCTACGGCTTCGTGTCGGGGGGCTAGGGAGCAAAGCTCGACCCAGGGCCAAAGCCCGCACTGTAGCGACCACCATCTCTCTCAAGATCTCCTCCCGTGCTACTATTGTCGGCCATGCCGATTGTGAAGCCTTGAATTCACACTCAAAAACGCTGGCCTTTGGACTTTATTGATATTAGGGGCGGTACACACCCTGCAACAACAAGCAAGGAGCTCCGACCTCCGGAATTAGTAAGCATAGATCCAAGGGGATCGAAGGCAGGGCTGGCAAGTACACACAGCCACATAAATTTTTTTCGTACTACCTGCAAAAAATTAGAGAATTAATAAAGTGTCTCAAGGGGAGCCAAAAGCGAAGTTATTTCTCAAATTTGATTGTGGTTGAAATCAATTAAACCCATACTCGATTCGGCTACAACGGGATTAAGGGTTTCCCTACACGGCTGACATTTCGGATCAATTTTGACCTGGACAATATTGATTTCTATGGGATTAGCAAGGCTAATTAACCTTTGCACTGCTCTCAATGTCAGGTATTTTTCTGACTATTCCTTTCACTCCACTGTGTCACCATGGATTCAGATATCAATATGACTTTTGATTTTGAGCAAAATACACCTGATCTTGCGCATGATGGCTTACGGCCGGATGCTCTCACAGAGAGTTCCCACGATGCTACGACATGTGATGACACCTATGAATTGCTCGACATTCAAGAATTTCATGCACTTCAGACATGCATATCAGTTATGGAAGGAAATTTTAAATCTTTAAATGAAAATGTCAATAAATTATCCACATTAGTGATCCAATTAATGCAACAGCAGTCCAAGGGTCCTGCTAACATGCACATGCATGAGCACGTTGATACACAGGGGCAAGGCCCTTCTAATCAAGGACAAGGTCCAACTGCTGATACTTTGCATACTCTGAGTACAAAAGAGGTGGATGAGTTGTTGAAAAACACCAAACCATTGACTTTTAAGGGAGAAGACCGAGACCGCAATAAGGATGCAGTGAATATCTTTCTCAGCAAGTGGGATGGAATTCATGCCTTACAGCGTACTCCGGACGTAGTCAGAGCACTGCAAATGAGCTTAACTCTGGAAGACAAGGCCTACAAATGGTGGACGTCTCTCAAGGAGAAGAATATCATATCACAGAGTTAGGCAACTTTTGAATCTATGGTTCACAAAGAATTTTTTCCTACAAATGAGGCAGATCGGAATCGGATGGCTTAGGAAATGTGTTCCATGCTCCAATACCCATCATTACTTGAATATATATCTCACTATCGGGATGTTATCCTCAAGTTGGAAGGATTAGATAACTTTTAGCAAGTATGGGGATTTATACAAGATATGACACTAGAGCTTAAGAAGCACGTCAATACCCAAGACCCTAAAACACTTGAGGAAGCCATAGTGAAAGCACATCTTCAAGATGATCTAGATGCAAAGAAAGCACATAATACTCACGTGTCCACTAATACACATGGTAATACACGCACACAATATGGGCACAATAAAAGGAAATTTATAGTAGCCAATTTAGAAGCATCTAAAAAACCCAAGGGGTCTAGAGGTTCTCTCTCTCCTAAAGGCCTTTGATAAAGCTAAGAAAGAGAGATTATGTTTTTAATGTTTAGGAAGCGGTCACGGAAAAAAGGATTGTCCCAAGGGGAAATCCGCTGCTCATGGCAAGGAGAAAGAAGTGCACACGGTGCATCTGCTGCCTCTTGACTCTTCCTCACAATTCTCTATAGTTGAAGTAACACACACCGAGGTGGTGCATGAATGCTGTCTCACAGCTTCCATGTGGCAACAGACCTTCGGACCACATGAGTCAGTACGTACGTACGGATCTTTGCAAGGGCACAAGGTGCGTATCTTGGTAGATGACGGTGCTATTCATAATTTCATCAATTACGGATTGGTGAAAAAATTCAAATTGCCTCAAACTTCGAGTACCCACCGCTATAAGGTAGCAATGATGAATGGACATGAAACCAAAATCTAGAATATTCAAGGCCGATCTGTTCCATTGGAAATACAAGGTTGCTCCATATCCTTGGATTTTCAGGTTATGAACATGAAGAGGGCAGACGACATCGTGCTGTGACACGTACATAGTGGGAACGCATGCTACAAGAGTTATCTTGTAACTTTTTAGATACATAACTATATTTCCTATAATGTACATATGCATATTTAAGTATAATAATATGCTTTCTATCTCATCCTATTATTTATCTCAAGGGTAACGTATTCTTACTTTATCGTCAAAAAGTATTATGGGAAAAGTGTCAATAGCTCCGCCTCTTTAACTTGGGACAAAAAGCATCGATTTTTTATTTATACTATCTCAATATTATCTCACACCCTAGCTAGATCCTATATCTAGGGTAACTTCCAATATATATATATATTCTATGTATTTTTAATATTTTTCTTATATTTCTTTTTAAATAGCTACTGGGAGGGAATCAAATCCTAGTGGGACACTAGGTGCAATGATTTCAAAGATGCACTTATTTTAATCCATTATTCAAAGCATGATTACAAAAAGTTTTTAAGGAGAAATATCATGCTTTCATATGGCATGAGGTGTCCATTGGAATCAAATAAAAGTCTAGGCTAAGGGGACCACAAGAAGACTTTTGCTGCCAAAATTGTACCCTATTTTGATGACTTTTTTACACAAGGTTCCAATATGAATTGGAAAAAGTATATAAAATGGGACCATATTTAATATGGAATTTTTTCTGTCCATATTTTTACTTTTTTATTTGGATCCCCGGTTGAGGAGATATGATCAAAATACTGGACCCCAGTCTACCCACATCATGCAGAGACAACTCATTTCTAACTTTTCTAGTTTCTGTTCACATTGGCTCTTCTGTTCTTGTGTAAACCCTTGGGGGTTCCCTTCACCTATAAAAGGGGACCTCTTCTTCCTTGAAAACCATTGAAGCATGACAAGCCATTCAAGCCATTGATGAGAGGAATTCATGAGGGAGTGAGTATTAATGCCTAATTATACTTAGCAATTAACATAAGCTTAAGCCTACACTTTCTCGTAGAGGAAGACGAGCCATTCTTGTAAGCTATCCTTGGAAGATCAACTCTAATCGAAAACGGTCTTGGACTTGGTGTATCAATCAAAGTTGAATTCTTCCCTCTTCTTCTCTCTCCATCAAAAATAGTGCCGAAGGGTTTGACAAGTAAGATGTGTTCTACATTGATACTTTGGTGATTTCATGTTGTTTTCTTTTTCATCTCTAATCCAACATATATATATCTAATCTCATCTCCTTAACCAAACCTATCTCTTTCACTCTTAAAAATTCATTCTCTCTACAAATTCTAGGTTCTCCTGCTACAGGTACATTTCTTCCCGCAGTATCCTTATTGCCTATGGACAAGAATAAGGTTTGGGAGGGAAACTTCTCATCTCTTCACTTCTCTCATATCTACATTTCTCACATACTATCCTAGATGAATAATCCACATGATGAGAATTTATATCGCTCCCACTCTGTGCGGTCTTTTAGAACTAGTGTATGGATTAGCCATAAAATACACTTTCAACAAGGTATAGTGTTTCTCTTTGGCCCAGAAAGGCTCAATGGAATACTTCTTTCATCGGATCCCATCATACTACCTCTTATAGACTGTAACTTTTCTTTTGATGTAAATGTAGTTATCTTGCTATGAACCAAGAGGATTTGTACACACAATTAATCTCAATCACTAGACAAAACATATATATTATGGTAAGCACAAAACTACAGTTCCAAAGAACAATTCGTAGCCTGTTTGGTCTGCAAAGATTAAACGCCATTACTCATCTATTAACCCTTTCATATTACCCATGATACGATATGACCACATCCTTGATGTTTTCATCTTTGTGTTGTTTTGATATTCTCTTTTGTGTTCTTTCTTTGTGTGTGTGAGTACAAGAGAGAAAGAATGAAGCTTCTTTGAAACCCTATACTTCATGGCATCCATGGTTTAAATCCTTCATATAGTTTTTGGAGTTCTCTCACAAACTCTCATAGCCAAAATCCCGGTGCTTTCCTGGCAAGACTGCAAATTTCTCGACAACGTGGTCCTTGGTAGGGAATGGCTGCATAGCCTAGGACCATCACTGAAGCGTAGCTATGAGCACAACAGCTTGATGTTCGAATTCCATGGTGCACTTGTGTTGTTAGTAGAGAAGGATGTACCTTCTTCACCATTGATATGTACATCTGAGGTTATGCAGCTCCTTTCTGATAATGAAATAGATCAAGTTTTCTTGTGTTACTTATTGTCTCATTTTCTCTCTAACATTGAATCTGTTGAACATTTCTCAACGTCACATGCTTCTATCTCATCTCTTCTACCAATGGATACTTTGAAACAAGCAAATGTTGCTAGTGAGTTACAAAAATCATTAAAGGAATTTCAAGATGTTTTTCCTAATGATTTGCCACCAGGGTTACCGCCGACACGATCGGTGTAACATAGCATCAATGTGGTTTTAGGTTGTAAACCTGTCAGTAAACCGCCCTACCATATGAGTTACTCTAAAGGTGCTGTGGTGGAACGTCAGCTTGTTGACTATCTTAGCAGAGGGTTTATACAACCTAGTTCTTCACCATGGGCTTCTCCTATCCTATTAGTGAAGAAAAAAGACGGCAGTATGGACATATGCGTAGACTACTGTGGCTTAAATGCGGTTATGGCTAAGAACAAGTACCCATTGCCACGAGTGGATGAGTTGTTTGACAAACTGACTCATGCTGAAATTTTTACGAAAATAGACTTGCAATCAGGTTATCACCAAGTCCGTATTGGACTTGTTGATATACCCAAAACTATATTTCAAACCAGGTTTGGACACTACGAGTTCTTGGTGATGCCGTTTTGGTTAACCAATGTGCCCACAACATTCATGACACTTATGGATAGTGTCTTGAAGCCATACTTGGACAAATTTGTCATTGTTTTTCTTGATGACATTCTAGTGTACAGTGCTTCTAAAGAAGAACACTTATAACATCTCAGGCAGGTGTTCGAATTGTTATGAACAAATAAATTATATGCCAAGGAATCTAAGTGTGATTTTTTGAAAGAAGAAATTCACTATCTGGGGCATGTTATTTCCGCTAATGGGCTATAGATGAATCAATCCAAAGTGGATACAATCTGGCAATGGACTTATCCTAAAAATCTGGAAGAGTTACAGATTTTTATAGGATTTGCAGGTTTTTACCGAAGGTTCGTTAAAAAATATGCTAATATTGTTGTTCCCATGATGGATCAACTGAAAGGCAAAGGCAAATCTTTTCAGTGGGGATTCGCTCAACATCACAGTTTTGATGTGCTCAAGGATGCATTAGCTACAGCTCCCATACTAGCTATTGTAGATCGTTTGAAACCATTTGTTTTGGAAACGGATGCCAATAATCGTTCTATTGTAGCAATCCTATTTTACAAGACGGATGGACAATTGTATTTGAAAGCAAGAAGCTTGATGCAGCTCAGCAGAACTACTCTACTTATGAGCGCAAACTCTATGCAATAGTGTCTGTTTTAAAAACATGGTGGCATTATTTGTATGGTGCTCAGTTTGAGATTGTGTTTGACCATGAAAGCATCAAATGGTTTACACAACAAACAGATTTTAAGGGTCTAAAAGCCCGGTGGGCTGAGATTCTTCAAGAATGTGACGCCAAGCTCCGGTATTGTAAAGGTCGATACAATGTGGTGGTTGACGCTCTAAGTCGTATGTCGAAGATCAATTATCTGTTGTTCACGGAACTTCGTAGTGAATTTTTGGATTCTCTCAAAGGAAAATATGAGCATGATGAAGCATATTCCAAAGTGTGGAGCCATGTACAAATGAGGGATCCTGCTCACTCCAATGATGGTAGTGTAACGTTAACCTCCACACCTAGTTCTCCACTATCAAGTGATGAACTACAACGATGGAAGCATTTCACCATCGACAATGGGTACCTACTTCACAAGGGGAGAGTTTGTGTACCAAACGGACACAAACATTCGACGCCAAATTCTTTATGAATGTCATGATAGTCCAAGTGTAGGGCACCTGGGTATTAGCAAAACTTATGCTCTTGTACAACGACAGTTTTACTGTCCAAATATACATGGCTTTGTTCAAGCTTATGTCTTGCATTGCCAAAAATGTCAAGTTAACAAAGCAGAGCGCCTAAAAGCAAGAGGAATCTTACATTCTTTGCATATTTTCAATGGAAAATGGGAAAGTATCTCTATGGACTTTATTGTGGGTTTACCAGCCATTGTACGAGGTCACGACTCGGTATGGGTGGTAGTAGACCGGTTGACTAAACTATGTAAGTTTTTTCCAACCAAATCAACGGTTAAGACACCAGAACTAGCCAAGTTATTTGTGGACAATCTATACAAGTTGTATGGTTTGCCAAGTAACATTGTCAGTGATCGTGATCCCAAGTTTAACAATCATTTTTGGAGGGTTGTGTTTAAACGATTGGGTACACTACTAAACCTAAGTACAGCCGATCATCCAGAAATAGATGGTCAGACTGAACAAGTTAACCAAGTGCTAGAGGATATGCTAAGAGCATACGTCAGCAACAAAAAACAGTCAGATTGGGAAGAATACTTACCTATTCTCGAGTTTGCCTACAATAGTGCTAAGCATGTCACAACTGAATTTAGTCCTTCCATGCTCATGTATGGGTTTCAATCTAGGTCACCAATTACGGTGGGGTTGGCAACCAAAAAGCGCCAACAACAGGCTAAGGATTTTCTCCAAGACCACATGGATATGTTGAAACTCGCTCGTCAGAATGTCCGACAAGCGCAGGATGAGTATAAGAAGTATGTTGATGAGAAACCTCGGGAAGTTACCTTCAAGAGCAAGTATTTTTACGTGTTCCAGAACATTCAGAAAGTCTAAAAACTGGGCCAACACCTAAATAATCTCCCGATATTGTGGGCCTTTCAAAATACTCAAGCGAGTAGGTGACCGTGCCTACAAATTATTGCTACCTACACATTCTCGTATTCATCTAGTGTTTCATGTAAGCCATTTACATAATAGGTTACATGGGGACGACAATTTCATTGACCAAACAAATTTTGGTAAAAAATATTTTTCACCTACATGGTAAATACAAATCACTTTTTACCTACAGTAACTTTTTTTACCCATGGTAAATATTTTTTACTGCACCATAAGTATTTGGTAGGTAATAGTTCACTGTTACTAGAAGCAGTGATTGGGCATCAACAATGCAGTTACAGGAGGAGAAAAGGGGAAAATCTTATGGTAAAGGTGAGTCAACAAGGATAAAGACTTTTGAGTTGAAAAGAGACATGCTGGTTTTTTCAAAGAACACATGTCAAAAGAAGCCATGGTTGAGGATTTTTTGAGAATTTGATATTCAGGAGGACCCAGCTGCCACCTCCCCCCCGCAAGTCCCCTCTGACATGTGCAGAACCTCTAGTTTCAACAGCCACCTTACCTGCTCTTAAATGCTGGTCAAGGACTTATCCCCATGTGTCACAATCAAAAAAATCAGCATTTACCCTCCCCTCTCACAGCACTCTAGAGAATATCTTGATGGTGACATATCAGGTGACCTCAATGTGTTGACCACCCTAAGCAAAAAGTAACCCCAATCAGCGGATTTAAGCATGTTTATCCCTAATCCTAAACCCTCTCAGAAACCTATATAAGGAGGCCTTCTCTCACTCAAAAACAACATTTCACCCACTTCACCAAGCAACGAAGCTATGACGACATTGCTCACAACGAGGAGCTATGGATGGAGCTCTACTCTCTCTCCCTCTCTCTCTCTCTCTCCCTCTAGTATGCTACATTACTAGCCCTAAAACCTAAATAAGGAGTCTTCTCTCATGCTCCATGGCCACCATCCTTGCTATCATTCTCTAAGGTATTGATGTGTTGCTAGTAGGATCATACCTACTTGCTGGGTTGATTGTTTTTTACAAGGGATTATGCCATCCTTGGCTTGCTTCTCTATATTCTTGTTATGTATGATCAATTGCCGTTGTATTGTTAAGCTGATGTCTTGTGTATATATATGCTACATAAGGTCCCTAAGCTTCGTTTCTATGTGTTTTGCCATATGTTTTGGATGCCATCATAATGCCAGAAGTCTCACTTGCCTATGTGCACTATGTGCAAGGTCCCTAAACCTCTTAATTTAGGGTGGTGCCCCCTTTGTTTTGTTCTTTGCTTGTTTGCATGAGGCGTGGTTTGTGGAGTGTGCACGAGTACAGAGGCCACCCGATTGCACTGCTCTTTTTCCCGATATCATTTTGGTGCCCCCACGGAGGAGGGCTACACATACCTTCAGTTCACAAGCAATGAGATGTGCAATCTACAACATGGACGAATGGCGTGAGGAGTTTGCAAATTTGAGAACAGAAGAGGAGGAGGATTTAGAGGCCTTAAAAGCTTTCATCGAGGTCTTGTTACCAGGTTGCAGTGTCATTGAAATTCAAGAAGTAAGTTCTTCTACATGCCTTGTTCGTGATCGTCGCCAACGAAGGAGAGTAAGAAGAAGAGCTTGATATACCTCTCCTCTCAACCTATGAGTGCTCCAGAAACCTCCAACGCACACGAGCTTAAAATATTCTACATCAACATACATGAAGGTACTGTGACACACATTAAGGGAAGAGAAAGCATCACCAGACCTCTCTTTCCTGAGGAGCCGACTAAGAGGAGGAAGATCACCTCTACACCTAAGTGGCCCAAGGCCGCAGCGCGTGCTCAAGCGTAAGGTAACATTTGGCTTAATCTCATTAATAAGGGATTACATGACCACTACATGCAAGAAAAAGGCTAGTGAGCAACCAACTTTAACCTCCAACTTGCAACCACGACTCTCACCCCTAAATCCTCCTGAAGCAAGAGGAGAAGGCTTGCCTACAAGATTGCCGCCCATCTGCGAGTGCTCCCAGTGCACTTTGTGAATCCAGACACCACCAATCCCAAGCCAACCTCCTGTCCGCGTGAAGATCACTTTGGATATTGTCCAAAGTGCTTTGGAGACCGGGTGAAAAGCCTCCCTGCCCTACCTTTGCTGCTAATTTTCAAGAAGTTATCTCAATCTAAGGAAACTATCTTAGTTGATGATGTGCTGCACATTAATGGTGTCACTTTCATTCGTCATGCTGATTATGGTAATAGCATCCAATTGTTGCTTGCTAAAAGGCTCAGCATTGTACAAAGTGTTGCCATCACGCCTTACGTCTTCACAGATGCATCAGGAAGAGTCGAAGTGATCCGAGGTGCTGACCTTCTGTGGTTGATCAGGCTCATTGGTCCCAAGGTAGTGCAACTAAGCTAGGCTCTTGTGTGTAAGTATGGATGCCAATAATGAGAATGATGATCCCCGCATGTTTCCTTTCCAT
Source organism: Adiantum capillus-veneris (assembly GCF_014529385.1). Classification (NCBI taxonomy): domain Eukaryota; kingdom Viridiplantae; phylum Streptophyta; class Polypodiopsida; order Polypodiales; family Pteridaceae; genus Adiantum; species Adiantum capillus-veneris. The sequence continues at coordinate 103,391,852 of NC_140946.1, forward strand.
TTTGTGTGTCATATCCGTGTGAATATTTGTATTGATAGAAAAATCTTTTATCAGCAAAGAATAGCCCTGTTGTTTGGAGCCGAGAGACTTGGGGAAATCTTGCGCTCTTCTCATCCTGTCATTCTACCCTTACTAGACTATTACCATTCCTTTGATGTGTCGATCTTCATCCTATTTTGAGCTAAGTTGTGCTAAAGCTCCAAATTCTAATTACCATACTCTATTTTAAAATAAATTGAAGCTGTTTGTGTAATTGTTTACTCTCTCACTTATGGCCTTCCCTAATTTTTATGGTAAGCCTAGGGAGGTTGCTCCAGACTTTTTGGATAATTTGGAAATGGCCTTTCTGGTATCGGGAAGGGATGACGAAGCTACTAAGTTAAGGGCCTTTCCTTTGGTCTTGAGGGAAGGTGCAAAATTATGGTATCAAACTTTGGCACCTGAAGAAAGAAGATACTGGGAGTCCTTAAAGATGGCCTTCATCGAAGAATTTCGCTGCCATGAGCCTCCAGAGGAGATATGGAGACAGCTCTTAGAGCTACGCCAAACATCACCCAATGACTATAGAAGCTATGAAGGAAAGTTTTCCAACCTGTGGGAGAAATGGTGTGCATCACTAGGTGAAGGAAAAAGGGCGCCAGAATGCCTAAAGAAGGACTGTTTCCTGGCAGGGCTTTACCCCATCCTTCGAGAAAAGGTAAAAGGTAAATTCCTAGATACCTTTGATAAAGCTATGACTTATGCAAGGGAGAAGGATAGGAAGTTAAAATTCCAAGCTCAACTACAAGGGGGAATGGAGCCTCCACCGCTAGCTCAACCTACAGCAAGGGTAGTAGCAGGGACAGGAGCAACAGACCAAGAGTCCTCTCAACAAGAATTACTTCAACAAATCACCAATCAACTAAAGAGCCTGTCTATCAATATGGTTCAAGGTGTAAGGGCTCCCCAACCAGGAAATGAACGAAATAGAAAAGAAGGACAAAGGCAAGCACGTGAGTACATTTGCTACAACTGTGGAGAGGTAGGTCACGGCATTGCCCCCATCCATGACGCTATCAAGGAAATGGTAATCAAAGACGGCCTCCTCGCCAGCAAGTCACTCCTCATCGAGCTAGGCCACTAAATGGACAAAATGCACACATGGCTCCACCAATCCAAATATTGAGACCCCCTCCTCCACCACCACAAGCACCAGCAGAGATCCCTCCACTACCATAGGGAGGGGAGGACAGGGCTGTCTCTGTCATAAGTCTTGACAATGGTAAGGATAAAGGGAAAGAAAAAATGGAGGAAGTTGTTGCCATGCCAATAAAGAGAGTTAGGAGACAAAGAACTGATGAAATGGAAGCTTTAGATCCGGATAATGGGAATGAGGGTTCCTCCCAAGTGATAGGAGACAAGAAAAGGAAGAGTAGGTCAAGGAGGCACATAGGAGTAGAAGACTTTCCACTTGGGGTAGGATCCATACCTTACGACCTGGTAGCAGATGTGAGTAATCAAGGACCAAAGGTTTCATGGAAGCAACTCCTCCACCTTTCCCCAAAGATGCGTAGAACCTGGTCTAAGATGGTCATCACCAAGAGGGCTAAGGCAAAGTCAGTTGGGTCTATTAGTGCAAGAGGCATGAAGGATATCGTGCCAGTCATTGATGCAGAGATTAAGAGTCAGCGAGTCTCCAATGTGTACGTAGATGGTGGAGCCGAGATTTGTGTTATGACAGAGAAATTAATGCACAGGTTGGGTTTGGAAGTAAACGAGCAAACTTCCTTACAAGCTAAGATGGCAAATAATGTAAGGGTGGCTTGTGTGGGAAAGGTTAATGGAGTGAAGGTTTCAGCTTTTGGTGTTGCAATCTCAATTGATGCTTATGTGATCCCAACTAAGGGGGAGGGCTATCCGCTAATCCTTGGAAGACCTTGGCTTATGGCTATGAAAGCTAGGCAAGATTGGGAGACAGGTTCCCTTGAGTTGCAACCAAATCATAAGGTAGGTGGCAAGCAACAAAAAATTGTGTATGACATGAAGCAGGGTAGACAACAAGACCTAGAGATGGAGACTTCTATGGATGAATGGAGCACAAGCAACTGCTCTTCATCTGAGGATGAGTCATCTGAGGAGGATGCTAGCTCTTTGGAAGTCATGGGTATAATACTGCGAAACCCAGAAGGAGAAGGTGGTCAAGACTCTCTAAACAAGGAAGAAGCCACAGGCTTAGAGGAGATGCTAGCTAAGGACCTACTAGAAGAAGAGAGAGAACCCTATTTGCAGGTACTAAAGAAGCATGCTGGCCTCTTTATAACTGATTACGAGCACATTAAAGGAGTGACGGTAACCCAACACCATATCCAATTAAAGGAAGGTGCCAAACCAGTGGTGCAAAGGCTAAGGAGATTAGGGCTAGTGCAACAAGATGCACTCTTAAAAGAAGTAAAAAGATTACTCAAGGCAGGATTTATCTACCCAGTGGAAAATTCTAAGTGGGTGTCTCCAGTTGTGGTAGCACCAAAGAAAAATGGGAAGTGGAGGGTATGTGTGGATTACAAGCCTCTAAACGCAGCCACAAAAAGGGACCATTTTCCTTTGCCTTTTTAAGATGAAATACTAAATGAAGTGGCTGGTCATGAAAGGTACACAGTGTGTGATGGGTACTCAGGCTACTTCCAAATCAGAATTGCAGATGAAGACCAAAGAAAGACTACCTTCATAACACCTTGGGGGTGTTTTGCTTATAGAGTTATGCCTTTTGGTTTAACTAATGCCCCAGCTACTTTCCAGAGGTTTATGAACTTGGTGTTTCAACCTTACTTTGGTAAGTCCATACGAGTCTTCATTGATGATTTTTGCATTTACAGCTCTAGGGAAGTACATCTGTCCAAGGTTGATGAAGGTTTCACCCGTCTGGCCCAATTGGGTGGGCAATTGAATAAAGACAAGTGCCACATAGGTGAGAGCAAGGTCACTCTACTAGGCCATGTTGTGTCTCAAGATGGTATTGAGGCTGACCCTGAAAAGGTAAAGACATTGTTAGCTTTACCTACTCCTTCAAACGTGAAGCAACTAGTCTCCTTCATTCAAAAGGTTCGCTACATGGGACGATTCATACATCTCCTTTCTCAGGCAATCTATCGTTTGCAGCAGCTCACTAAACACACTACATTGACATGGAGTGAGGAGGGTGAAAGGTGCTTTCAAGAAGTTAAAACCATTTTGAGCTCATTGCCTGTCGTCCTACAACCCACATGGGGTGAATTATTCTATGTAAATCCTAGTGTAGGTCCAGAAGATCTAGGAGCTGTCTTGATGCAAAAAGACCCAAAGACATCTCTCATGAGACCAGTCTACTTCTCTAGTAGAGTGATGACAACTGCTGAAAAGGGTTTCAGCGCAACTGAGCAATTGGTGCTAGCTCTTAAGTTTGCAGTGGAGAAGTTTCGGGCTTACTTACTTCCGAGACAATTTGTGGTGATCACAACTGAGGAGGTTTTTCCATATGCCCTACAACACATGGAATTGTCTCAAAGAATAGCAAAGTGGGTGGTGCAGCTTCAAGAGTTTGACTACACACTACAAGTAGAGGATTCCACCCATGCTTGTTTGGCTGATGTCCTCACACAAAGGTGTTATGAGAAGGCCAAGAAAGAGGCACCTAGTAAGGTACCGCCTATCCCGGAGCCTGAAGTTCTACTGGGAGCACACAGTCTGTATTTTGATGGGGCTTATAAGAGGACCAAAGACAAGGCATCAGCAGGCATAGTAATATTAGGTCCAGAGAAGGAGAAGATCTTTGCAAAAGGGTTTCATCTAAAAGAGGGTCATTCTAACAATGAGGCAGAGTACCATGCCCTTGTTTTAGGGTTGCAATGTTGTCTTTCTCAGGGCATCACAAAGCTAAATGTTTTTGGTGACTCCATGTTGATTGTTAAGCAAATGGTTGGTGTATGGGCCTGTAAAAATGACAAATTGTCTGTTAAGATGAGGGAAGCAAAGGCCTTGTTGAAGGGTTTTAAAGAAGTTCGAGTGCACTTTGTACCTAGAGATCAAAATCGAGAAGCAGATGCCTTAGCAGGTGAAGAACTACAAACTCTCATAGTAGGTGCTATCCTTGTGAAAAGTCCTTTATACCAGGGAAAGGAGGAGCTGCATGATTTACTTTACTTTCTTGAGCATTGTGAAGCACCCTCTGGTATGAGTAAAAGTGAACGTAGGTGGTTGGCAAAAAAGGCTACCAGCTATAGCTTAGTGAATGAGGACTTGTATTGTAGAGGGAAAGATGTTGTCTTAAGGAGAGTTCCTGCATCCCAAGGGATAAAGGATATTTTGTTTAGTTGTCATGAAGGTGTGTGTGGTGGCCACTTTGCACAAGAGATTACTAGCAGAAAAGATTTTACAAGTAGGGTTCACGTGGCCAAGCCTCCATCGAGATGTACAACATTGGTGCCGCACATGTGAGGTTTGCCAAAAAGCTGGACCAAGGCGTCTTACCCATGAAAATCAGCATCCAATCAAAACCTATGGGCCATTTGAAAAATGGGGGATAGATGCAATAGGGCCACTACCTTGCACTCAATCACGGAAGGAATACATCATTATAGGGGTGGAGTACATGACCAGATGGGCAGAAGCTCGTCCCACAAAGCGCATCACAGCCAAGGACGTGAGTGATTTCATTTTTGAATGCCTTTGTTGCCGTTTTGGCACACCTTTGGAGATTCTCTCGGATAGGGGACCGGGATTTCGAGCTGATTTAGTCGGGCAATTGATGAGCAAGTTAAAAATCAAGCACAGGCACTCTACACCATACTACCCTCAGTGCAATGGTCTTGTGGAAAAGGTAAATGGTCTTATATGTAAAATCATCACTAAGCAAGTGCATTTACATCCTAAGGCATGGGACAAACACCTAGATGCAGCACTTTGGACCTACAGAACATCCTTTAAAACATCCTTGGGGTATACACCTTTTCACTTGGTTTACGGGCAAGAGGCACTATTGCCTATAGAAGTGGAGCTAGCGAGCCTTCGAGTTCTAAAAGCACATCAAGAGGGTAGTCAAGAGAAGCTATAGCCTTTCTCAAACCACCTTCAATGTTGATTATGACTTCAAAAAGCTACCAGATAGCATGCTTATATTGTACAATTGCAAAAAACTACCCAAATTTGTGTAATGAATTTGAGCTCAAGGAGGTCCTTCACTAAAACATTTTCATGGAGAACAATCTTCCAAATAACTTGTGCATTGAGTTTTCTAACTTTTTGGGGACAAAAGAGTCAAAAATTTTAGTAAACCACTTTACAAATCACCGTTCAAGAACCAAATCAATGAATATAGGGGGTATGGGGTGTGCATGCACCCCTATCTAGTTTTAAGAGTCAATTAGTCGACTCTTGCACCCAAATTGAGCATGTACCATGTGAGGTGCAAGTCCAAAATAGCATGACATTTACATGAAATATGCACTAAATGAAAGAGAGAGAGAGAGAGAGAGAGAGAGAGAGAGAGGACTTCTTGCCACTCTACTCCATGTGACACAGTCTCACTCCTCTTCTTCCCCTTCACCACACACACACACATGCTTTCGCATGAGCACATCATGGAGAGAGAGAGAGAGAGAGAGAGAGAGAGAGAGAGAGAGAGAGAGAGAGAGAGAGAGAGAGAGAGAGAGAGAGAGAGAGAGAGAGAGAGATCTGGTATTGGCTTGCTCATGGGGAGAACTCTAGTGTCAAAATATGTTGAGCATGCCCGTGCAATTCCACATAGAGAGAGCCAATGAAATTCTGTCGAGATCACCTACATGGAATAGATCCACGAGGAAACCCTCTTCTCGATGCTACACTGCAGGCATGGCCCCTTGAGTAGAGAAAGAGTACCTCGGTTACGCAGCAGGGAGGGGGTGCTAAACACATATTGGGTTGATAGTCGACTAACAAAAAACACTATGCAGGGGGGCCCAGCAAGGTCACATAGGCAAGGGGATGAATTTTTTCATCTGTATGAAGGGCCAAAATAAGTTGTAGTGACTGGTTTATGTTTTTTTTGCCCCTGTGCTACCTACAAGCTACTACCATCAGAGCTTTTGCTTAGTTTTTTTTGATATGGTGGGTGCCCAATTGGAAGGGTTTTGGCAAAACACTCCTTTTAGGGGAGCTTTCCCACATGAGGGCAAATAGTGGCCGATTGTAGTATCATGGATAAACATGCAAGGGACTATACAAAGGGGCCATGGTTGCATGAAAGACTGTAGCAGAGACTCATATGAACTCAGCACTATCAGGTTAATAGGAAACTAGAATTCAAAATTGAGAATTTGAAGGTAAAATCTCCAAGGCAATCAAGGGAAAGCTCCGACATGTTGTACACAATTTTGAGATCATGTGAAGGCACGACCTTGGTCTCGTCTCTATTTACAGTTTAAAAAAGATTGATGTCATTTCCAAAAACTCCCACTATACATGATCCAGCTCTCAAGGAGGGTGGACCTTGAAGGAAAAAGAACCTTTGACTTACAATCAATGGAAACTATGTAACTCATGCAAGGCATGGTTCTGGTTGTGGATTGTGATAGACATGTGGGCAATGATCAAGCCAGCATAGCCTTCACTAATTTGTAGCTTGGGCAACGAACTCAATGTTTGAAAATAGGAAATTTTTGGGCAACCAATAGATGTATCCTACGAACTAAGAACATGTATCCTATTAACTAAGAACACGTTGTCGTGCTGTGACACGTACATAGTGGGAACACATGCTACAAGATCTATCCTGTAACTTTTTAGATACATACTTATATTTCCTATAATGTACATATCCATATCTAAGTATAATAATAATCTTTCTATCTCATCCTGTTATTTATCTCAAGGATAACATATTCTTACTTTACCGTCAAAAAGTACTATGGAAAAATCATCAATAGCTCTGTCTCTTTAACTTGGGGAGAAAGCATTGATTTTTTATTTCTACTATCTTATTATCATCTCACACCCTAGCTCTACCAATATATATATATTCTATGTATTTTTCATATATTTCCTATATTTCTTTTTAATAGCTACTAGGAAGTAATCATATCCTTGTGGGACACTAGCTTGCATGATTCTCAAAGATACCCCTATTTTAATGCATTATTGCAAGCATAATTACAAAAATTTGTCAAAGAGAAATTTCATTCTTTCATATTGCATGAGGTCTCCATTGGAATCAAATGAAAGTCTAGGCTAAGCGACCACAAGAAGACTTTTTCTACCAAAACTGACCCTATTTTGATGATTTTTTTACACAAGGTTCCAATCCAAATTGGACAAAGTATATAAAATGGGAGTCGTAACTAAGGAGCTGAATTTTTTGTCCATATTTTTACTTTTTTCTTTGGAGCCACGGTTGAGGAGATGTGATCAAAATACTAGACCCCAGTCTGCTGCCCACATCATGCAGGGATAGCTCATTTCAAACTTTTCTAGTTTCTGTTCACACTAGCTCTTCTCTTCTTGTGTAAACCCTCGGGGGTTCAATTCACCTATAAAAAGGACCTCTTCTTCCTTGAAAACCATTCAATCCATTGATGACAATAATTCATGAGGGAGTGAAAGTCGTGATGCCTAATTGTACTTAGTCATAAACATAAGCCTAGGCCTACACCTACTCCTAGAGGGAGACTAGCCATTCTTGTAACCTATCCTTGTAAGATCAACTCTAATCAAAGAAGGTCTTGATCTTGGTGCATCAATCAAAGATGAAGTCTCCCGGCCCCTCTTCTTCTCTCTCCATCATAATGGTGAGCAATTCCCGAAGAGTTTGTCAAGTAAGATGTGTTTTACTTTGAAATTTTGTTGATTTCTTGTTGTTTTCTTTTTCACCTCTAATACAACAAATATCTCTAATCCCATCTCCCTCTCTAACCAAACCTATCTCTCTCACTCTTAGAAATTCATTCTCTCTATAAATTCTAGGATCTCCTTGCTGCAGGTACATCTCTCCCCGCAGTATTCTTATTGTCTATGGACAAGAATAAGGCTTGGGAGTGAAACTCTCTTCTCTTCTCTTCTCTTCTCTTCTCTTCTCTTCTCTTCTCTTCTCTCATATGTACATTTTACACGTATAAGATTTATCCTATATGAATAATCCACATCATGAAAATTTCTATTACTTTCACTCTGTGCGATCTATTAGAATTAACGTGTGGATTATTCATAAAATACACTTTAAACAATGTACAGTGTTTCTTTTTGGCCCAGAAAGACTCAAAGAAATACTTCTATCATCTGATCCCATCATACTACCTCTTATAGACTATAACTTTTCTTTTCACGTAAGTGTAGCTATCGTGCTATGAATCTAGAGAATTTGTACAAACAGTTAATCCCATTCACTAGACAAACTCATCTATTAACCCTTCCATATTACCCATGATACGATATGACCATAGCCTTAATGTTTTTATCTTTGTGTTGTTTTGATATTCTCTTTTGTGTTCTTTCTTTGAGTGTGTGAGTGCAAGGGAGAAAGAGTGGGGCTTCTTTGACTGCACTTCCTTCCAAACCCTAGACTTCATGGAATTTATGGTTTAACTCCTTCATATAGTTTTTAGAGTTCTCTCACAAACTCTCACAGCCAAAATCCCGGTGCTTTCCTAGCAAGACCGCAAATTTCTTGACATATTTTTGGTGAGCTCGATGTGAATCTGCCAGGGTGAGAGTTTTTGGGTAACCATGGGTGATCATGTTGAGCAACAGGATGTGCATTTTGACCCAGCAACAATGCAAATGTTTCAAGAATTTTCAATGTTCATGTAGCAACAACATGCCACTGAAAGAAGGGAGAGTTCAACAAAAGCAAGGCCATAGAAGTGCTCGTCAATAGAATGAATGAGTTCAATGGAAAAGATGTAACCAAGTACGTGTGCGAGTATGTGAAGGAGATGGAGCTACATCGCATTTCAGAAGGTGAGATGATTCAAAGCTTTGAGCTAGTTGTTGCTCCAAAAATTAGGGAACATGTTAGGGGAATTAAAGATGGGAATGGGAGAAATTGGGAAGAACTCAAAGTAGCTGTAAAAGAGGAATATTTCATGGAGGACTCTAAGAGAGTGACCAAAAGGACATTCTTAGAATGGGTAGTCAAGCCAAAGCAAGGACTATCAATAACAGTGCTACTTAGGGAATTTGAGAGACGCTATGCACAACTCACCAACACAGAAAGGGCCACACTAAATGCAGAGAAGACAGATCTTTTCTTACAAGCTCCAGGTAAAGAGTTTCAAGAAAATTTGGAGCTTCTTATTGAAGATAAAGATGTTGAGCAAGGACTAAAGACCGACTAAAATGAAGTTGAAGGTGCTGTCTCAGTGCTTGCCAAACAACAAAGAAGAAGGGACAAGATGGTAATAAACACTAAAAGTCCTTCCACCTCAACTTCTGACAAAATGGTAAATCCTACTTTTATGGCTCTTAAGTTTGATGAGTCTATGCTAGATGAGTTAGTGAAGGGAATGTGTGACTTGAAGGTGAAATTTTCAAAGCTTGAAGAAAAAGACCAACCATTAGGGCCACTTCCTAGGCAAAGACAACAGTCCAAAAAGGGGTTTGTTAATAGATATATCTGGTGTGATAGTACAGACCATGTAAGAAGAGATTGTGATGATTTTAGTGATGCTTTGACAAAAGATATTGTCTTTTTTAAGGATAGTAAAATCCACTTAAGAGAGATAGGTCTACCCTTGAGAACTAACTTTGGGAAAAGGGGAATGCAAACCATAGTTGAACATATGGAAACTAACCATGCCACCTCTTCAGTTGAGGCAGCTACTTATGGAGTAAAAATTGAGCATCTTAGTGATGAAGAGGTGAGTGACCATCATGGTAAGATTTGGCCAAATGTCATGCAATTAGCTAAAAATGGAAAGCTTACAAAAGAGATTCTACATGAAGCAGGTGATTGCATACGTGTAGAACACGATGAATGATCCAATGGACTCGTTGTCAGTGCATGCCTACATTACAAAATGCCAACAAAATGAGGCTATTGTAGAAGAGAAGCACAGACGTGAGAATGCTGATGTAGGACCATCAAAAAAAGATTCTAGAAGTGGGGGAAGAAGCAACTCAATGTCTTCTCAAACACCCTCGACACAACGAGAATCTCCACCTGAAGTACTCATGGAGGACTCTACAATAGGAAAGAAGAAAGAGCCAACAAAAGGTAAGACAAAAGGCCCAACTTATATACTACAATCTGATGTTGAGATTGCTACATATTTAAAGAAAGTCTTGGAGGAAAGGATTTTGAATAGCAAGATTGAGTTCACTCTGGGAGAAGTCCTTGGCATTGCAAAGCCTGAATTCCATGAGGAGTTCATTGACATCATTAAGAGAAAGAGGCAAACTCTTGCTAAGGTTTCTCATCCACAGGTTGACAAAGAAATCTTGAAGACACAAGGGATGCAGTTGCAAAATAAGGAGGATGATGGAGCTATGCTAGGATGATACCAATATAGTGGGAGAGCGAAGCGAGTGCATTTCTCAAATGATGATGAAGAAGTTGAAGCTATTCTTAGGAGCTACTATTCACGAAGTCGCTGGGAAAAGGCTACTACAAAAACTTCGGTCAGAGTAGGTGATCTTGAAGAGCCAATTGTTGCCTTGATTGACCATGGTTCAGAAATAAACATAATGTCAAAGAGTCTCTACAACAAGTGCAAATGGCCGATGGACACAGATCATGGTTGGATGGTAAAAGTGGTAAACAACTCATCTAGTGAATTGTATGCAGCATGTCTAGGTGTGAAAGTGACAATAGGTGATGTAAAGATTGACCAAAACTTCTTTGTACAGGATACACCTTCATATCATCTCATCCCTGGACAACCCTACATTGTGGGAGTTTGAATGGAAACAAAGGTAATGGATGATGGTTCAACATATGCTAGGATACTTAGTAAATATGGTAAAGGTGTTGTACAAATTCTCACAGTTTGTGTAAACCATGAAAGAAATTGTGACAACTTCAGAGAACATCCTCTACCAGAGGTGAGCAAAGAGTTTCATGACCGTAGGGAAATTATGGGTTTTGGCCAAGTACCATTGTAAAGTGGGATTGCAGTGGTACAGAAAGAAAAAGGGTCTTGTCAGATCCAAAAATAGGTGAAACTTTCTCAATGAGCTCCTTGGTAACAAGAAATGGATCATTATGTTTTACAAAACTTGAAGATTTGAAGAGATGTGAGAGGCAATATGTACATAATGTACAATCGGGCATGAAAGAGAGTGGGTTGCTAAAGCCTACTAAAAATGTTTTGGATTTGTGTGAACAAGTTTCTTTTGTAGATACTGTGGGTGAACTTGATGCTATAATGGGGTGTAGTTTGCATCTTGAAAATGAAGTTGTGGAAGTTTGCTCTATGGAAATTTATCAAGTAATAGAAACCTTAAAAGAAAACCAGATAGTTCATCTAGGATTCCATGTTGTAACTAAATACAAGAGTGTAGCAAAGAAGGTGAAACCAGTAGCTTCACCCTTACCACCCAACAACGAGGAAAAGATTGAGCAAGATTCTTTGCAACCAAGTTTAAGGAATCCTAAAAAGATTGGTCATACCTTCACAAAGGAGTCTTTTCAAGAGTTGCAAATTGGTTGCGAGGCGTTCCTAACACAGGAGGAGACAAAGTGCTTCAAAGAAATGCTTTCAAAGCATCGTAAGGCTTTTTCATTTGAGCCACATGAGATAGGATGTGTTAATCCTTCTATTGTAGCTCCTATGTTAATTTTCACAATACCTCATGTGCCTTGGAATCTGCGGACTATTCCGGTTTCAAAAGGCTCATTTGCCAAAGTTAGTAGAGTTATTAAATGAGAAGACCAAAATGGGAATTTTGGAGCCTTCTTGTGCTCCATACTCAAACAGCTGGTTCACAGTTCCAAAGAAGAATGGTTCTCTACGCTTCATCCAAGATATGCAACCAGTGAACAAGGTAACAATTGGAAATGTAGGTATAGGTCCAATTGTGGGATGAGTTTGTAGAGGTGTTTGCAGGGAGGGCAATATACTCAATGGGGGATCTCTACTTAGGGTATGATCAATTTCAGCTTGCGGTTGAAAGTAGAGACTTGACAACCATGAGGACACCTTTGGGTTTGGTAAGGATGTGTACCTTGCCACAGGGAACAACCAACTCGGTTGCAGATATGATGAATGGGATGAATAAGGTTTTACGTGACTTTATTACTCAAATTAAATGCCTTTCATTGATGATTTTCCTATCAAAGGATGTGAAAAGAGTGAGAAAGATGAAGCTTTGGATCTTAGGGGATGTTGCAGGTTTGTGGTAAATCACATAAATGATTGTGATAAAATTTTGTCTAGGTTGGAAGAAGTGAATCTTACATTGTCAATAAAAAGTCTATGTTTGGTGTCGATGAAGTGCTCGTTGTGGGGCACATGTGCGGGCCATATGGTAGGAAACCTTTGTCCAACAAAGGTAGATGCCATCCAAAGAATGAAAGAAACATGGACTAGCATGAGTAAGGTTAGAAGGTTTCTGGGAGTATGTGTCTTTTATGTTATTTGGGTTCCATTTATGAACATGTAATTGATCTCTTTATCCGTTGATTAGAAAGAGTCAAAAGTTAAATGGACAGAAGCACATGTAAAAGCTAAAGGAAATTCTTCAATTAGCACCAGCTTTGAGAAAGGTAGACTATGAGTTTCAAAGGCTAGTAATTGTGACAGTAGACATCAGTCCTACAGAAATTGGATGGGCAATAGGGCAAGTGACGAAGAAGGACACAGGTAAGTGGTGAGATTTGGAGCAAAGGTACTAAGTGCTCGCCAAAGAAACTATCCACAGATAAAGATAGAGCTATGGGGTATGGTTATAGCCTTGAAAAATGGGAAAGAGTACCTAATTGGTGCATGTGTGGTTTTAGAAACCACTTCTTGGGATGATTACAAGTTGCTCAATGCCGGACATTGCTATGTTGCGGTGGATTGCCTACATTAGGTCCTTAAATCCCCAGTTTAAGCATATTGCAGGTAAAGACAATACAGTGGCAGATATGCTATAAAGGGTAAGCTATGAAGATGAGTCACATATGATTGACGAGGGAGATGATGTAGGCACAAAGTTCTATTATATCTCTCATGTCAAAGGTAACAGTGTCTACATGACTAATCCACTTGAATTGTTCTTGAAAGATATTTATGAAGGTGATTGGCTTCTTATTGGAAGCTATTTGAGTACTCTAGCAAAACAGGATGATTTGTCTGAACAAGAATTCAAGAGGATACGCAGGAAAGCATATGGGTACTTTTTGACGGATGGTTACTTGTGGAAGCATCCTAAACAAGAGGGTGCTACACCACAATGGGTTATATGTAAAAAAGAGACTCAAGTAAAGCTCATGCAAGAGTTTCATGAGAGTCTATGGGCTGGACATAGGGGTGGTGTGGGTAGCCTTCTCCAAGTTGAAAGCAAAATACTAGTGGAAGGGTATGTATAAAGATGTATCTCAATTTTTAGACTCGTGTGTAACTTGTCAAATGTATTCAAATGTCGGACATCGTGATGGATTGCACCCTACATATCCACTAGCCATGCATTGTAAATGGGTTGTGGATCTAGTCACAATGCCTTTAGGACTCTGGAAGATGAGGTACTCGGTTCTTGCATAAGAGGACCTAAGCAACCAGGTTGAAAGAAGAGCATTAAGAGCTAAAACCAAAGAAGCTGTGTGCAAATTCCTTCTTCATGAGGTGATTTTCCATTATGGTTGTGTGGGAAACATCATTGCAGACAGAGGTGAACTGGATGCCGAGGAAGCAAGGGAGTTCTTTTCTTGATTAAGAATCAAGATTTCTCTTACTACAGCTTACAACCCTGAAGGCAATGGAAAGAGTGAAAGATAGCATCCTCCTATCATCAAAGCTTTGGCCAAGGCTTGTAAATGAAGAGTTGGTGAGTGACCAAAACTATTACCATATGATTTATGGGTTGATCGTACAACACATAGCTCACTATCTGGCTAGATGCATGCAGAGCTAATGTATGGTAAAAAGCCAGTGATGCCGATTGAAGATACAATTCCCACATGGAATGTACTAGCTTGGCAAGAGGGGCTTAGTAGGGAAGGTCTCCTTGCATTGCACATAAGGCAACTAGAGAGAAGACATGGACATTGAAACTACAAAAGAACGACTCAAAAATGCAAGGTTGAAAAACAAGGACTACGTTGATAAGCGACAACGGCTTAGGAGCAAAGCAATTAACAAAGGTGACTGGGTTTTAGTGTATGATAGTGGCCTTGATAACCAGCACCTAGTCATGTGTAAGTTCTAAAAAAGATGGTTTGGACCGTATATTGTAAAACATGCGAATGAAAATACTAATTACAACTTGTTTGAACTAGATGGTACAGAAGTAAATATTCCCATTACAGAAAAAGGGATCAAAATGTTTAAGAGAAGAGGAGACAATTATCCAGAAGATATTGATGAGGAGGAAGAACAAAACACAGGTGAAGATCAAAGTGAAGATGAAGCTTTGGAATCATCCAGTGAAGAAGAAAGCAAGGAAGATGTACAAGAGGTTTGATCTTACAAAGAGAGAATGTGCCACATACCGGAGGATGTGCAGGTTTAGAGGGTGTGGATGTCATGATGTGACACGTACATAGTGGAAATGCATGCTACAAGATCTATCTTGTAACTTTTTAGATATAATGTATATATGCATATATAAGTATAATAATCAGGTTTCTATCTCATCCTATTATTTATCTCAAGGGTAGCATATTCTTACTTTACCTTCAAAAATTACTATGGAAAAAGTGTCAATAGCTCTGCCTCTTTAACTAGGGGCAAAAAGCATTGATTCTTTATTTCTACTATCTCATTATCATCTCACACCCTAGCTAGATCCTATATCTACGGTAACTTTCAATATATATATATATATATATATATATATATATATAATGTATTTTTCTTATATTTCTTATATTTCTTTTTAATAGCTACTAGGAAGGAATCATATCCTAGTGGGACACTAGCTACTAGGAAGGAATCATATCCTAGTGGGACACTAGCTTACATGATTCTCAACAATACCCCTATTTTAATGCATTATTGCAAGCATGATCACAAAATTTTGTCAAGGAGCAATGTCATGCTTTCATATTGCATGAGGTGTCCATTGGAATCAAATGAAAGTCTAGGCTAAGGGGACCACAAGAAGACTTTTGCTACCAAAATTGTACCCTATTTTGATGATTTTTTAATACAAGTTTCCAATCTAAATTGGAAAAATTATATAGAGTGGTAGTTGTAGATAATGAGATTTTGTTTGCACATATTTTTACTTTTTTATTTGGAGCCACGGTTGAGGATATATGATCAAAATACTGGACCCTAGTCTGCCCACATCATGGAAGGACAGCTCATGTCAAACTTTTCTAGTTTCTGTTCACACTAGCTCTTCTCTTCTTGTGTAGACCCTTGTGGGTTCCCTTCACCTATAAAAGGGACCTCTTTTACTTTTTTATTTGGAGCCACGTTTGAGGATATATGATCAAAATACTGGACCCTAGTCTGTCCACATCATGCAGGGACAACTCATGTCAAACTTTTCTAGTTTTTGTTCACACTGGCTCTTCTCTTCTTGTGTAAACCCTTGGGAATTCCCTTTGCCCCTATAAAAGGGACCTCTTCTTCCTTAAAACCATTCAAGCCATTGATGAGATGAATTCATGAGGGAGTGAGAATAGTAATGCCTAATTGTACTTAGCCATAAGCCTAAGCCTAAGCCTACACCTAGCTTACACCTACTCCTAGAGGAAGACTAGCCATTCTTGTAAGCTATCCTTGGAAGATCAATTCTAATCAAAGAAGGTCTTGATCTTGGTGCATCAATCAAAGCTGAAGACTCCCCTATTCTTCTCTCTCCATCATAATGGTGAAAAACTCCCGAACAGTTTGTCAAGTAAGACGCGTTTTACTTTGATATTTTGTTGATTTCTTGTTGTTTTCTTTTTCACCTCTAATCCAACATATATTTCTAATATTATCTCCCTCTCTAACCAAACCTATCTCTCTCACTCTTAAAAATTCATTCTCTCTATAAATTCTAGGATCTCTTTGTTGCATGTACATCTCTCCCCGCAGTATCTTTATTTCCTACGGGCAAGAATAGGGCTTGGGAGGGAAACTCTCTTCTCTTCTCTTATCTTCTCTCATATCTAGATTTTGCACATATAAGAGTTATCCTAGATGAATAATCCACATGATGAGAATTTCTATCTCTTACGGTCTGTGTGATCTATTAGAATTAACGTATGGATTAGCCGTAAAATACACTTTCAACAACATATAGTGTTTCTCTTTGGCCCAGAAAGTTGCTTCGCTATGGTGGGTGATGAGAAAGATACCAAAGCTTGAATCTTGCTAGGAATAGCTTCGATCCCCTTCGTTGAAATTACATGGCCAAGAAGAGTGACCTTGCTTTCACCAATGTGACACTTATCCACGTTAAGCTGGCCACCCAAGGCTTTCAGCCTAGCCAGGCCGTCATAGACCTTACTCAAATGGAGGGAGCGAGAACTGTAGATGCAATAATCATCTATGGAAACTTGTATTGACTTACCAAAGTATGGCTAGAAGACAAAAGTTACATAGCATTTGAATGTGGCCACAGTGTTGGTGAGGCCAAAAGGCATTACCTTGTAAGGAAAACATCCCCATGGTTTCATGAAAGTTTTCTTGTTCTTGTCTTCTTGTGTAATGCTAATCTGAAAGAAGCATGAGTAGCAATCACATACTGTGTAGTGCTAATGACGTGCTACCTGATTTAGAATTTCATCTTGGAATGGGAGGGGAAAATGATCCCTGTTTGTGGCTGCGTTGAGAGGTTTGTAGTCTACAGAGACTCTCCACTTACCATTCTTCTTTGGTGTGACTACCACTAGAGAGACCCACTCTGAGTCTTCGACGAGGTGAATGAAACCTTCTTGTAGTAAATTCCTTCCCTCTTTGAGCAATGCTTCTTGTTGAATTACCCCAAGCCTTCTGAGCTTTTGCACTACGGGCTTACTTCCTTCCTTGAGTCTTATGCGGTGTTGTACCACTATGATGCATGTTGTCTTGTCATAACCATCAACAAACAATTGGTGAAGTTACCTAGCATAGAGACATATTCTTTCCTCTCACCAATTAACTCATTGGAGAGCATCCAATGTAACTTAGTTGTATCCACCAAGGGTTGTGTACATGATGGTCCCTCGTGGTTTTGTGGCGGTGTTTCAAATTGTGTCAATCTTTTTGGGTCCTTGAGGATGACCCCCATTACTTCAATGCTACTATCGCTCTCTTCAGTTGTTGTTGCCTCTTCTTGTGAGGTGGTCGAAGAGTCACTGGTGAATTCATCTTTTGATGCCTCTAAGATCATGTTGTGTTGTTTCCCAATCTTCGTGTCATAGAATATGGACTTCCCTTATGCATCCTTCATTTGAATCATTCTAGTACTCCAGTATTTCTTAGCTTCCATAGCCATGAGCCAAGATCTTCCAAGAATGATAGGGTAGCCATCCCCTTTGTGTGGCATGACAAACATTTCTACCTTCACTTCTCTATTGAATGCTTTTACTTTGATTGCATTCACAATGCCTACGCAATTCACTCTGACGTTATTTGCCAAAGATAGGTTCCCATTGATGTTGTCAAGATTCCTCCCAGAGATACCCCCAACTATCTTTGGCCTTCATTTTCTCGTACTTAGCATCTTGATCCATTGTTACTGCGGAGATGCATCATGGAGGAGGTTCCGGTGAATGACGGGCCTCGATGGTGCATCAGTGTATCACGTTCTCCAGTTTCGGGGCCAGCCGGGGCATGCCTTTGGCGTCACTTCTTGGTTTTAGGTTGATAATGCGTAATCTAGCCGTCCTTCCTTTTTGGTGTTGGGCATAGATGTCAAATCCCTTCGTCTTTTCTTAATCAAATCCCTTTGTCTTTTTTTAATGACTTTTGTGGGTCCGTATGGCGTGCCTGTATCGTGTGTTTTTGTGTGTGCACATACGCGTTTGAATGTGTGTTTGTGTGTGCGTATGCATGCTCATGTATGTATGTGCATGTGAGCGTGGACAAAATTGTGTGAGTGTTTTTAAGATAAGTGCTATGTGTGTGCGCGCATATGTCTCGGGGTTGCGTGTGGGTGTGTAAGTGTGTGTCCGTGTTGAAAGAGGGTGCTTGGGAACGAGAGAAAGAGAGATATATCTGACCGTCCTTCCTTTTTGGTGTTGGCTACAGAGATGGCGACAGAGAGAGTGTGAGTGAGAGTGAGGGAGAGCGTATGAGGGTGTGAGAGGGGCTGGGGAGTGTGTGTGTGTGGTGTAAGTGTAGGTGTGTGTGTACATAGATAGTGAGAGAGAGATTACTGGACTTTCCAGGTGCATGGCATGGTGGGCTGAACGGGGAGGGAGAGAGGGCGGGTGATGAGAGATGGGAAGAGAACGAGAGCCAAGGGTGTGTGTGGTTATGGTGTGTGTGGTGGGGGATTAAGAGAGATGAATAGATAGATAGATAGAGAGAGAGAGAGAGAACTGTTTTGTGTTTCTATCATGGCGGGCTGAAGGAGGGTGGGAGAGACGAGGGTCAACGGGAGCAATATATATATATATATATATTGAGAGACAGAGAGAGAGAGAGAGAGAGAGAGAGAGTTATTTCATGCAATAGGTGGGCTGCCTCGCATTTTCTAGAAATGAGAGGGGGAGGGAGAGTCAACGGGCTAGGGGTTTGTAAATGGATGAGGGTGAGCGGTGTAGAGAAAGAGTGAGCGAGAGGGTGAGGCAGTGAGAGAGAGTGAGTGCTGGTTGGACAAGGGGGAGAGAGGGAAAAGGTAAGGACAAGAGGGGACAGAGGGGAAATAGCGGGCCTCGCTGGTTGCCAATCGAGAGAGAGAGAGAGAGAGAGAGAGAGAGAGAGAGAGAGAGAGAGAGAGAGAGAGAGAGAGAGAGAGAGAGAGAGAGAGAGAGAGAGAGAGAGAGAGAGAGAGAGAGAGAGAGAGAGTATCTTGTTGAGGACCAGATAGTGTGGACGAGAGGGGAGAGATGAGGGAGGAAAATGTGAGAGCATGTGTGTGTGTGAATAATGCAAGAGAGAGAGAGAGAGACTCTTGTCCATGCATGTTGGCCTCTGAGAGGGAGAAGATTATTTTATGCGACCTCATGGGTTTGGTGACAGAGGAACAAGAGAGATAGTGGGTTGGCGGAGCCAAGCAAGAGAGAGAGAGAAGCCATCCTTTTGTGATAATAGAGGAGGGATGGAGTGAGTGTGGCCAAGCTGAGAGGCGGCCCACTGTGGGTGCATGCATGGGAGGGAAAAAGGTGGCGAGGTTGCAGTTGAAAACGTTATTTACCCTTTCATTTATTAGTATTAGGCTCCCCTTGAATGGGTTAGTTATCACAGCCACGGTTTCAAAAACCAACCATCATTAGCCCTCCCTTCTAGCTAGAGGCATTCATGCTTTTAGCGCTACGTCTGATTCTCTAGCAGAAGCAGAGTTGGAGGGTTCTCCCTCTTCTAAGATATCTAGTATGGACTCAGGATCAAATCTTAAAACATACCTTTTGAGCCTCCATCCATTGACTCTGGTATTGTGAATTCTACCATCTGCTTTTATCAATTTGTAGCCGCCGTTGGCGTAGCACTTTTTGATGATGAATGGCCCTTCTCATCTAGGTTGACATTACTTATCTTTTCTAGTGTCAAATCTGTTGTCGTATCTCAACACTAATATGCTTTTTACCAGACCCTTTTTCTTAGGCCCTTGGTTGAATGTGAGTCAGCCTCTCTCTGCTTGTTTTGCATAGTGATTGATTGCGTCTTCCCTATCTAGTTGAATCCTTTCAAGATCCAGGATGTTGTTGCGGAGATGGGCAATTGGGCGCTATAATTGGCTAGCCATAACTTGCTAGCTGGTTATCTGTATCTCGATGGGTAGAATGGCCTCCTTCCCATATACCATATGGAAAGGGGCAAAACTTAGTGATGTTTGGAATTTCGTGAGGTAGGCCCAAAGAGTGGCCATGAGCTGCTCATCCCAATCACTTGTGTGGTTATTCACCTGCTTTGTCATGATCTTATAGGTCATTTTGTTTACCTTTTCCATTGGACCATTGCACTGTGGATAGTATGGGTTGGAATATCGGCATGTAATGCCTAACTTTTTCATCAGTTCTCCCACCAAATTGCCTTTCAAACCTAGCGCTCCAACAAATATTATCTCAAGAGGTGTGCCAAAATGATTAACATATATTCTCAAATATGAACTTTGCCACTTCTTGGGCTATAATGCGTGTGGGGGCTGTTGCTTCCGCCCATGGGGTCATGTAGTCTACACCAGCTAGAATGTATAGTTCACCTAATTGGGCCCTTTGTAGAGGACCAATTGCATCTATTCTCGACTTTTCAAACGGACCATATGAGATGATAGGAGTCTCTGGCTTATAGGTTAGTGTACGATCCCTGGACACTTGACAAGCCTTGCATGATTTACACCAATGATGCACATCCCTGTTTAGACTGGTCCAAGAGAATCCTGCCTTTAAAATCTTCCTACTAGTAATATCTATAGCAAAATGGCTACTGCAGACGCCATCCTGGCAACTTGAGATTACCTCGGTGATCTCATTGGATATTGGCACTCGCCTAAGAATTTAGTCTTTGCCCTTGTAATATAGATTGTTGTTTGCAAGATGGTATCTTGTAGCCTTTCTGAAAAGCCATTGTTTGTGGCCCTTGGTGCACCCTTTAGGACACTCTCCTATATCTAAGAATCTGGTGATATCATGCACAGAATCCCTACCTTGAAAGAGGGATTGCTCCTATGGGAACATCTTGTATTCTCTCCTTGGCTAGAGCATCTACCTCTTGACTTTTTTCTCTAGGGACATCAAATAACTACACTGCTTCAAACCTTCTTAAAAGATCCTTACCTTAGCGTAATTGGTCAAGTAGAACATGATTTTTACAAATCCGAGTGCCATTTATCGGGTTTATCAAAAACATAGCATCGCCAAACACATTTAGGCGTTGAATCCCTTGCAAAACACATTGTTCTAATCCAAGAACTAAAGCCGCCTACTGTGCTTCATTGTTGGAGTGGGAGTGTAACAGCTACCCAATAGAGAATACCTTCTCCTATTGCTCATTGAAAATGATGATGCCACCTGTAGGCTGGTCCACTGTTCTTTTGTATGCTCCATCAAAGAAAGAAGAATGAGCTCTTTTTAGCTTAGGAATTTCTACCATTGGTGTCATTTCTTTATCTTTTGTGTTGACGTTTAGCTTCTTCTCATAATGACGTTGAGTAAGAATACTTGGTAGACTAGCCTTGGTGGAGTTTTCTACCTGCATGGTGTAATCAAACTCTTGTAATCTACAATTCCACTTAGAGATTCTATATGAGACATCCATGTGCTGCATCACATACAGAAAGACCTCTTCCATTGTCAAAATTACAAAGGGTCTTGGCAATAGATAAGATTGGAATTTTGTAGTGGCGAACATCAATGCTAGCACCATGCGCTCTACTGTAGTGAATCCTTTTTCTGATGGGGTCATGACACGACTAGAGAAGTAGATAGGATGCATGAAAGAGGTTTGGGGATCCTTTTGCATTAGTACGGCTCCATGTGTATGACTTCCTACACTGGAGTTCACATATGTCTCGTCCCATGTAGAGGGTGCAATGGTGGGAAGTGTAGCGAGGATTTGTTTCACCTCGGTAAACTCTTGCTCATTTTCTTCACTCTACAGGAAGACATCTTTATGGGGTGACTTGTTGTAAAGGGAGAACCACCTGACAGAGCAAGTGAATGAACCTGCTCAAATACCTTACCTTCTGAAGGAAAGAGACCAATTGCTTAGCTATGGTGGGTGATGAGAAAGATACCAAAGCTTGAATCTTGCTAGGACGAGCCCCTTTGTTGAAATTACATGGCCAAGAAGAGTGACATTGCTTTCACCAATGTGACACTTATCCACCTTAAGCAGGCCACCCAAGGCTTTCAGCCTAGCCAGACCTTCACAGACCTTGATCAAATGGAGGGAGCGAGAACTGTTGATGCAATAATCATCTATGGAAACTCGTATTGACTTACCAAAGTATGGCTGGAAGACAAAAGTTACGTAGCGTTTGAATGTGGCCACAAGGTTGATGAGGCCAAAAGGCATCACCTTGTAAGCAAAACATCCACATGGTGTCATGAAAGTTGTCTTGTTCTTGTCTTCTTTTGCAATGTTAATCTGAAAGTAGCATGAGTATCCATCACATACTATGTAGTGCTCATGACCTGCTACCTCATTGAGAATTTCCTCTTGGAATGGGAGGGGAAATTGATCCGTGTTTGTGGTGGCTGCGTTGAGAGGTTTGTAATCTACATAGACTCTCCACTTACCATTCTTCTTTGGTGTGACTTTGACGAGGTAAATGAAACCTTCTTGTAGTAAATTCCTTACCTATTTGAGCAATGCTTCTTGTTGAATTACCCCAAGCCTTCTGAGCTTTTGCACTACGGGCTTCCTTCCTTCCTCTAGTCTTATGCGGTGTTGTACCATTGTGATGCATGTGATCTTGTCATCACCATTAACGAACAATTAGTGAAGTTACCTAGCATAGAGACATATTCTTTTCTCTCTTCACCAATTAACTCATTGGAGAGCATCCAATGTAACTTAGTTGTATCCACCAAGGGTTTTGTACATGATGGTCCCTCGTGGCTTTCTGGTGGTGTTTTAAATTGTGTTAATCTTTTTGGGTCTTGGAGGATGAGCCCCATTACTTCAATGCTACTATCTCTCTCTTCAGTTGTTGTTGTCTCTTCTCCTTAGGTGATCGAAGAGTCACTTGTGAGAGTCATCTTTTGATGCCTCCAAGATCATGTTGTGCTGTTTCCCAATCTTCGTGTAGAGAGAAGACATCACCACCGATTTTTTAGATGACTTTGACATCACTTGTGTGGTTTCCAACAAGGATGATGATGCCTCACGGCGGCTACAAATTTTTCCTCTACCGATGAAAGTAGACGCCAAGTCTTGGTACAATGCTTTGATCCAAGATACCAAGAATGTATGGGACATACTACATGCTTTCTTTGTGAAGAGTTTTGGTGGAGGCCCAACCTCAGAAAATTTATGGAAACTGTTGACAGAGTTAAAGCAGGGAGGTCTGCTAGAGTATGCCACTTATGAATCCAAGTTTGTGAATTTGTGAGAGCGATGGGTTGACTCACTGGAGGAAGGTGAAGGAGCACCTAATTTCCTGAAGGACCATTTCATTGCTGGCCTATGGTTGCCACTTAAAGAGAAGGTGAAGGGGAGGTTCCCTGCAACAAGTGGAAATAGCCTGCCTTAAAGACAAGAAGCTCCACATGAAAGCAAGAGTCAATGAGTTAGAGGAATTGAGCTTAGTCCAACTAACCCCAGTGACTGCAACAGTTGCTCATAGAACCTAGCCACAAGAGGCATCAAAAGAGCAGCAAGACCTGTTGAGTTGCATCACTACTCATCTTGAAAGTCTATCTGTGCATCTGGTGTAGCAAGGGCATGCACCTATCAAAAATCCAGATCAAGGGAGAGGAAAACTAAGGCAAAACCAAGAATACCAGTGCTACA
Organism: Adiantum capillus-veneris; assembly: GCF_014529385.1. Lineage (NCBI taxonomy): Eukaryota > Viridiplantae > Streptophyta > Polypodiopsida > Polypodiales > Pteridaceae > Adiantum > Adiantum capillus-veneris. Next base: position 103,415,512 of record NC_140946.1, read on the forward strand.
ATTGCGGGGAAGAGGGCCATGGCATGTATTACTGCCCACATCCGATAAGGTGGAACTTTAATAGAGGAGGAAGATAGAATCATACCTCCCCACCAAGGTCAAGACCACTACCACCCAGGCAACCAGGGTTTATTCAACAGGTCCAAACCCTTCAATCACCTATACAACCACCACTAGCACCATAACCTCTCATTCCACCGCTACCTCCACCTCTTGTTGGAAACCAAGCTAAAGGGAAGGAAAAGATAGAAGAACTGGTCCGAGAAAAGAACAAAGGAAAAGGAAATAGTAGAAGAAGTGGATGCCATGGGAGTGAATCTTGTCAGGCACGAAGAAGCCTCTCATAAGGAGGAGAAGATGAAAGGGAGAGGTGAATCTAGGAAACATGCATCTAGGCCTCGATAAAAGATTGACATTGTGGATTTTTCACTAGGTGAGTATGCTAAACCATATGACCTAGTTCAGGATGTATTAATGCAGAGTCCAAACATAACTTGGCCCCAATACTCCATCTTGCACCACGGATGAGGAGAAAATGGATGAAGATGCTAAGTACGAGAAAATGAAGGCCAAAGATAGTTGGGGCTATCTCTGGGAGGAATCTTGACAACATCAAGGGGAAACCTATCTCAGACGTCTACATAGACGGTGGCACACAGAGATGTATCATGAGTGAGAAAATGATGCACCATCTAGGCCTAGAGGTAATCCCGGGGCGGTCACTTTTTAGAATGTATGCTATCATGTGAGTTAACCGGAGAGGATTATTAAAAGATCAAAATGTATCAAAATGTATACATACAGAGGGGGGTGGGGGTTTTTTAAATAGGGACGTAGTGTAAATATAGTATGTATATTGAGGTATTATTAATAACCTCTTGAATGCACGTGATATAGGAAGCTTTTGATAAGTGACCGCCTCGGGGAGGTAAGCAGGCCAGCTCCCTGCCGAGCTAAGATGGTAAATAACGTCAGAGTGAAGTGCGTAGGCATTGTGAATGCAATCAAAGTAAAAGCATTCAACACAAAAGTGGAGGTAGAATTTTTTGTCATGCCACACAAAGGGGAGGGCTACCCTTTCATTCTTGGAAGATCTTGGCTCATGGCTATGGAAGTTAACAAATACTAGAGTACCAGAATGATTCAAATGAAGGATGCTAAAGGGAAGTCCATATTCTATGAATAAATCACAAATGACTTAACGGCTCATAGTGGCTGCCTTAAAGAGTTGGGTGGATGGATTTAAAACAGGATAAAAATGGAAACATTGAAAGAGTGGTGGTAATACAACACAAGGAGAATAATAGGGTTTTTGGAGCTAAGGATTTCATATAGCACCGTAGCACCATACAGATACACAATCTTCTGTTGATATAAGATTTTTATATCGACATAAATATTCACATGCATGTGTTGCAAAAACCTAAACGGCAAGATGGTTTCTTCGTTAATCATGATGGATAGAGGGTAGAGCATCTACTTACACTCCTACCATGCCACTCTTGACAAGAGGGCACCTCCATAGGAGGTCATCACCCTTCATAGACACCACTTTCCCTTCCTCGCTCAATACACATATAGGGTGATGGCGACATGTTTGACTACTCCTAGCCTTTTAGCTAGCATCAACTGCAAGTAGTTACCATAGTCGGCATGTTGCATGAACTCCGCTCCATTTAGCTGTAACTCCTCTCCAGCCCACTGGGTCTCACCCATGGTGGACAGTTTCTTCAAGATGATTTGTACAGGGAGAGGAGGAAGACCCTCTATCCGCCCTCCAAAGCAGCGAGGACAGTAGCCAAACCACTCCTCCCTAGGGCATGGGAACCTTCTTACCACTTTTGCTTCGGGATTGTCCAAATTGACTGGCAGCACTTACATGCACCGTGCAAATTGATAGGTGACCTTCTGCCACTTCACCTTGGATGATGTCCATTTTGAAAAGCTAGGCACAACTCTGCCTCCCGAACTTGAAGCACTCATGTAGACAGGTGATTCTTCCTTTGGGGTCATGTGTTTCAAGATTGGCCTAGCCCTTCCTTCCCTTTGGCTCGAGCAAGCCCTTTGGGCCACTTAGGAGTAGAGTCTATACCTTTACTTGCAAATTCCTTAGGAAAGAGAGGCCTTACCGATCTTTTTCCTCCCTTGATATGGATGACCTCCTCGTGGTGGACGTCAATGTAGATAATTTCTGCCTCTTCATTACCTTTGTTGTTGGAATTCATTGATTGTCAGCTTTGGTTGACAGTATTGATGGCATTTTGTAGCTCTCCCACATGATGCTCTTAATGCGGTTAGCACAAGCAATACAAGATGGGTAGTTTACCTCTTGGATACGACGCTATAGCCTGGCAGTAGCACTTGAATGAAGGCGGTAATTGTTTCCTCAATCTCCCCCTCCTCCGTTCTCTAGTTGGAGAAATCTTGCGGCCATTCATCCATGGTTGATGATGTGCATTGTTTTCAGCATTGTAAAGTGGAGGTTTTTGAGAAATCGTCCTCAATGGGGGCACCAAATGACGAGCACAAAGCAGGAAACAGATCCCGACGTGCATGTTGAGTTGGCCATGGTGAATGAACAGGGGGGGCATCACCTAGCTTTAAGCGTCTAGGACATGAACAAAGGTGATTTAAAATAGCACAAACACTTCACACCGAGAGATAGAGAGAGAGATAGATAGAGAGAGACAAAGAGAGGGGGGTGATGAAAACCCCTCAGGCTATGAGACAAACTTGATTCCATGCAATATTTATAGAAGCCTTAGCTTCAGCGAGATGGCATGCATAGTGATAGAGAGAGAGAGAGAGAGAGAGAGAGCTACAGCAAGATGGCGGGTCTATAGTGCATTCTCTAGGGAGAATTCCATATGTGCGGAGACCTACTGTTGTGTGTATCAACCCTTGGTGTCAGTGTGTGGACATGGTTAACTTCCCAAATCCCAGTGCTCAAATGCCACCCCAAATGCTACACCACTCTCCTACAGTGCTCTCCCAAATTCTACTCACAAAATGCTTCCAAATACTGACCCCCCCCCCCAATAGTGACCTCTCAGTGCCCTTTTATAGGTGCAAGCTGCATTATTTTAGGATAATCTAATTAGGTTAGGGCCCTTATCATAGGAGAGACAAAGCAAGGAGCTGGGTCCTAGATGGTTGAACCTCGCTTTGTCTTAGGAGAATTTTAAAAATGATATCTCCTAGGTGGGCCTTTGTGACCATCACCTAGAGAGAGGTGGCAATTTACAATGGGTTTTTATACAAGGCTTCAAATTGGAAAGTAATAATAACCTATGAATGTTACTATGGAGATGCGTTGTGGAAGAGGTGTTGGTGACTGGTGGGCCTCGCTGGTGCATTGATGTAGCATGTTCGCCAGTTTCGGGGCCAGCCGGGGCATGCCTTCGGTGTCACTTCTTGATTTTAGATTTCCATTGTGTAATCTAGCCATCGTTTCTTTTTGGTGTTGGGGGTTGATGTCGAATATCTTCGGGTTTTTTTAATAAAATTTTTTATGGGGAAGAGAGAGAGAGAGAGAGAGAGAGAGAGAGAGAGAGAGAGAGAGAGAGAGAGAGAGAGAGAGAGAGAGAGAGAGAAATGCAGGTGATGAAACCCCCTCAGGGTGTGAGGAAAACATGATTCAATGCAATATTTACAGAAGCCTTAGCTTCAGTGAGATGGCGAGCACGGTGATAGAGAGAGAGAGAGAGAGATGGCAGGCCTATAGTGCGTTCTCTAGGGAGAATTCCATATGTGCAGAGACCTACTCTCGTGTGTATCAACCCTTGGCGCCGGTGTGTGGACATGGTTAACTTCCCAAATCCCAGTGCTCAAATGCCCCCCCAAATGCTACACCACTCTTCCAGAGTGCTCACCCAAATTCCCATCACAGAATGCTTCCAAATACTGATCCCCTCCCGATAGTGATCTCTCAGTGCCCTTTTATAGGTGCAAGCTTCATTAGTTTAGGATAATGTGATTAGGTTAGGGACTAATCATAGGAGAGACAAAGCAAGGAGCTGGGTCCTAGATGGTTGACCCTTGCTTTGTCTGAGGAGAATTTTAAAAATGATATCTCCTAGGTGGGCCTTTGTGACCATCACCTAGAGAGAGGTGGAGAATTTACAATGGGTTTGTATACAAGATTCTTGGCTTGAAACCAGAAAGTAATAGTAACCTACGAATGTTACCACGCAGATGCATCGTGAACAGATGTCGGTGGATGGCGGGCCTCGCTGGTGCGTCAGTGTAGCGCGTTCGCAAGTTTCAGGGCCAATGGTCGGGGCATTCCTTCGGTGTCACTTCTTGATTTTAGGTTTCCACTACGTAATCTAGTCATCCTTCCTTCTTGGAGTTGGGCGTCAATATCAAATCCCTTCGTTTTTTATTACCAAAAATTTTGTGGATGCGTATGGCGTGCGTGTACTGTGTGTTTATGTATGTGCACGTATGTGTTTGAATGTGTGTGCGCGTATGCATGCTCGTGTATGTATGTGCATGTGAGCGTGTACAAATTGTGTGTGTTTTCTTTAAGAAAAGTGATGAAAGTGTGTGTGCGTATGGGTCAGGATTGCGTGTGGGTGTGTAAGTGTGTGTGTGTGTGTGTGTGTGTCGGCAAGAGAGTGCATGGGAACGAGCAAAAGAGAGAGATATTGTTATTATTTTATTTTTTTTCATACGTACTAGCTATAGACATGGAGAAATATAGAGCGTGAGTGAGAGTGAGAGAGAGCGTGTGAGGGTGTGAGAGGGACTGTGGAGTGTGTGTGTGTGTGTGTGTGTGTGTGTGTGTGTGTGTGTGTGTGTGTGTGTGTGTGTGTGTGTGTGTGTGTGTGTGTGTGTGTGTGTGTGTGTGTAGGTGTGAGTGTACGTAGGTAGCGAGAGAGAGAGATTGCTGGACTGCGCAACTGCATGGCATGGCGGGCTGAACGGGGAGGGAGAGAGGAGAGTCCCATTTGAAATCCATTGGTTTGCCTATAAATCTTCCCTTGACATTGTAAAAACATGTTATTAATGAGACAATTATTTAGTTAGAGTACTTCCTTGAATGGCGGGCTGAACGAGGGGAGAGAGAGGAGGGTCAATGGGAGAAGGAAGAGAGAGAGAGAGAGAGAGAGAGAGAGATTTTATGTGCCATGAGGGCTACTTGGCGTTTTTTAGAAATGAGAGGGGGAGGGATAGTCAATGGGCCAGGGGGTGTGTAAATGGATGAGGATGAGTGGTGCGGAGAAAGAGTGAGGGAGAGGGTGACGGAGTGAGTGGGGGCTGGATGAGGGGGAGAGAGGGGAAATAGCGGGCCTCTCTGGTTGTCAATCAAGAGGGAGAGAGGGAGAGATAGTATCTTGCTGAGGATGAGAGGGGAGAGATGAGGGAGGAAAATGTGACAGTGTGTGTGTGTGTGTGAATGTAATGCGAGAGAGAGAGAGAGAGAGAGAGAGAGAGAGAGAGAGAGAGAGAGAGAGAGAGAGAAGCTCTTGTCCATGCATGGTGGCCCCTAAGAGGGAGAAGATTATTTATGTGCCCTCATGGGTTTGGTGACACAAGAACAAGAGAGATATTGGGTTGGTGGAGCCAAGAGAGAGAAGCCATCCTTTGGTGATAATAGAGGAGGGATGGAGTGAGTGTGGCCAAGCTGAGAGGCGGCCCGCTGTGGGTGCATGCATGGGAGGGAAAAATGTGGCGGGGTGGCAATTTAAAACTTTTTTTCCCTTTCGTTTATTATTATTAGGCTCCCCCTGAATGGGGTTAGTCCTCGCGGCCACGGTTTTGAAACCCGTTCGTAATTAGCCCTCCCTTCTGGCTAGAGGCATTCATGCTTCTAGCTCTACTTTTGATTCTCTAGCACGGAAGTTGGAGGATTCTCCTTCTTTTGAGATATCTAGTATGAACTTTGGATCAAACCTTAAAAAGTACCTTTTGAGCCTCCATCCATTGACTTTGGTCTTGTGATTTCAACCATCTGCTTCCATCAGTTTGTAGTTATTGTTGGCATAGTTCTTTTTGACGATTAATGACCCTTCCCATCTGGGTTGAAATTTCTTATCTCTCCTGGTGTTAAATCTATTGTCATATCTTAACACTATCATGCCTTTTTCCAGACCCTTTTCCCGAAGCCCCTTGTTGAATGTGAGTCGCCGTCTCTCTACTTGTGCTGCATAGTGATTGATTGCGTCTTCCCTATCTAGTTAAAGCCTCTCTAGATCCAGGATGTGGTTGCAAAGATGGGAAATTGGGCAATGTAATTGGCTAGCCATGACTCACTAGCTGGCTATCCGTACCTCGATGGGTAGAATGGCCTCCTTTCCATGTATCAGATGGAAAGGGGTAAAACCTAGTGATGTTCCAAATGTCGCGTGACAGGCCCAAAGAGTGGCCATGAGATTCTTATCCCAACCACTTGTGTGGTTATTTACCTGCTTTGTGATGATCTTATAGATCATATCGTTTACTTTTTGTGTTGATCTTATAGATCATGTCGTTTACCTTTTCCACTAGACCATTGCACTATGGATAGTATGGGGTGGAATGTCGGCATGTAATGCCTAATGTTTTCATCAGTTCTCCCACTTGATTGCCTCTGAAACCTGGCCCTCTATAAGATATTATCTCCAGAGCTATGCCAAAATGACAAAAAATGTGCTCAAATACAGACTTTGCCACTTCTTATGTTGTAATGCACAAGGTGGCTGCTGCTTCGGTCCATCGAGTCATGTAGTCTACACCAACTAGAATGTATAGTCTGCCTGATTAGGCCCTTGGTAGAGGACTAATTGTATCTATTCTCCACTTTTCAAAGGGACCATATGAGATGATAGGAGTCTGTGGCTCATAGGTTAGTGTACGATCACTAGACACTTAACAAGCCTTGAATGTTTTACACCAATGATGCACATCCCTTTGTAGACTGGGCCAGAAGAGTTCTGCCTGTAAAATCTTCCTACACGTAATATCTAGAGAAAAATGGCCGCCATACACGCCATAATGGAAACTTGAGATTACCTCCGTGATCTCACTGGAGATTGCACTCGCATGAGAATCTGGTCTTTTCCCTTGCAATATAGATTGTCATTTACAAGGTGGTATCTTGTAGCCTTTTTGAAGCCATTGTTTGTGGTCCTTGGTGTACCCTTCAAGACACTCTCCAGTATCTAATAATCTAGTGATTTCAGGCATAGCATTGTTACCTTGAAAGAGGGGTAGTTTCAGTTTGATTGCTCCTATGGGAACATCTTGTATTCTTTCCTTGGCTAGAGCATCTGCCTCTTGATTTTTTTCTCTAGGGATATGAAATAACTGCACTGCTTCAAACTTTCTTAAAAGATCCTTAAATTGGCATAATTGACCAAGTAGAACCTAATTTTTACAAATCCAAGTGCCATTTATCTGCTTTATCAAAAGCATAGCATCGCCAAACATATTTAGGCGTTGAATCCCTTGCAAAACACTTTGTTCTAATCCAAGAGTTTAATCAACATACTCTACTTCGTTGTTGTAGTGGCAGTGTAACAGCTGCCTAATAGAAAATACCTTCTCCTTTTGCTTATTGAAAATGAGGATGCCAGCTGCTGCAGACTGGTCCACTATTATTTTGTATGACCAATCAAAGAAAAGAGAATGAACTCTTCCTAGCTTAGAAATTCCTACCATTGGTGTCACTTCTTTACCTTTTGTGTTGACCTTAAGCTTCTTCTCCTAGTGACGTTGAGTAAGAATACCTGTTAGACTAGCTCTGGTGGAGTTTTCTACCTGCATGGTGTAATCAAACTCTTGTAATCTAACAATCCACTTAGAGATTCTAGATGAGATATCCATGTCTTGTATCACATACAGAAAGACCTCTTCCATTGTCAAAATTACAAAGGGTCTAGGCAATAGATAAGATTGGAACTTTGTAGTGGCAAACATCAATGCTAGCACCATGTACTCTACTACGGTGAATCTTTTCTCTGATGGGGTCCTGACACGACTAGAGAAGTAGATAGGATGCATGAAATAGGTTTGGGGGTCCTTTTGCATTAGTATGGCTCCAAGTGTATCACTTCCTGCACTGGGGTTCACATAAAATGGCTCGTCCCATGTAGGGGGTGCAATGGTGGGAAGTGTGGCGAGGATTTGTTTCACCTCGGTAAACTCTTGCTCATTTTCTTCACTCCACAGGAAGACATCTTTATGGGGTGACTTGTTGTAAAGGGAGAACCACCAGAGAGAGCAAGTGAATGAACCTGCTCAAATACCTTACCTTCTGAAGGAAAGAGACCAATTGCTTAGCTATGGTGGGTGATGACAAAGATACCAAAGCTTGAATCTTGCTAGAACCAGCTTTGATCCCATTTGTTGAAATTACATGGCCAAGAAGAGTGACCTTGATTTAACCAATGTGACACTTATCCACGTTAAGATGGACACCCAAGGCGTTCAACCTAGCCAGGCCATCGTAGACCTTGCTCAAATGAAGGGAGCCAGAACTATAGATACAATAATCATCTATGAAAACTCATATTGACTTACCAAAGTATGGCTAGAATACCAAAGTTACATAGCATTTGAATGTGGTTGGAGCATTGGTGAGGCCAAAAAGCATCACCTTGTAAGCAAAACATCCCCATGGTGTCATGAAAGTTGTCTTCTTTTGGTCTTCTTTTGCAATGTGTTTGGCGGACGAAAAAGCCAGCGGCCGTAGCCAGAGGATCATATTTGTCTGAGAAACCATTGTAAAATTCTTTTGTAAAGAAGCATCTCTAAGCCGGGAAATTGTCAAAGGATGTATGATTATTCTTATGGGAGCAATTATATATTAGAGAGCCAGTTAGAGGGTTGGGAGCTTATGACCGGACAAGTCATTTTGTAAATACCTAATCTATAAAGGTCAATTTTTGTAAGTTTGAGGATAATCTTTTGAATGGAGGACTGAGAAGACAGCATACGGTTGAGAGCTCCTTCTTGTTCAAACTTGTAATCTTCGCCATTGCGGCTACGGTAATCCAAATTCAGATTTGATTATTGCATTTTGTTCCTCTCCTCTTGCTCTTTCATTCAAGCGTAATCATTCAAGATTCGGTGTAGGTTTTCAACTACGAGTTTGAGGCCTTAAATCACTGTTTTGAGTGTCTATATGCGTGTTATATGTTGTTTTGACCCTAGGAGGGGCTTTAGGGACCCTAAAACGACCCATTAGGATCACCTGTTCGCTGTTTTTGCTGACTTTGAGACGAACGATCGCGATCGTTGTACCTCTCTAGAATGTTGTGACAGTGATAGGATATGTCTTTGATAATCCCATGTAGCTTCCCTTCAAGTTTCCTGCAATTCCGATATGATTTGCATGGTAAACGGGCGTGATGACTGAAGAGCGGTGTAAGAGGACATAGGCAGATTACTTGGCGATAATGCATTTGATTTTCTTGTAGAGTTAGTAAGTTGCATCTCTTCGAGTTCACTTCATTAGGATTGACACCCTAGTGAGTTCCCATGCCTCATCCGAGTCGCTTCCCCTGTATTGATAAATATGTTAATGCTTGAGAGCTATGCTATGGACGTCCGTCGCGGCGACTCGCAAATATTGGCGCCGTTGTCGGGGAATGCACCTTAGGTGATGAGTGACCGAGTGCGCAGTTAGACTCCTTAAAAAAGATCAATCCACAAATACATTTTACACCTCAGTTAGGCTGTTAGACAAGGGTTTAGAGCTTAGTGGAGTCTAAAGCCAGTGGACCGGCTAGATCCTCTCTTAGGAGATTTAGGGAGCTGTGAGTGAATGTGTTAAAGCAGTTTTGCTCTTCAATTTCTCTAATTCGATTGAGTACTGAAATTTCACCCAAAATCCGTCGTGTTTGTTTTGTTTGATTCATTTTCTTATTTTTTTTCAGTTCTGTACTTAGGAGTAGGATAAGCAAATCACATTCCAATCAGATTTGGGGCAAAATTTAGAGTCAAAAAACTAGAAAACCATAACTTTGGCCAAAAAGCCATAAGACTCTGAAATTCTGAAAATCTGACCAAACACGATTGATATTGATTCAAATCACAAAGTGGTAGCACAAAACACTAGGAAACACTTGTCAGAGGGAGCAGACAAAATTTCATCAAATTTGGCCCAGGTACTACGATCACGATCGGTGTACCCCAGTGTCAGATTTGGACAAGATTTGACTTGTGCCTTCCTGATAAGATTCTAAACAACTTTGTCTAAAGCAACCACACCCAAAAACATCAAAAACCAAGAAAATCATGCCATTTGGGTAAAACTAGCCTGATAGACCCAGAAATTGCACAACCTTAACTTTTGGTGATCCAAATGCAACAAGACTTTGAGGATAGGCTTAAAACATCAGTGTCTACAAGCATGCCAAATTTGGTCTGATTTGGGCTCAAAAGTACAATCGCGATCGGTGTACCTAAGTGCCAGAATTGGACCCGATTTGATCTGTGGGATCCCCAAGTATATACAAACATAAAAGTCTAAAGGACCTAGAGCCAGAAACCTCAAAATACCTGTCAAACCATCGGAACACAGATCCAAGTCAAAAATTGTTAAACTGACTTAGAAATTGACTTTCAGTAGACCAAAACACATCAAAACCGGGAAGGAACTACACAGAGGGATAGCGTGTACACAGGACAACCCCAGGTATCTCTCAAATCCCAAATCAAACATCAAAATCCAGTCAAACTGATAAATTTGGAAAATCAAACACTTCCAACCAAGAAATGGTAAAAACTTGACTTTTTTGAGTCCAAATACAAAAGTGTCTAGCATGTGGTCGTAAAATAGCCTAGTGAACAATCTGGTGAAGTTTCATCTGATATGGGCTCAGAAGTACGATCGCGATCGGTGTACCTCTGGCCCAGATCCAGCTCATTTTTTACCTGCTCATAGACCTAGGTTATACAAGATACTAGGAGTTTTCAAAACTCAAATTGGACATACTGTGAATAACCTGCAAGCAAAATTGTGTTGAGATCATTTTGAAGTGTTGAATCTACTGACAGTTGGAATGATACAGTGATCTCATAGCCATCCAGTGTATTCATTTGCAGAGGCCGATCAAGTAACAACCCATGCAGTCGAAGGAATTGGAAGATCTTTTTATCTCCAGGTAAGAGGTTTGGATTCAGTTAGTAAATCCCACTTTCTTCATGTTTTGAGATCGGAAAAAGAAATCAACACCAGACACCTAAATTTAGCGGATCAAATGAGTGTTGCATCAACAGAGGAGAGTGTAAACCAAGGGATAGTGCAACCCTTAGAGCCGATCCTTGAAGAAGTCATCTCCGATACTTCTTCAGAGAGATCTTCCGATTATTTCATAGAACACTTGGGAAAAATAAAACTAAACGGAAGAGAAAACATGGCAACAGGACCATCGAACCCCTCGGCCACACTAAAGTTGTTGTTCATCAAGTATCAATATGACAACAAGCAAGGTGCCAAGATATACAAAGATGGTATGGACCGCTACTATGTGAAAATAGAAGATAGAACAAGTGAGTTCAGGGACTTAGTGCCTATGAGCTATAGCGGAGACAGGTACCTAGATGACGAGGGTATCATGTACTCGGTAGTCCTGAATCCTAACATTGTAGACAAGTGGGGATTGATGGGCACAAAAGCCAAAATAGACGAAGAGCATGAGGAAAAGGCTCCAACAATGAGCTTACCTAATGCGAGATTAAGGCGAGAAAACAAAACAATGAGAATCAACACGGATAATGTCTACTTGGGGTTATACAAGTATAATAATGGAGAGAAAGATCTCTATTATAGATACGAGGAACCCTAGGTCGGGGAGATGACTGAGCGGAAAAGACTTTATGTCTTCACCTACACAGAGGGAGCGGACACGAAAATTGCAGTATACGACAAGTATGGAAGACGATATGCAGCCATCGATAAAAAAGAATTGGAAGGATATACGTACTTTGGGGGACCACTTCACCAGTACTATGTCACTCAAAGCCCACTAAGACCAGCCCCTACAACTGTAGTGCCAGAACCGTTGACCACAGGTGGAGGGATGACTCATGTAGCTGATTCTTTCAGTCGACCCCATTATTCGATGTCAAGCCCCATGGGAACGTTACATTCCAGAGAATCAATGGCTACTAATCGAGGTAGTGTGGTTCCTATCTCTACACATACGGCTGTAGGTCCGGCATTTGCAGCCACCCCATCACATTTTCCTCCTAGTAGTAGATTTGGGGCGGGGGAGCCAACGAGAGCAACCTACGACCTTCCCGATTCACAAGAACGATTAAGTCGAGACATGGGAGCAATGAGATTGACCGCAGACCATAGATGAATTAGGCCATCCCAAGTAGCGAAGTGCATGCCAAAGAAGTATAGCGGATCGGGGGATCCATATGCCCATGTATCGCTCTTCAAGAAAGTCTTAAGAGCAGAACAGATCACTGATTTCCACACTCAATACGAGGGATTCGGGTTGACCTTGGAAGGGACGGCCTTAACATGGTTTCAACCTTTAAACCCTGAAACTTGTCTGAATATTGAACATGTGTTGCACGAGTTCGCGGAAGAATTCTCAAAACGTGGTATAAAGCATAATACTGTATCACAGATATACACTTTTAAACAAAGGGAGAATGAAAAAGTGAAGGAAGCAACCTTAAGATTCAAGCAATACATTGAAAGATGCCCGAGGAGGGAATTACCACAGGACGAGAGATTGTCTGTGCTCTTCGTTGAAGGTCTTAGGAATGAAACCTTGAAAAAGGACCTTCACTTAAAGGCTTGTAGCACATTCCAACAAGTTACAAGGGAAGCGTTATATCTTGTTGATAACTGCAAAGCATATGGGGAAGTGTCAGAGGATACTGATTTAGTAACCAGTGGCTCTTCATCGATTAAAATCGAACCCTCTACCAAGAAAGATGCCCAGGCAACCTTGATGCCGACAGCTGATCAATTGATAGAGGAGGTAACGAAGAGAATGCAACAACATATGAGATCAAATCCGGTAATGAGACAGTCTCAGACAAGGAAGTGTAACACATGTGGGGGGGATCATCCGACGCCGTGGTGCACACAACAGCCGAAGACACCTGCTGGCGAATGGACGAGTACTGAAATGGTGCGCCATAGAACAAAAATGGACAAATCATAGCACAAAAGAGTGTTTTTATAACCAAAACTATGTGAGGGAAAGACCGTATGGAATTCTAGCAGGACCATCACAACCACCTCCTCCAAGGCATCAAGTTAGACCAAATATGAATCTGGTAGCAGGAGCAGACAAACCTCAACCTGTATTGGGTCAACAACCTCCATTACCACAGGAAAATAGGGCCATGATTAGGTATGCTCAACCTTGTGAAGCATCACCAGGAACAAATAGTACACTTCAAGTTTCTTATTACGAGGAACTGAATGAGTGCATGGGCTTAAGGTGATCACTTTGTGGAGCATGTTGGTATTTTCAAATCAGTGAGTGGAGTTTCGATCGCCAAATATTGGCTCTTAAAGATTTACCGGGGGCCGGTACCGGTCCACCAGTCGGCTCGGTTGGTGTCTCAACTGGGAGTTTTTGTCTTTCCTCCAGGTTTTGCAATGCATGAGTAGCAATTGCTTTGAGGAGTCTTGTGTTCAGAATGTAGTCTCATTTGGAATGCAATGATTGTGGAATTAACCCAACAGAGGCAGGGTCATGAAGCTGGCTATTTTTGACAAATGCCAAGACGGGACAACTCTCCAAATGCAATCACTTACAGTTGCATCTTGCAAGCATGTATCTATTGAAGATTATTACGACATCAAAATTCACGATGATATTGTTAGTCGATGGCGGCTAGAGAAAGATGTTGTGCTTGATAATGCTTGCCCGAAATTTATGCTAAATGTTATGCCCTTATTGGTGGCCTTTGCTGAGCGTGATGATGTCGCGCCAGGGGTCGTCCTTACGGAGTGAGCGACCAGCTTGGCTTTCTGGATCAAGGCCATTTGAGAGATGGCAGCTGGCAAATCTTCGATCATTCCCAAAGCTTGGTATGCTATTCTGGTTAGCATCAGCACTGCACTCATGTAGGTTCTGTTTTTTGCCCAGCTTTTCAAATTTGCTTCAATCAGATTGTCCAGAATGTAAGAACCGTAGTCGCACCGAATGGTTCTATTTTCTGCCGTCCGTAGAGCCATGACTACGGCAATGTGCAGGATTGGCTCTGTGTAGCGAGGAGGCTTTTGTACTCTGAAATGCTGAGATATCAATCTCATCGGCAATTCCAGCTCTCCGTAAATCATGTCACTGTATTTGTATTTATTCCCCTTTGCTTTGACGAATGCTTTCTTGTTATCTAGTGACTTTGTCTTTGCCAGCAAATCGTGTTTCCCTGGGAGGAAATGTAAAGCTTCGTTGATGATTTCCTTAGTGATCTTTACCTTCACCTTTGCCCCATCCTTGTCTGTGAGCATTGCCTGCCCATCATATTGTATAGAGCTCATGAGCTCGTGGGCTCTCATGTAATCTGTCCCCCATGGCTGTAATCTGAAAAATTTCTCCAAGTGTACAGCTCGCATTGCCTCTATTACCTCCGGCCTTTGGTGGATATTCCATATCTCCCGTGGCATGATAGTTGTCTTTACCAAGTCACCATCCGCATCCTTAAACTTTAAGATGAATATGTGGGCAGGGATTTGAGCAAGTATTTCATCCGAGATGTGAGCCTTTTCATTTGTGGCGAGCTCCTCTACTTCATATGGTGCTGCTGTCCACTGCCTTTCTTTCTTTTGGCGAGGCATTATGTATCAGGAGAATCACAAGCTGTCAGGATTTTCCCTTCGCAATCAATCGCATTTAGACTTTTAATAAAAAACAGTTCAAAAGTTAAAACTGATCATAACTTGAACAAATTTCATCCATTCTTGTCCATATTTCACTAGTGGGACTAGGGAGACTAGGGCTATGACTGATAAAACTCTGAGCCAGTTATGGGCCTGAGATACACCGATCGCGATCATAGTGCAGGGGCCAAATTTAGATTTGATCATATGAGTGGGTTGCTGATAGTTGGAGGGTCATTTTGGTCCACTTTGTGTGTCGTTTGAACCATTTTTGAGTTTACAAGTCCCATTTCTGAGTTACAAGGGAGTTTTGGACTAGACTCTGACTTTTCATGAGTTTTTGATGTCCAAATGGCTTGAAACTTGGTTGGTGACTTGAACAAGATGTATACAAGGGATCTAATAGGTTTTTGTCAAAATCTGAAGTTGAGGTACACCGATTGCGATCGTACTTCTGAGCTTGTTTTTGGTGAAAACTAGATGGTCATGAACCCCTATGTCTGCCTAGCCCACTGATGATTTATTTTCAAGTTTGGACTTAAAATGAACAAATTAGAGTAATTTTTCACTGTTTGACCATATTTTACTAAGTCTAACCATATTGGGTTTTCCCGATGAACTTTGGATGGATCCTGGAGTTAGTTGAAGTTAGTTTAAAAGCTCCCACTGCTTCCATGATGTTCTACTACCATCATCCTACTCCATTGTCTTTTGACCTTATTAGGCACTTTATACCCTGTCTTAGGAGGTTTTCAAGATTTGTGCATTTTTCAGGCAATCCTTGGATATCCATGTGATATTTGAGCATCCCTAAATAACCTTTGGGTCTTTGACATTGGCTCAGCTCCAATTCTATCTTGTGTGATCATTCGAGACTGAAACGACTATATCTGCACTTGTAGGAGATTCTGAGATCCATTCAAGGGTTTCTACAACTATTCTGACTCTCAGTCGGACAAGTGTACCTTTCAAATCATCCATCATTATTTTTAACAGGATTTTGGCAATTGTAGGTCAATTTTTTTCCCGTTTGGTTGTTTGACAAATTGGGCCCATTCCATGAGAAAAATTTGTGTATTTTCCTTGAAAATTCAAGAGAGTGTACTTTTAACTGAGTTCCAAGCATGGGCCGTGTCAAAAGTTGTAAAATCTGCATGTGGGGACACCGATCGCGATCGTACCATGGAGGCCAAAATTGGTTTTGACATCAGCCAATTGTAGGCGAAGCTGAGGGGATGTGTTTTGCAAGATCTGTCCCATTTTTGTCAGGGAGGTACACCGATCGCGATCGGTGTACCACCACCAATTTTAGATTTGACCACATGGCTTTGTTCCTGACCTTGTGGGGAGCACATTGATGTGATCTGTTAGCTAAAAAAAGTTTTCTATGGGTCCCTCTAAAGGCCCTTGACCTCTTTGACCCGATCCGACTTTGATTTGATCCCTTCGCCAGTTTGTGCGATGATTCGCGCTTGCATGCATAACAGACTTGATCTTTACTTGTTGATAGGGAACATACTTGTGAAATCTAGTGTGATATGCTGGCTCCGATCGTTCGTACGGGGTAGAAACGTGGCGGCTTGCTCTAAGTCAAAAAGCTCTCTCCTTCTCTCTCAAAAGGTGAAAATGAACAATGAGCTAGAATTTGGCCTACCTGACCTATATCTTCCCGAGATTTTCGTGACACAGGGTTGATTTCTCTCACCTTTGATCCCGATATAATCTACATACCACTTGTGGGTCGAACCGTTTGTCATTCCGGCGTCGTATGACCATTTGATGCGATTTTGGCGAAATGTAGTCATGATTATTAAGGGTGAAATTCGACATCTTCAGATTAGCTTCATATCTTCCATGCTTGATAACCTTATCATGATACTTCGGCGTTTGCTTCCAGAATTTTATTCCAACACTTGTGAGCGAGATTTTTTTAAAATTTTGATGTTTTATTAACGAAAATCAAACAAAATAAATTGGAAATACTTATTAGCTGGAAAAATTTAGCCAAGAATATTATACTCATCCCTAAGCACGCATTTTCTCTAGAAGCATCCCAATGCTCCGGATTTTGTCATTACAGGTCATTATTATGCTGGTCAGATGATACAAAAACGCTAAAATTGCCAGGTTTTGATCGAATATGTTCGAAACTCAACTCTAAATAATGAAAAAAAAACACACACATTATGTACATATATACACGTTGGACCCCCTTAATGGTCCTGACTGTTGCTAGATTCATTAATTACTCCCCTCTTCCTTGTCTGAGTCGTTCCGGACAAAGGTTTGGTGCCTGTGCATGGGTTTCGGAATCTGTGTCTATGCATGGCCGTGTAATGTGGCCCTATTCTGATGTTTGAGACAATGCGTTGGGTAACTATATGCTGTGCAAGATGTGGGAACTGAATGTAGTTTTCAGTGGCTTTTGATGGCGAGGGTAGCTGTTTATGGAACATGAGAGCTTGCAGTTGAATTGCTCTTTCCTTGATTGTAAGTGTTGTGCTGGCAACTATTTTGGGAACCCATTTATGTGTTGTTTGTTTCATCTTTATAGATTCTGCTTTAGTTTTCACTGGTTTCCATTGCCATTTTGGAGATTCAGGCTTCTTGTTTTGAGTTTTAGATTTTCGTAGGGGCTCGGTCCCTGAATCTGTAGTTGTCTTTAGTTTTGGTTGCCATTTCCACTTTGAAGTAAGTTCTGAAGGTCTTTGAGATGGTGCTGCTTCCGTCTGGAGTTTGTCCTTAGGCAGCCATATCTTGCTTGGTTTTTTGGGCAGCAATCTTTTCTTTATCCATACTTTCCGATAACCTTTTGTGTTGTTTTTGGATGATTCGTCGGTTTCTTTACGCTGATGGGGATGCTTGGCCCAGGAGTGATCTGTTTTGGCGAATGGAGTAATGTACACGTTAGAGTCGTGTGTGTACCTTAATGCATGTTCTGACCATTCAGTGACTGCATTGTACGTTCTCATCCATGGAACTCCCAAGCATATTGATTCTTTGATTTCTCCGTCTTTCATTACGAAAAATTGATGAGGACAACTATTTCCATCAAGATTGATTGGTAAGTTTACTATCCCCAATGTTGGAATTGTTGCACCGTTTGCTGCTTGTAAATCACATGTGGATTGCATGAGGGGTTCATCTGTAAGAATCCTGTAAGTGGAGAAGTTGACCGCGTTGACTCTTTCTCCTGTGTCAATCAATGCTCGCTGATATCAGCCATGCGGGAGTCTTACATTGATTTGAACATCGATTCCTGTTTCCCATTGCTCATCAGTTTGAAGTATAGACAAAGGAATTTGAGCCGTGTCCACTGGTTGAGGAAGTCTTTGTTGTTGTAAGGTTTGTTTTCTTTTTAAAATCCTGACTTTGGCCTCCTCTTGCGCTTGAGCTTTTGTTTCCTTTGCTTTGTTCTTGTGTTCCTTCGCAGCATGTATTTTGGAAAGCATCTCTGTGGTTAGTGGTATGTTGTATTTCTTTAGTCTGCAACCACTAATCCAGTTAGGCATTTCCTCTCCCTTTAATGTCGCAAGTTTGATGGCACCGCTAGATGATATGTCATGAATCACATAGGGTCCATTTCCTCGCTTTTTGAGTTTCCGGGAATGTTGTTTCAGGGTATACATTAAGACGTAATCCCCAGTAGAAAATTCCTTGCTGATAACATGTTGATCAAAGAATGATTTCATGTTTCGTTTTTGCGTGTAGATTGATGCAACGGCTCTCAATCTGGTTTCATCCAGTTTTTCTAGGACATCTACCTGATTGGATAATTCATGGCCCCGTCCATTCTAATTGTTTAGCGACTCGAGTGGGGATAAGGAACTCGAGTGGAAAAATCGCTTGAATTCCATAAACCATGTTGAACGGAGTCGTTCCGATCGATGTTTTGTAAGCTACTCTATATGCCCATAAGGCTGAATGCATCTTTTGTCCCAGTCAGCTCTCGATTCGCCAACAATTCTGGTGAGAATTATCACCAAAATCTTATTTGTACTTTTGGCTTGGCCGTTCGCTTGTGGATGGTAGGGAGCGGATTTCCTGTGAATTACCATGAATTCATCCAATAGTAATTCGATCACTTCATTGATGAAGTGAGTTCCTCTATCGCTCACTAGCTCGATTGGTAAGCCATATCTGGTGAAAATGTTCTCATATAAAAACTGTGCTGTCGTTTTTGCATCATTTATGGCTGTTGCTTTAGCTTCCACCCATTTTGTTAGATAATCTGTTGCCACAATAATGTATTGAGCATGCGTTTTATATCTCGGAGGCGCTATTGGTTCTACAAAATCTATTCCCCATTTCGCAAATGCTCTTGCCCCCATCATTGGCCTTAAGGGCATATAATCTCGTGCCCTCGGAATTTTTGTTTTCTGGAAATCATCACATCGTTTCACAAACTCTTCAGCGTCCATGAATAGTGTAGGCCACCATATGTCTGCAATAAGAATTGCTTTGTCCATTTTGTCATCTGAGAAATGTCCACCAGCTTGTCTGCTATGTGCTTGCTCTAAGATAGGAATGCATTCCTCTTCAGTCGCACACATTCTCAATTGATTGTCTTTTCCCCTCTTGTAAAGAGTGTCCTCAATCAGTACATAGTTTTCTGCCTCTTTCATGATCGTTTTGATTCGTGATCTACTCATCCCCTCAGGTAGTATCCTGGTGGTGAGGTATTCAACAATGTAGTTACTCCATGTTGGTGCTACAGATAATCTGAATAGAGTCGCGTGCTCTATTGTCTTTTGAAGCGTGCATTTAACACAAGATTTGACATGCTTGTGAACACTATGTCGCATTTTTGGCCAATACACATCCATTCTCATCAATCTCCGATACATCTGTGCATGTCCATTGTGAATTCCCGGTGTTTGTACATGAGCTTGGTTTAGGTATAATTCCCATTCACTTGATTCAACACAAAGCCTAAGGATTCGATCCGATCCTTGTTTGTATAGCCTGCCCGCCAACATTACCAATGATTTGGATGCTGCAATGGTAGATGGTTGTCTTGTCACATTCATTGACCCAATATACAGCAAAGGAATTACATCTTCGCTCCATCTTGGAACCATTTCTATGTTGAAAAGATATGCATCTAGCAAATCAGCATCAACTCCTCCATGCATCATTCTAGATAAATGATCCGCTCTTTGGTGTGTAGTTCCTTTCTTGACTACTACCGTGAAGTCAAACTCAAGCAGTATGATGAACCATCAAACAATTCTCCCCGTACTGCAAGGTTTGTTTACTAAGTACAGCAGTGCTTGGTGATCAACGAAGAATACAATTTTATTGGAAAGTATGTAGTGTCTAAACTTTTTCACCGCATAGACCATACCCAATCCCTCCCTCTCAGTGGTTGTGTAATTCTTCTCTGCATTGTTTAGTTGTCTACTGAAGTAACTTATTGGAAAATCCATGTTGTTCTCTCCAGGTTGTGCAAGTATGCATCCTATTGCATACGCTGATGCATCTACGTGGATGTGAAAGATCTTCTCCCAATCCGGAGCCTTCAAAATTGGAGCGGAAATTAATATCTTCTTCAACGTTTGAAAAGCTTCCTCGCACTCCTGTGTACACTCAAATTTAGTTATTAGCGCGTAAAGTGGTTTTGCAATTATAGCATATGAGTAGATAAATCTGCGATAATATCCACAATGGCCCATAAATGCATGTATCTCTTTCACCTTTACTGGTCGTGGTAGATCATCAATGACGCCGATCTTCTCCATGTCTGTCGAAATACCATTTTTGGACACTATATGTCCCAATATTTTTCCTTGTCTTACCATGAAGACACATTTCTTCGGATTCAAGCAAATCCGATACAGCCTGTATTTTTTGAACACCTTGGTCAAGTGCTCTATATGCTCCAATCTTACAAGGGAGTGAACTGTTACACACAGGTCATCCATGTAAATTTCTAAGAACTGTCTTAGATATTCTTTAAAAGCATGACCCATCAGCCTTTGAAACGTGGCTGGTGCATTTGTTAAGCCAAAAGCCATTACCCGGAATGCAAAAATATCCCATTCGGTTGCGAAAGCCCTTTTGTGCTGATCCTCTGGCTTTATTGCGAGTTGGTTGTAACCTGAAAAGACATCTAAGAAGCTATAAGCCTCTTTGCCTGCCACCCTTTCTATTACATGATCAGTAATGTGTAGGGGATAGTTGTCCTGAATTGTAGTAGCGTTTACTTTCTTGAGATTGACACACACTCTCAACTTTCCGTTTTTCTTCGCGACCACCACAATCGGTGAAACCCAATCGGTGTGCTCAATTTCGTAAATAAACTCTGCCTCCTTAAGTTTATCTATCTCCTCCTTGATCTTTTTTGCAAACGTTTCATTGTAAGTATAGGGACGTTGTTTGCTGGGTTTGGCGTCATTCTTAAGGGGTATTGTGTGTTGACAGATACTAGGATCCACCCCCTTAACACTAGGTTGGTAACCTAACAGAACATAAAAGTGTCCTTTCAGGGTTTTGAAAAAAACCTCCAAAACCGTAGTAGATCCACTCATTTTGTAAAATCCTTTCATGAGGTTATAGTTCAAGGCCTACTACACATGGAAAAAATAAGAAACTTGTAAAATTTCTCATCTTTTGGTCACACCAAGCCTCCAAAGTTGATGGACCAGTACATTTTCATCAAAACAGTCATTTCTTACGTTTTGTTGCATAAAAATAAGATTAGGGATTTTTGTAGGACTTGAGATAAATTCCCTAGTTAACTTCAATGAGTTGGTGATCAGAACATATGATTTCTTCTCACTCACTATTTTTTGTTTTGCCGAAAGAGATGGGTACAAAAGAGTTGAATTTTTACCATTCTGCAAACCTATCATCAAAGTTTCTATAACCACGCTCAATACAAATAATATATGCATGTTTTCTTAGTTCCCTATTGTCCTTTAGGTTCATAAGGAGCCATGGAGCATGTCAAAAGAATAATACAAATCTTACCAAGGGGAATCTTGGGGACAAAGATGAAGTGCTAAATACAGCAAACGTGAAAAAACTGGGTTCAACATTATGAGTTGTAGAATCCCATAGAAACTATTCAATATCTAGCCAAATTTGATCCTTATGACTAGATATGGTTACTACCTACAAAATTCATGTAGTTGTCACAAGAAACTAACAATATTGAAAAAGCTATACTTGATATACTAGAATGTTTCGTTTTCTTCTATAATTGAAAAAATCAACCATCATTGTCTACTATGCAAAATAGGGTATTAGGTACCCCGAAACTCAAGGAATATTAGCTTTATGTTACAATATGCGACATATTAGAAAATCAAAACTGCATTTGGATATCATGAAAGCCACCAAAAAATCATAGAAGAGCTAAAATTGGCTAAAAAACAGGATTTGACAATTTTTGTAATTTGGTCATAACTTACCTCTTTAACATTTATTTCTCCCTAGAAGGATCAAGACATGTTGAGGACTACTAAAGATAGTTCTCTAGCATTATAGACCTCACAAGCATGAATTCTAGAGTGGTATAGTTGCAAAAAGTTGGAAAAAGCCAAAAACAGGACCCGTTTTTTCACACAATTTAGGTTGTGAAATGTTGTGCAAGGACAAGGTTAAAGATGGAATTGATATTCCAAAAAAATGTCGAGTTTTTTTCAGCTCATGAGACAACTTTCTAGACAGATAGCACCTCAAAATCCATTTTGAAACTCTTGACATAATTCAAGAAAAATGGTCACTTAACAGGACATAAAAGTGTCCCAGGACAAAAAAGTGTCCCATTACCAACCTAGTGTTAAGATCTTTGTATGACCATGCAAACACATCTCTATACTATTTAGGAGTAGCTACCAAAAGCTTTTCCTCTTCTTCAGTAAGATCCGTGGCAATATATGCAAGTTTTGGATCTTCTCCTGGCTCCGCTAGATCTATTCGTTTGGCTTTTTCAGGATCGTCGTACGATGTACCCGGTTCCTTCAATTCTCTCATTGGTTGTTGCACTATGATTTTCCTATCTTGTATGGTATATTTCTTATAATGGGACGGTGCATCCATCTTGTCAGAATTGGTGTCCTCATTTGTTTCAAAGTCAGTTGTCCATATGTCTTTGAGGGTTCGCTTGAGCCTATTGTACTCTGTTTTCCTCTCTATTTTGGTCATTCCCGACTTTGTTTTCCCCCCTTTCTGCGACTTAGTCCTTTGCTTCTCGTGTCTTTCCGCGGTTTAGTTTTGATAAACCGACCAGTGACCTTGTCTTTGACACAATCCTCAGCTTTGACAGGCTTTAGATATCCCATTCTGTCATTGACAAGAGGCATCGGATTATGCTTATTCGCCCTAGATTTCTAGTTCTTTTGGATTTATACCGCTCCTGTCGACTAGGTTTTTGGTTATGAAACTCATAAAACGTGTCCTGTCTCGACCTGTATTTCCTATTCGTCTCTGATGCGCCTGATCTTTCATCATCAACCTCTATCAGTTGGATTTCATCGTCCAGTGATGGAAGGTCACAGCATAGTGAATCCGTGAATTCCTCCTCTGTTGGATTCCTATCGTGCACTATAGATATCGCATCAATTATTCTTTTACACTCGGTCTCACGTGGTAGTTCTTCTTGTTCGTCGCTCTCTGATCCTGACTCAAGGATGACGCTAGCCATTTGCAACGTTACTAGGTCGTATCCTTCTTCGTCACAAAATTTCGTAGGTGTACATTCGTTAACACATATGTCCAAACTTGACAATATTTGAGTCCACCCGAATGGATTAAATAAATGTTTAGAAAAAGGTTGTGGGAAATAAGCTTCGTCTTCTACGGATCTTTCCAAAACGCATTCCTCTTTGATTATCTCTCCACAATCAGATGCTCCACACATCCAGACATACGCTTTCGTTTGCATCCATGCAGGTATTTCTTTTGCATCCATGCAGGTATTTCTTTTTCATTTAGAGTTGAATTAAATTCTTGCACTGGTGTTTTTGCAACGTCTCTATAGATGTGATCCTTCATGTTGATCTTCGTTATTAGCTCTTCGTGCCTTAAGCAGATTTGGTCGTAACCCCAATCTTGTATCATTTTGAGTTGACGCATAAAAGTTCGTCCCAAAATAATGTCAAAGTTGTTCGTTTTCCCGAAATCCACCACAGCAAAGGTGTGCTCATAGTTAATTCCACACGAAGTTACACCTATTTGGTCTAGGATTCCCAATGGTCTCTCTACATACCCATCTATGAGTTGCAGTTTCATTCTCATTTTCCTGAGAGCTGGTTGGCCCCACTTCTCCCAGATTTGCTTGGTAGCAATCGCCACTCCCGCTCCACTGTCTAGGATAGCTATCGTTTTAATATCCTGATATTCCACAGGTAGGGTTGTATTCCCCTCCTTGCCTTCACAATAATCTCCGACCTTGTTTATGGGCACTGGTTGGGCTTTGGGTTGACTTTCCCATTTGTTTTCTTCTCCCGTAGGGTTTGTCGAAAGAGGAATCTTTACTCCCTTGTGCTCCAAATGTTTCCCCATGTCTTCCCATAAGTGTGGTCTGACTCTCAAGAGTTCGGACAGCGTGATTGTGCATGTTATAGGTGTCGACAGCATATCTTGAAGACTTTTTGAGTCAACCATATGTAGCATAGTTCTCATCCGGGATGGAACTAATCTTATCTCCGATTGTGCCTCATGTTCACCTATAAATGAAGGCGGGGTTTTCAAGGATTGGGCTTTGCTTTCCACCGAAATCTCCGTTCCCGCATCCCCATACAGTGATTGTATATCGACTGGATAAAATCCGTAATCCAGGTTAATCTCAGGAATTGGAGCAGACTGTAACGTCATGATTCCGTTCTTTCTGTTTCTAATGGTTTCCCATAAATGTTGTGGCCATTGTTCTTCAACTTCTGGAATCGGCATTATAGTCATCGACTTAGCGTCATTAGTCGTGTTTGGCACCACTCGATGATCCAGTGGCAATGTAAAAATATTTACTGTGGTAAAAAATATTTACTGTCGGTAAAAAAGTGAAAACGGAGTATGTTGTGCTGTGAGTCCACACGAACATCCTCGTGTAAATTTCACTAGAAATTCACACCTAGAATGGGATATTCTGTAAGATATAGGTTGTAGGCATGCATAAGAGCTCGTTCCCACGTATCTTCTGTCCATGGCACTTTTTACTCTTTGGTGCTTGTGAAGTAGATTTTTCTTCTCTTTCGAGATCCCTTGGACTAGAGTATCCTCATCTCCCCAACAACTGACTGTGCCTTTATTGCATCTTCAGAAGGGGTCCTAAAAACCATGCATCAAAGGTTAATCATAAATGGTGATGCCTTGTTAGGGTTTGCACGGATAAGCTCTCCTTTTCTGTGGGTGTCGGCAAATCGACCTTTTCCTCCACGGACTCTTGTTATTGCATTGATCTGGATCATGGGATCGGTTTCCGATCCGCTGCTTGCACTTGGTATTACCCCCACTATATTCATAGTCGCTTTTTCCTTATTGTCCGCATTTTTTTGGCAATCTGGCAATATGTGATTCACACCACATCGGTCACAAAACCCAAAAATTTTCACTCTTTCGCTTTTGAAAGGACAGTTATGTTCCCAATGATCCGTACTTCCACAGCTATAGCACGGTGTTTGATTTTGAGGAGGTGGTCCCATAGGTTGTCCTGCTCTATTAGGATATCCTCTTGGTTTGTAATTCTGGTTCGCAATGAACATTAACGTTCTTTCGTCTACCAAATATTGATCTCTCGAAGGTTGTGCTACATACGTTGGTGGTGCCATACCCTCGCTATTTCCCCATGGTTGATAGGCTTCGTCTGCATATATTTGTGATTCGGGTTCTGTTGCATAAATCTCAGCTGCATTTGCCCAATCCGGTATGGATCTACAATCGACTAAACTTCAAACTGCCATAACTTTTGCATCGTAGCTCCAAATGACGAGCTGTAAAGACAAGCCGGTAGAGCACTTCAAGCAATGCAATTCTAGATCATAAATTACCATCTATGCTCACTTCAATCATACTCCTTTTAAGCATCATTAAAGCATATGTTGTCCCTTTAAGCTGCATGTGACATACATTCAACATTAAACTTGGCTTGTTACCAAGCCCTGAACACTATTCATTAATCAAGTAAGCTTCAAATAAGATTGACGTGCATTCTTTTTGTATATTTCTTAGCATGGGAGCGGAGATGCACGACATCCACCCCCTCTGAACCTGCACAGCCTCCCGTCTGTGCCAACCGGTCTTCAAGCTCCATCTACTATAAAATGGTCTTCAAACTCCATCTACTATAAACACCTTTAGTTACTTGTCATCAAGCTCACGTAATTAATAAGGACATGTAAAACAAAATAAGGCTTAAATCATATCATCAATAGTCTAGCTCAATTATCTGGTAGCTGTTCCATCACAAATCTTTGAACCGTAGTGGTCGTATCTCCAAAGCATTCAACTATGAAATATATGTTTAGTAAACCCCGCGAGACTCAAGTGCTCCAGTTACTTATGCACATGTCTTGATCATTAGGCTTGCTTTAGGGAACCTTGTCAAGCTCAAGTATGCCTTACTCTGTCTACACACGAAATGGCTGTCAAGTCATTTACTTCAAGTTTTGGTAGCATAACCAACTCAAAAGATATGAAGATACTTTGTTAATTGTCCAAAGATGACAAATGGAATCTAGCCATGTAAGCTTATTGATCATATAATCGAAAAATCTTCTGACTTAGCATGAATCCAAAAACTAAAGTTAGTGCTAAGTAACCTGCTACAGAAAATTAGCTGATATCCTTGAATCTACAAGTTGCCCTTCAATAGTCCCCAGGATCAAATGGGATAATAAGAAATCGCCCCAATAGTGCCCAAAAATACCCATCCATAATGAACCTGCTTTTGAAGATTTTCCGGTCTCGTGGATCAAATACCATTAAGATCTCATAGCATTGATGGGCTCCGCAATACACTAGATCTTCACCTGAAGCATAGTGAGGAACCCACATCTCATAAACTTTTGGTAACTTAAGGTCGTTACCAGTAAGAATTAAAGAATTCTGACTCCCTTTTACTGGTAGCCAGGACATCATAAGAATTATTAGGAATAGTATCCAACTCTAGCCATATTTGGCACATTGTCCAAAGAAATGAAAAACCCTATGCACTTTATGCATCATCAAGGATGATTTAGCATCATCAGCCCCTCTAGCTTCATAGCCATTACAAAAAACCTTAGGACTTTTTGCACCTGTATCATCAGGGAGATTTTTACCTGGTTTTTGAGTTTTATAATGTAAAATAGATTTATTATGTAGATCTTCATCTGTAGCATCCCTGGGAAAATCACCCTTAGAAGTCTCAACATTCATCAAAGCTATAGGATTTGGCTCCTCTTGCAGTTCGTATATAAGCATAGATGTAAAAATCCATGGCAATATCCTGTTCAGAATCATCATGATCTAGGCAATCTTTAAACTCATCAATATCGTCCTCTTCTTCCTCATCTGCATCCATGCTACTTAGCAAGCCATTATAACTTTGTAAAGGTTCATCTAGCACCCCCTCTGAAGGGGTACATGCATCACAAAGCTCTCCTATACTGTTATTTTATACTGGGCAAAAAACCCATCAATTATGGAAGCTTCTTCTGTGATAATTGAATCAACAAGCATATTGCTAGGAGCAACCTTAGGTTCATTGGCATTATCACGCTCATCCTGTTCTGTCCACAATCTCGGCCACTTCATCAGCTATTGTGTATATAATAGCTTTGTTTATGCAATCATCTGTAGTAAATCTGCTACCCTTGCTCAGCTATAGTGTCAATAAATCCATTAGATCCATTAGAAACCTGTAATGGCTCATCTTCTTCATAGACTTTTTGAGAGCATCCCATGCCAAGGTCAGTAGCTTGTAAAATTTTTGTTGTACAGTCTAGCTCTTCACTAGAACCATTATTCGAGGTAACTTCCATGCAAGAAATCCTTGAAAAAAAATCATATATTTGTTTTTCATAATTAATTTCATTATGTACCTTTGTTAGGTTGCTCAAAATATGGTCCTTTGAAGTTGAATTTGCTACTTCCAAAGCTGTATTTACCTTGGCTTTACTTCTTGCAGAAATATGATCCCAAATTTGATCATAATTAAGGAACTGCATCTGATCCCCTTCTTCCTTAGAGAAAACAATCTGGATTCCTTCATTGCCAACTCAATAATCTTTCAGCTTTAATGAACAAACCCATCTGCAAAATAGTCCGACTGTGTGGGATATGTTTTTGCCAGTTCTCGAACCTTATCTTTAACCTCGGCGGTTACCACTTCTTCAAAATCCAAAATCATCCGATCTTGTGGAATTCCTCGGCTCTTCATCGCCGCTTTATAGCATGCAAGGAGTCCATCTGGATCATGTCCTTGAAAAATTCCACTGCATCATAAACATGCTTTTTTATCTTCATAGCTTTTACTTCTTCCAAACATCCCTTAACTAAGCCCGACATTTTTGGTAGATCTATAGCTTCTAGAGTTTTATCAAATCTATTGAAATTGTAATCTTCAATAAACTGCATCAACTCTGTTGAAATCTCCATCTTTACCTCCCACCCCGGATTGTTTCGCGTTGGGTTCACCAAGAATGTCGCGGCCTTTGTATTCGAAAGGTGAGCCGGGAAGGCACAAGGCCCCTGGCTGTGAGAGGTGTGAGGAAAAGAGTTGCAACAAACACACTTAATGGGGAGAGAGCTTAAAACAGACAGTTTGATCCAGATTTTGAAGACTCATAACTCAAATCAAATACTGAATAGTATCTCTGTTTAATCAAATGTTAATGGAGGAGTTTATGCTCCTTATAAGATTTGACCTACCTTAATTAATCCAAGTGGTAATTAAGAAAATCAATCTTCAGTAACGATGATAAAGTCTAGTCCGATGATAACAGTACCAAATGATCCTTTGCCTTAATTGGTCTGCCAAACTTGCCTTGATCTTCTTCGTTTTCCCCCTGCTACTTCAAGGTCGAGAGAAAACTAGAGTGAATGTTTATGGCTTAATTAGAGTGGGCTATGGATTTTATCATCGACTTCAAATGGGCTTAGGAGGGTTTGATTACAATTGGTTTAGCAAGGTTTGGATTAAGCTTGCATGCTTCGCATTACCATGGTTATGGGGCTTGTTTAGGAGTAGGATTAGAATGGCTCATGTAGGTTTTGATTAAGCGGATTATGAAGCTTTGGTTTAGAGTGCTTAGGATTAAGATGGCTAAGGGGTTTTGAGTTATGAGAGAAGAAGAAAGGATTCGAGTAGATCAAGGAGGTTTAGCTTAAGATAGGATCCGAATGGACATGGAGCTTGGAATAATCGGATCATGCAGCTTGGTTCCAAGAGCTTAAGATCTCTGGCTTTCTTCCGCAAGAGAGACGAAGAAGAAGGATTAGAATAGATCAAGGAGGTTTTGCTTAGGTGGATTATGAATCTCTGGTTTAGAGAGCTTAGGATTATCATACTAAGGAGTGTGGAGGCCTTCCCCCAAAAGAGCCACTTCCCCTTTCTATAATAGCCCACTTTGGAAGATTGCAAGGACTTGCTTTGCTAAATACGGCCAACCCATTAGCGATGTCGGTAATGGGCAGCACCTCTTGCTGATGTGGCATCTCGAATCCCAACCTGCACCAAATTTCACAAAAGCTGGGCCACAAATGAGCGCCTACGCAAGGCGAGCAGCTTTCGTCTCTCGGGCGAGCTCATTTGAGCACTTCTGCGGCCTGTGCGAGCAAAAATGTCCTCGCCTGCGCTCACATTCATCGCCTGCCTGGTCTACGCCATGTTTTTCCTGGCCTTCGCTCGCGTTCATCGCCTGCCTGGTCTACGGCATCACATTTGGCATAAATGCCGGGCAAGCATTGTCAAGTACAACATCTTTCTCCAGCCGCCATCGACTAACAATATCATCGTTAATTTTGATGTCGTAAAAATCTTCACTAGTGCTACATGCCTACAAGATGGAAGTGTAAGTGATTGCATTTGGAGAGTTGTCGCGTCTTGGCATTTGTCAAAAATAGCCAGCTTCATGACCCTACCTCTGTTGGGTTAATTCTGCAATCATTGCATTCCAAGAAGAGACTGCATTCCGACACGAGACTCCTCAAAGCAATTGTTGCTCATGCATTCCAGAACTGGAGGAAAGACAAAAACTCCCAGCTAAGACACCAACCGAGCCGACCGAACCAGTACGAAACCGGCCCCCGGTGAATCTTTAACGACCAATATTTAACGATCGGAATTCCGATCACTGATCGAAAAAGACCGATGTGCTCCACAAAGTGAGCACCTCAAGCCCATGCATTCATTTCATCTCTGTCCCCTCAGTTACAGTTGCCAAATCCGGTACGGATCTGTAATCGACAAAACTTACTACCATAACTTTTGTACCGTAGCGCCAATCGATGAGCTGTAAAGACTGGCCGGTAGAGCAGTTCAAGCACTGTAGTTTTAGATTTCTAATATCCAATATGTGCTCACTTCAAGCATAGTCCTTTGTACCATCATTAAGGAATATTTTGGCCCTTTTAGCCGCATTTGGCATACATTCAGCATTAAACTTGGCCTGTTACGAGGCCCTAAACATTGTTCATTAATCATGTACGCTTCAAACAAACTTGATGTGCATTTTTCTAGCATCTTTATTAGCATGGGAGCGGAGCTGCAGGACAACATTATAATTTTATTACCATGGCTGACCAAGCAATAATGGATGCTGCACTGACTTATCTTCTACCACATAAAACTTATAAGGATAGAGGTATTGATTAATTTGCACATGGATCACGGTCCAGGCCAATGCCTTGATTGAGTGCTCTGAATAACTTTCAATGTCATGTTGTGTTGGTTGAAGTTATCCCTCAAGTGTCCGATGCTTGTATAGGTCGTAGGAAATAAGATCTCCTTGAGCTCTAGAATCTAGTATTGCCCTCACCTGCACTTGATTACCTCCAACTTAAACTTTTATGGTTGGATCCACCATATGATCCTCTTCATAATATGTCACTTTGATCACATTGAACCGTAGTGGTGGTCCTTGCTGCCAATGTTGTCGTAGAAGCTTCCCTTTTGCCACGCTCCTTGGCCGGCCAAAGATGTTGGTGGTTCTTTAAGTGGCACAAGCCAGGATTTAGACTCCAACAACCCCGTCACAGAGAAGATCACGTTTAGTAAGTATGATGGTAAGATGGATGCTACCATAATTATTTATTCTTGGTTGCATCAATTTAATGCTTTTTTTGCGACAACTAAGAAGACAGGGAATAGCAAGTTTTTGACAGCAGCCATGTACCTTGACGGTGTTGTGTATCTCCGCTGCCATGAAGAGAAAAAGAGCAGAGAAATGCAAGCTAAGCTTCTTTGAAGCCTACACATTTAATGAAGCAGTAATGAGGGCTTGTTAACATGCCAAATTTAATGATTAATGTATGCCAGATGTGGCTTAAAGGGGCCAACAAATGTCTCAATGATGTCAAAAACGAGTATGCTTTAAGTGAGCACAAATAGGAGATTATGATCTAGAACTACAGTGCTTGAAGTGCTTCCAGCCTGTCTTTATGGCTTGTCGATTGGAGCTACAATAAAGATGTTATGGGAGTTTGAAGTTAAAGTTGATTGCAGATCCATATCGGATTGGGCAATTGCAGCTGAGGTGATAGAATTGAAATGAATGCATGGGCTTGAAGTGCTTACTTTGTGGAGCGTGTCAGTCTTTTCAGATCAGTGATCGAGTTACGGTTGCCAAGTTATTGACCGCTAAAGATTCACCGGGGGCTGATTCCGTACCAATTCGGTCCGCTAGGTCGATGTGCTATTTTGGAATTTTGAGTTGTAGCCAGGGTTTCAAATGCAGTAGAATAACTGTTGGAGGTAGCAGTGCTTTGGTTGAGATATATGCCAGATGTGATGCACTTCAGAGAGAACATTAAGTGCTTGAGTCGGGTTTTTTTATGGGTTGTCTCTTGTTGTTCAAGACCTCAATACGGACAACGAGACTCATGATGAGATTGCTCTCCATCAGCTACTGGAGAAATTTGTTGTGCCTTGCAATATACTGGTCGATGTTTACGCCAAATGTGGTAGCTTCCGAAAGCATAAATTCCTTCATGAAGTCTTACTGCAAGATACCATGCTGATGGCGA
Source organism: Adiantum capillus-veneris (assembly GCF_014529385.1). NCBI lineage: Eukaryota > Viridiplantae > Streptophyta > Polypodiopsida > Polypodiales > Pteridaceae > Adiantum > Adiantum capillus-veneris. Next base: position 103,447,469 of record NC_140946.1, read on the forward strand.
GGGAGTCATGGGAAATTTTACTCAAATGCGAAGGGCTTTCGGTGCCTTGGTTAATTTGCATGCCAAATGTGGTGCCCTTGTGAATCAAAAGCCAAAAGGCCACCCTCCCAATGACCGCTATTTAAGCCAATGGCCGCCGATCAAGAATAAGAAAAAGGGCGCCCATTGTGGCCTTAAGTGGGGAAAGAGAAAGAAAAAAGAGGTGGGCTTGGCGTGGCGGCGAGCACGGCCACAAAGAAGGAAGGCAGCACTCGCGCCGGCCAGGAGAATACTCAGATGACGTTTGCCACAAAGCAAGAAGTGGTCAGAAAGATCTTTCGCAGAGAATCAGTGCTAGCCTGGTCAGTTTTCGTGTTGGTCTAGACCATCACCTGACCATCACCTGCCACGTCGTCACCCCTATTCTCACAATGACGGCACCGTCGTCGTGAAAATAGGGGGAGACGGTATTAACAAAAAAGGGCAAATTACCAAAATACCCTTCCAATTTTCCGAAATTCCCCATTCGCCCCTCGTATTTTCAGAATTCCCAAAAAGCCCCTCGTACTCTCTCAGCATACGGTTTCGTCCGAAACTGTTGAAAAAAATAGCGAACAGCACCGAAACTGTCGCGAAAAAAAAATTGTCGCCTCGCCAGCTCTGAGTCTCAACAACGCAGGCAGCCAGCTCTGAGTTGCAGCAACGCAGGCCATTTTCTGCTTACACGGCGGGCCTTGAGGTCGACAGGTCACAAAAACGAGGGAGTCTTCAGCGCATCTCTCTCCACAGACTAGTTGGGAGCCTTTTGTGTGATGTATGCGAATGGCTATGTGCAAGGCAAATTTCCATCCGCATAGTGCAAGATACAGATTGATGCAAGAGCTCGTTGTTGTTTGTATGTAAAGAAGTGTGGTATTGCGGGTACACACAAGAGGGCAACCATGGCTGAGAGTAATGCAAATACATCAAAGAATAATGCTACCATGTCTGCAACTCTTTCTCTTGGTGCTCAATTTGAATCTCTTGATGTGCTTCGTTCAAAGGTTCAAGAACAAGCAATCAAGTCTCATGTGGAGCTTAGGCATGCTAAGCATGATCGATCCAAATATACCGTTGTATGCAAGGCAGAGGGATGCATGTGGCGCTTGCATGCGTCTTTCGTCTCTGGTGGACCTGGGTGTATGGTCAAGGCATTTCATGATGAGCACACTTGTGGTGGTTCTTCACAACTTGGAAACAAGGAAGCCACTGCTGAATGGGTTGCAACAATGTACGTAGAGAAACTTCGAGACCATCCAATGTATAGGCCAAAGGAGCTCATGGCCGATTTGCGTCGAGAAGTTGGAGTGTCAATTTCGTACAAGATTGCTTGGAAGGCGAAGCAACTTGCTTTGGGTATTATTCATGGTGATCATGCAAAATCTTATGGAAAGCTTCAGTCTTATTGCGACAAGCTTGTGGCTAGCAATCCGGGCATTGTGGCCCATTTGCAAAAAACCACTAAAGGTCGTTTTTTTCAAATGTTTCTTGCGTTCGGAGCATGCATCACTGGTTTCACACATTGTCGTGACTTTATTGGGTTGGATGGCACATTCCTGACAAGCAAATATCTTGGTGCTTTGTTGACAGCCACAGGGATTGATGCTATGGGGGGCTTGTTTCCGATAGCATTTGGTGTTGTAGATGCAGAAAATGAAGACAACTGGGTATGGTTTTTGCAAAATGTACATGATTGTATGGCGAGCGTCAATGCGATTACTTTTGTATCAGACAAGCAAAAAGGTCTTCTCCCAGCAGTGGAGCTTGTCTTTCCAGGATGTGAGCATGCATATTGTATGAGCCATTTGGATGCTAATCTCAAGAAGAAATGCAACAATGGAGAATTTATTTGGTTGTTTTGGGTAGCAGCTTATGCTAACACTATGAGCGACTATGACATGGCTATCCAAGGGATGAGAGTTATAAGTCCTTCCACGACGGACTACTTATTGACTACTTCACCCCCTTCTCATTGGGCGACGACACACTTTAAAGGAAAGCGTTATGGGCATCTTACATCCAACATTGCTGAGTCATTGAATGCATGGTTGCTTGAGGCTAGAGATAATCCTATCATATCTATGCTTGATATCATTCGTCGCCAATTAACATCTTGGTTCTATGCACGTGGAATGGAGGGAAACAAGGCATGTGAGTCTTTAGGAGATAGAGCACAGTTTGCATTGGTTGCAAACGTAGAGAAGAATTTGTGTGAGGTTGGAAATAGTGCTCGGCAACATCGAATCTTGCCCTCTAGTGATATGGTTTTTGAGATCTTGACAAGTACAAAAACATGTGTAGTTGATGTATGTACAAGGTCATGCTCATGTAATAAGTGGCAAACATTTGAAATTCCATGTGCTCATGCTATTGCAGCTATTCTCTTCAAGAAAGAGTGTGTTCAATCGTATGTACATAAGGCATATGCTTTGCAGGCCTATTGTAACACTTATAGTGGTGTCATAAGTCCAATTGTGGATGCAAGTGAAGATGCTAGTGATCAATTGAAACCACCTACCACCCGTAGGCCACCTGGGCATCCTAGAAAACTTCGTATTAGAACTGAGGATCGCTTCAAGGAAAAGCGTATTTTCACATGCTCACGTTGTGGTGGTCTTGGCCACAATGAGCGTTCTTGCAAAGCTCCAATTGCAGATTAAATATGTAGCTGGGATGTGGCTTCATTTTGTGCGGGCAAGTCACAATGCGTGGGAGGAACTTTCTTTCCGATTATAGTGGGGATTTGGCTTCATTTTGTATTAGAAAGCCATACCACATTTTCCTTGCGATTTGCTCTATATGTAGCGAAGATTTGACTTGTCTTCATTTTGTGTCGAAAGCTTGAATGCATTACTCTCAGCATGTGAGAGATTTTCTTTCCGATTATAGCAAGGATTTGGCTTCATTTTGTATGAGGAAGCCATACCACATTTTCCTTGCGATTTTGTTGTATATGTAGCGGAGATTTGACTTGCCTTCATTGGTTGTTGAAAGCTTGAATGCATATGAACGATTTTCTCTCCAATTTGCTTAATTTAGGACTTGGGGGTATTTTGGGAATTTTCAAATTATTTAAGGGTATTTTGGGAAATTTTAGGTGTATTTTATGGGCAGATTGGGAATTTTGAAAATACGAGGGGCATTTTGAGAATTTCATCAAATTAGAGGGGTATTTTGGTAATTTTCCCAACCAAAAAAGTTAACCGAGAGCAGGAAGGGGGAAACAAAGCATAACAAAGAGGAAGGCAAGGTTGGGAGGGCAAGGAGGTGACGGAACAGGAAGCTACAAGGAGAATCTCCCTCTCGATTTCAAGGCCATGAAGAGGAGTTCTCGGCTCGTTCTCGGCATGTTCTCTCTCTCATGGTCCTCGGCATACAAAGGGTACCAAAGGAATAATAGGCAAGGAGGAGAACTTGAAGAGAAACACAAGAATCAAGCAAAGATTTCTCTCGCTCTTGTCCTTGGCTAGCAAAACAATGGAAGCAAAAAGAGGAAGGCATAAGGTGTGAGGGTTATGAGATGGTGAGCTCAAAGAAGAGGAAGGGAGACCGGTGAGCTCGAAGAAGAGGACCAAGGTAAAGCTCTCTCTCTCTCTCTCTCTCTCTCTCTCTCTCTCTCTCTCTCTCTCTCTCTCTCTCTCTCTCTCTCTCTCTCTCTCTCTCTCTCTCTCTCTCTCTCTCTCTCTCTCTCTCTCTCTCTCTCTCTCTCATCTTCGGCTACCAAAGCAAGGAGAAGTGGAAACTGGCTCTTTCTCTCACTTGTTTTCCGCAAGGCAAAGAGTCAAGCAAGGAGAACGAAGGTGGATCTCTCTCTCATACAGAAGCAAAGCAAGAGGGTCTCTCTCATCCATGAGGAAGCAGGCTTCTCTTTCAAAGAGGAAGCAGGATTCTCTTTCAAATCAGAAGCAAGGTCGAGCATGATTGAAGAGGGATCTTTGCATGAACGAAGGATACTCAAAAAGAGGTGATTAAAGGTATATAGAGCTTGAAGGTAGTAAAAAAAAAGTCGATTAAAGGAGAAGTCGAAGCTTGAGAACGGTAATTAAGGCAGCGCAAAACGCACAAAACAGGAAGTTGCAAAACTATTGGCAATAATTGATGCATGATGATTGACACAGTGAATTTAAATGATGTTTGTAGAATCTTGAATGTAGAAGAAACAGTTAAGGCAACATGAGAGATTTTCCATCACCGTCATTAGCTAAAAATTGATTAAACATTATGTTAAGCCCTAGTGTCGTTAATGACCCGGTTAATTCTGTAAAGAGGTAGCTTCAACTCCTAGTTAGCAGATAATCCAAGGGATGGTGCCATACAGTTTGGTACCACTACCTCACTTTGAAAAGGAGGGGATGTCGCGTGACACATCCAACCCTATGTGTGAGTGGACAAGCTACAGCAAGACCAGGGTTCAGTTCAGTCAAGTCAGTCTAGAGTAGGAAGTGATATGGTACTTTTGTGAGTCTGTTTGCAAACCGTGCATGTCCAGAAAATTAGGCTAGATGCATATCCTCTAGTTGCACATAGCATGATCATCAGATTACAATCAGAACCCATCAGTAGCATTTTTACAGTGCATCAACCTGTTTTCTCTATTTTTAGACATTTTTCACTTATTACTTTTATCTGACTTTAGTTGGGAACTGGGTAGGGTAATTTGCATAAGATAATACATTAAAAAACCAGAGATAGCACTTTTTGGCAAAAGAGGGAGCAGGAGCATTTCTCAACAGGCAACATCTCAAGCAAGAACCATCATAGCCAGTGTTTTCATCCCCTTGAAGACCTGGTGATTTCAGCCCTTGGAAACTTGGCAATTTCAGCCCAGAGATCAGCATTTTCCCTCATGCATGCTAGCGTTTGGACACCAGCAGCCAATGTTTGTAACCAACCATCAATTTTTTCAAAGGCATCTTAGACCAGCGTTTTACATGCAGTAGAAGCGTCGTTTCTAGCCAGTGAAGGCCAATATTTTTAGTAGGCAAATTTAGCAAGAAAAAGGGCAGTAGATCCAACGTTTTAGGAGACAGCAGACTTGCATTTTTCAGCCATATAAACCAGCAAGTAAGCCAATGTTTCAAGCATTCAGTTTTCAACATTAGATTTTTCATTGTCGGTCGCACCGTTGACCTCGACATCGCAGCATTTAGACTCATTGTATCAGCCCTTGTATCAGATTGTGCAATCAATAGCGTGGACCTCTCTCGTTATCGAGAGAAGGGCCCTTGGAGGAGGTTTTTACAACTATCCGGTGTCGTATTCTCTTCTCTCTCTATCTCTCAGTCTCAGCACCTTCACGCACAATGTTTATCCACTTTATTTGTGATCACTTGCACTCTCTCATTAAAGGAACAGAAGGCTCTCCCTTTCGTAAGTAAAAGGAACCTTGACCACAGTTCAAAGCACTCATCTTGAGCAAAGTTCAACATTTACTCTCACTGCACCTTACATTGGTATCAGAGCTTTGTAAGTGTTCTGTATCACTCAAGGAAATAACCACAAGAATTGATTTTTCTTGTTGCGGTTGCACGTAACCCAAGGTCTCTTGGGAGTGTCCATTCCTAAACGTGTTTTTGAAGAGTGACAGTAAACCCAAGAAAGAAGGGCTTGTCCAACCTCGATCCCCTTGTGCCTCTTTTCACTCATTGAGAGCGGACCGTACACTGAGCGGCCGGCCAATCAAGACCCTCAACAACCCAAGACCCATAAGAACCCAAGTTCCTCCTGGACTTAAAAACCAAAGATCACAGTGTATGGTCATCACCCAAAGCGGAATGGATACTTTGCATGGAGGTGATGGGCATGAGAGTAGCGAAGAAGAATCTCACCACCAAGGAGGTTTTTCGGACCCTCCCCCTTCCCAATCTACGCAACGAGTTGTACCAAATCTTATGGAGGTTTTGGTTAAGTGGATGATGGACATGATGGCACGACAATAAGCGACTCGTGTTGCCTTGGAAAGCCAGTGCAATGAACAAGAGGAAACAAAAGCAGTAAGAAAAGCAGAAAAAAAGGCCGACCTGGAACAAGCACGCTTGGCGGCCAAAAATAGAAAGGAAGACTTGGATCGTGAACACAAAGATAGAATGGTAGCCTTGGAGCACGAGCGAGACGCAAGCAAAGAAAGAAGAGTGACCTTCGAGCGTGAGTGCGATGCACGCGAAGAAAGAAAAGCGGCCTTGGAGTTAGAGAGTGAGGCCCAAAGAGAACAACACATGAACAACTTGGTCCTACATGTCCTCTCCTCAAAACCCGAGCCGGCAAAAGATGTTCTTTAGAATCCATTGCTGATTTGGTGTAGGAAAGGGGTTTTTGCCCTTAAGTTTTAAGTATGCTACTGATCCGAGCCTATCACACATTTTTGTTTATCATATTTTGTTGGTTTTCCTTGCTTCTAGAGGTTTAAAATAAAAGAAAGAGTGAGAACAACCTCTTGGAAAATTTAAAAAAAAATGATTTTTTCTTGACTAGTTCACCGGAGGTGAAAGGTAGAGGGAGAACCTAGTGGTAAAGGGAAGGGAAAATATGTAAATGTGAAAAGAAAAGATATGATGTGGTTGTGGAGCCATGCACCCATGATTCAAGGGTCATGAGTGCTCATATCATCATGCTTTGGAGCCATAATGATTCAAACAAATGGGACCCAAGTGGAAGACTTGGTAAAGGAAGAAACCATACACATGATTTGCTGAATTTTTAAAAAATACTTCCACTCCGATCCAAGAAAGTTGTCTCATCAAAGTTGTAGCTGATGAGCTGGAGATCTGACCATATTTTTTTTATAATTTTTGCATCTACGATCTAGGAGATATGGCCAAAATGGTGGACGCCAGTTTTTCAACTGTGGTGGAGACCACCCCCTCTACTTTACACACACACACCCTTCCTTTTCCACATAGACCTTCTCTAAAATCAGCCATTAGTCTTCTCACCCTCCTCTCCTTCCTTCTCTCTCTCAAGCTCAAAAACCCATCAAAGTTCCTCTTCTAATCACCTTTCAAGTCATGCTTAATCTTGTTGTAATTCATAAGTTCTCATTCAACCCCTCCTATTATTACTAGATATGTATTGATTTTATGTAGATTCTTTACATTTTAAATAAGGAAGCTCTTGGACTCAAGCTATGGAGGAAGGAGTGAAGACAACACAAGTGATGATGGAGCTAATTGGTCAACAAATCACTTGGAAGGAGCTTCTTCATTGGTTGAATGTCCCTAATCAAGCTTCATTTGTACAAATTACACTTGGATCTTAACCTCACTCCTAATCACTCTCTTTCCTATATAAAGAGCCTTCCCCTTTGTAATTTCAAGCCTCCCTCAGCCCCATTGAGCCTTTGTATCACTCACCATGACCCATAAGCTCATTCATTCACTCTATTCTTGCACATCCTAGAGTGCAAATTGTTTCATGCTAGTAACCTCTCCTCCTCTTACTTATGTTAATTAAGAGAAATGTTTTATATGTGTGTGAGAATGCTTGATGTGATCTTGGCTAATCCTTGAGTGATTGTTTGGTAATCTATATGCTATTTGTGTTGGGAGTGTTTGAAGTCATCCATTCCTTGTACACACACTACGGTTAATGCTTCATTCATAGTGATCTCTCTCTCTCTCTCTCTCTCTCTCTCTCTCTCTCCTCTCTCTCTCTCTCCTCTCTCTCTCTCTCTCTTTGTGTAGCGGTCCTAGTCCACGCTTCCAAGACTAGGTGGTGCCCTCATCTCATTTCCCTTGTGGCGCAATGGAGTTTGTTTTGGTGTAGAGGCCGCCATTCCAAATTCCTTCGTCATAAATTGGTGCCCCCACTGAGAGTTTCTCAAGCAGCGCTCTATCAATCCTATGAAGAAGATCCATCAAATTCTCCGAGACTTCCACTATGGTCTCCCCAAGAAGCTCGAGAAAAAAGCGTCTTTATCGACAAACGGCACGTATGCGGGTAAAGAGAGTTAACTACAGACACCCTTCTTTGCTTCAAGGAAAATCTTGTAGTCATCAAGTCCCTAGGTCAAAAAATTGTGTTGAGTGCTTGTGGCTAGTGTGAAGACACTTCCTTTGAAGCCTCGACTTCAGGTGGTGAAAGCACTCTCAAACTCAGGAATTAACAAGTTTTTGGAGGGGGAGCTACACATCAACGGGTGCGGTATTGGCAAGAGGCTACATATGGTGATGCACTCCAACTACTACTAGCAAGAAGGCTCAAGGGTTGAGAGGGTAGCCATCGAACCCTATGAACTCACAAAGCTGAAGATGGTCACACCAAAGCTAGCTAATCACTGGTGAGCAAATTCTTCGCATCTCTCAAATGGTGGGATCCAAGAGAGCTCAACTTCAATGAAGTGCTTCATGGAAGTTTGTAATTAATGCACCAATGAATAATCCCATTTTCTACAACTTTCAATCAGTTCAGAATATAGGGTGAATGTGCGCATTGATAGAAAGATTTTTTTCCAACAAAGATGGTCTTCTATTTTGGAGCTGAGAGGTTGAGAGAGATATTGTTGTCCCCTGACCCTATAATATTCCTATTTTGAGTATAATGTATCTTTTGATGTTCACATCTTCATCTTGCATTAAGCATACTCCATGAATCATAGGGATTTATAGACCTTTTCAACTCTTGCTAGACAAACTGTGCATATAATAGCTAGCACAAAGCTTAGGTTCCAAAACATCATAAGGACTTACTAGGCCTCGTCTTCTAGCTGAGATTAATGCATCTATCAATCCATTTATTCTAACCTTAATAAGATATGATTTGGGCCTAGACGTTTTCATCTTTGTGCTGTATTGAGAGGAAGGCAACCCACTTTTATGATGGCTTTCCCAAATTTTTTTGGCGTAGTGGGGAAAATGCTGGGGATTTTTTGGATAACTGGAGATGGCTTTCCTTGTCTCTGGGAGGACGAAGCATTGAAATTGAGAGCTTTTCCTTTGGTGCTCAAAGAAGAAGCTAGGGTATGGTTCCAGGCTCTAGATCCAACCCAAAGAATTGATTGGGAGGGATTGAAGGTGGCTTTTCCTACGAAGATTTCAACGAGCCAATTCGCAGAAGAACTATGGCAACGGCTTCTGTCCCTTCATCAAGTTGACCCTCATGGTTATGCAACCTATGAGGAAGGTTTTTGAAACTTTGGCCAATGGTCAGACTCACTAAACCCTGGTGAGTGAGCTCCCAATTGCCTCCAAAAATCGATTTTCTCAGGTTTGTACCCCTTGCTAAGGGAGAAGGTAAAGAGCAAATTTCCAAATGCTTTTGAAGATGCCTTAAGAATTGCTAGGGAAAAGAATAGAAAGATTCTCTATCAAGCCCAAGCTGGCCAGCTAGCTTTGGGAGGCAATATCACAACTATGGAAGCTTCTCACATACCTCCAAATGTGCCTAATGCACCAGACCTCAATAGAGTCAACAAGAAGATATGCTCCAACAAATAAACAATCTCACAAACCAGCTAGAGGGGTTGAGAGTAAATCTTGTGCAGGGTGCAAGAAGGCCTATTGAGGGAAATGGTGGAATCGCCACCAATGCGACGTCAAGCAAGGGAAATGTTGTGTTACAATTGTGGGGAAATTGGCCACGGCATGTATAATTCCCTCATCCCAGAAGATATGACTACCCTGTCAGAGGTCCTCGACAACAAGTAAGTCCACCCCGTTAGAGCTCAAGCACAAGAGCAACCGCAACCTCAAATTTTGCAGCCACCTCGTGCTCAAGCTCAAGCCCCTGCTACTCAACCAAATGTGAGCATCATAGGATGGAGGAGGTCCTCAAGGCAGAAGCAACCAGGAAGAAATAGCTAAAGGAAGATGAAGATAGATGAAGTGGCTACAATGCCTATCAAACGTGTGCGTGTCCAAGAAGAAGTAGGTAAAGAAACAAGCAAGGATGCAAGCAATGAAGCAAGTACATCTCGGCAGCTAAAGATGAAGCCAAGAAGAGAAAGACCCGTACTAGGTCTCAAATTGACATCTCTGATTTCCCTATGGATCTCGGACACAACCTTATGACTTGACAGCTGTGTGAGTTCTCAAGGACCAAAGATTACTTGGCCACAACTACTTCATATCTCCCCAAGCTTCGACGACAATGGTCAAAAATGGTGAGCACGAGGGCAAAGCGAAGTAAGCTAGTAAGTGTAATCAAAGCATATGGTCTCAAGGATATAGTGCCTTTGGTGGAGGCTCAAATCAAGGACAACGGATTCCAAAAACTTACATTGACAGTGGAGCAGAGGTTTGTGTCACGACAGAAAAGCTAATGCATCAATTGGTTTAGAGGTAATGGAATCATCAAACTTTAGGCAAAAATGGCCAATAATGTCTCTGTCTTGTGTGGGTGTAGTGAAAGCTTTGAGAGTTCTGTTTTTGGAATCACTACAGAGGTTGATGCTTATGTGATGCCAGTAAAGGGAGAAGGATACCCCCTTATTTTAGGACGACCTTGGCTCATGATAGGAGCTAGGCAAGATTGGGCAACAGGAGACTTGGAGTTGAGGCCTCGTATGGTGGCCATAGTCGGAAGGTTTTATAACCTAAAGAATGGGCGACAAGAGAACCTTGAACTAGAGACGTCAGCTGATGAGTGGAGCTCAAGTGGATGCTCCCAACTATGGACGAGGAAGAGATTTCAAGTGAAGAGAGTGATAGCACTCTCGAAGTCATGGGCGTCACCATAAAGGAAACTACCTCATCAGAAACAACCCAAGGATCCAAATGGAGAATGTGTGGATGCCAGCCTAGAGAGATGTTATCCAAGGATATAAAGGAAGAAGAAAAGGAGGGTTATGTAAATGTTCTCAAGAAGCATGCATCATTGTTTATTTCTGATTACACTCACATTACAGGTGTCACTGCAGTGAAGCATCATATCCATCTAAAAGAAGGGAGCAAGCCAGTAGTACAAAAACTAAGAAGATTAGGGTTGTGCAACAAAATGCACTGTTGTCTGAGGTGAAGAGACTCTTAGAAGCAGGATTCATATACCCAGTAGAAGATTCAGAATGGGTCTCCTCAGTAGTGGTGAGGCCAAAGAAGAATGGTAAATGGCGAGTGTGCGTGGATTACAAGCCACTAAATGCTGCAACACAGAGGACCACTTCCCTCTCCCATTTCAAGATGAGATTCTAAATGAAGTAGCAGGCCATGAGAGATACACAGTGTGTGATGGCTACTCTGGCTACTTTCAAATACGCATTGCAGAGGAGGACCAAAAAAACTACTTTCATCACACCATGGGGATGTTTTGCATTCCGAGTCATGCCTTTTGGTCTCACCAACGCTCCAGCCACCTTTCAACGATTCATGAACATGGTCTTCCAACCTTACTTTGGTAAGTCCATAAGGGTTTTCATAGATGACTTTTGTATTTACAGCTCCAAAAGTATGCATCTCGCAAGATTGATGAAGGATTTACTCGTTTAGCTAAGCTGGGTGGACAACTAAACAAGGACAAATGTCACATTGGGAAAGCAAGGTTACACTATTAGGGCATGTAGTGTCCATTGATGGAATCGAGGTAGATCCTGAAAAAATAGAAACATGCTAATCTACCTTCCCCAACTTCCATCAACAATTAATCTCCTTCTTGCAAAAGCTAAGATATTTAGTAGATTCATACACTTACTCTCCCAAGTGATATTTCCTCTACAACAGCTGACTCGTCAAGAGACGCTTGTTTGAGTGAAGAAAGTGAAGGGCATTTAGAGAGATTAAAAAAATGTTAGGGTCACTCCCTATAATCCTCCAACCTTGTTGGGAAGAAACATTCTTTGTAAACCCTAGTGTGGAGAAGAAGCCATTGGTGCTGCCCTCCTACAAAAAGATCCAAAAACATCCTTTATGAGGCCCGTGTATTTTGCTAGCCGCCTCATGGAAAACACAGAGAAGGCCTACCCCTGATGGAACAGCTAGTGTTAGCTCTCATGTTTGCGTAACCAAATTTCGGCCATACTTGCTGCCGAAGAGGTTTGTAATTATCATTGTGGAGGATATGTTCCCTATGCACTACAACATATGGAAATCTCTGACAAAATAGCAAAGTGGGTGGCGACTTCAAGAGTTTGATTATACAATACAGGTTGAAAGAACAACTTGAGCATGCTTAGCCGACATTTTAACAAACAAGTGCTATGAAAAAGTTTTCCATTTGAAGAGAAAGGAACTTCCACCACCTCCAGCTCCAGAGGCTTTGGTCAATGCTTATAGCCTCTACTTTGATGGAGCATACAAGAGACCAAGGATAAGGCACTGCAGGCATTGTGGTCTTATCTCCATTGGGAGAGAGGATCCATGGTGAAGGATCACTCTAGAAGATGTCCACTCCAACAATGAAGCAGAATATCATGCTCTAATTCATGGCCTTTGTTGGTGCCTCGATAATTCAATTAAGAGATTAAACGCTTTTGGTGACTCATGCTTTTTGTAAGGCAAATGCAAGGTACATGGGCTTGCAAAAATGCCCGTCTCTTGCTAAAATGAGAGAAGCCAAAGCTCTTATGAGGAGATTTAGGGAGGCACAAGTACATCATGTGCCAAGAGACCAGAACAAGGATGCAGACCACCTAGCATCATCAAAGTTAAATGAGTCAATAGTGGGATCAGTGGCCATCAAACTTCCACTTCAGCAAGGCAAAGGAGGACTTGAAGATATTATGCACATTCTGGAGCAAGGAGAGGCTCCTAAACACTTGAATGCAGGAAAGGCGATGGTTAGCTAGGAAGGCTACCAGTATCGCATAGTAAATGATGACTTGTATTGTCTAGGTAAGAAGGATGGTGTCTTAGGAGAGTGCCTTTGAAGAGTGAAATTGAAGAAATTTTAAAAGCTTGTCGATGATATATGCGGAGGACACTTTGCACACGACGTCACTAGTAGAAAGGTTCTACAAGCTGGGTTACTTGGCCAAGTCTTCATCATGATGTCAAATACTGGTTTCAAACATGTGACAAATGTCAGAAAGCAGGACCACGACGGCTCATAGCTAACCTCAGAACCCAATAAAGGTATATGGGCCCTTTGAGAAGTGGGGAATTGGATGCCATAGGGCCTCTACCACGCACTCAGTCAGGTAAAGAGTACATCATCATGGGAGTAGACTACATGACTAGATGGGCTGAGGCTATGCCGACCAATAGAATTACTGCTAAGGATGTGAGTCAGTTCATCTTTGACCACATCTGTTCCGGTTTGGCACTCCTCTTGAAATACTATCTGTTAGAGGACCAGGTTTAGAGCAGACTTGGTAGGAAACTCATGAAGAAGCTAAATATTCAGCATCAACACTCTACTCCTTACTACCCTCAGTGCATGGTTTGGTGGATAAAGTAAATGGAATCATTTACAAAATTCTCACACAAACAGGTACATGCCAGGCGCCAAATTGGGACAAACACCTGAATGGAGCTCTATGGGCCTATAGAACCTCCTTCAAAACCACATTAGGGTACACACCCTTTCATTTGGTTTTGGAAAGGAGGCGCTTTTTCCCATTGAAGTGAAGTTAACAAGTCGGAATATTGGATAGCCAGTTACTCTCAAAAGGAGAAAGTACATCAAAAGGATCATGGATCTAGAAAGGCTGCAATTGGATAGTGAAAAGCCATCAACCACTATTCTCAAGAAGCAAGAAGCGCAAGAAATTCAACAAAAGCTAGCATCCAAAGACATCAAAAAGGGATCTCTGGTGCTTCGATATGACAATCGCTTCGACACTCGTAAGGATAGAAAGTTTCTTTTCCGATGGAAGGCCCGCCGTTCTTGGTCACCAAAAAGTTCAAAAATGGCTCTTACAGACTTCAAGACATTGATTGGTAAAGTGCACAAGACCAGGACAAATGGATCGCGTCTAAATGCCTTATCACATCAAGATAAGGTCAGCTCAAGATCAAAGAAAGTAGGCTAGAGGCATAAATACCCCTAGCCAAGTTTGGGGGGGCTATGATCCGAGCCTATCACACATTTTTTGTTTATCATATTTTGTTGGTTTTCCTTGCTTCTAGAGGTTTACAATAAAAGAAAGAGTGAGAACAACCTCTTGGAAAATTTAAAAAAATATTTTTTCTTGACTAGTTCACCGGAGTGAAAGGTAGAGGGAGAACCTAGTGGTATAGGGAAGGAAAATATGTAAATGTGAAAAGAAAAGATATGATGTGGTTGTGGAGCCATGCACCCATGATTCAAGGGTCATGAGTGGCTCATATCATCATGGCTTTGGAGCCATATGATGATTCAAACAAATGGGACCCAAGTGGAAGACTTGGTAAAGGAAGAAACCATACACAGGATTTGGCTGAATTTTTAAAAAATACTTCCACTCCGATCCAAGAAAATTTGTCTCATCAAAGTTGTAGCTGATGAGCTGGAGATCCTGGCCATATTTTTTTTATAATTTTTTGCATCTACGGTCTAGGAGATATGCCAAAATGGTGGACGCCAGTTTTTCAACTGTGGTGGAGACCACCCCCTCTACCTTTACACACACACACCCTTCCTTTTCCACATTGAGACCTTCTCTAAAATCAGCCATTAGTCTTCTCACCCCTCTCCTTCCTTCTCTCTCTCAAGCTCAAAACCCATCAAGTCCTCTTCTAATCACCTTTCAAGTCATGCTTAATCTTGTTGTAATTCATAAGTTCTCATTCAACCCCTTCCTATTATTACTAGATATGTATTGATTTTATATAGATTCTTTACATTTTAAAATAAGGAAGCTCTTGGACTCAAGCTATGGAGGAAGGAGTGAAGACAACACAAGTGATGATGGAGCTAATTGGTCAACAAATCACTTGGAAGAGCTTCTTCATTGGTTGAATGTCCCTAATCAAGCCTTCATTTGTACAAATTACACTTGGATCTTACCTCACTCCTAATCACTCTCTTTCCTATATAACGAGGCCTTCCCTTTGTAATTTCAAGCCTCCCTCGGCCCCATTGAGCCTTTGTATCACTCACCATGAGCCATAAGCTCATTCATTCACTCTATTCTTGCACATCCGATGTGCAAATTGTTTCATGCTAGTAACCTCTCCTCCTCTTACTTATGTTAATTAAGAGAAATGTCTTATATGTGTGTGAAATGCTTGATGTGATCTTGGCTAATCCTTGAGTGATTGTTTGGTAATCTAATGCTATTTGTGTTGGAGTGTTTGAAGTCATCCATTCCTTGTACACACACTACGGTAATGCTTCATTCATAGTGATCTCTCTCTCCATCTCTCTTCTCTCTCACTCCTCTCTCTCTCTCTCTCTCTCTCTCTCTCTCTCTCTCTCTTTGAGTAGCGGTCCTAGTCACGCTTCCAAGACTAGGTGGGCCCTCATCTCATTTCCCTTGTGGCGCAATGGAGTTTTTTGGTGTAGAGGCCGCCATTCCAAATTTCCTTCGTCACTACCTTTGTTTGTGGTTGTTTCTACACAAATCGGACCACTTGATGTTCCTCTCTCTCTCTCTCTCTCTCTCTCTCTCTCTCTCTCTCTCTCTCTCTCTCTCTCTCTCTCTTTGTGTAGCGGTCCTAGTCCACGCTTCCAAGACTAGGTGGTGCCCTCATCTCATTTCCCTTGTGGCGCAATGGAGTTTGTTTTGGTGTAGAGGCCGCCATTCCAAATTTCCTTCGTCACTACCTTTGGTTTGTGGTTTGGTTCTACCACAAATCGGACCACTTGATTTTCTTGCACATATTGAATATTGACTACATCAGAGCTCTAATCAATCTGTACGTTGTAATTTTACTGCCATGGCTGACCAAGCAATAATGGATGTTGCATTGACTTATCTTCTACCACATAAATCTTATGAGAATAGAGGTATTGATAACATGGATCACAGTCCAACCCAATGCCTTGGCTGAGTGCTCTAAATAAATTTCAATGTCATGTTGTGTTGGTTGAAGTTATCCCTCAAGTGTGTGCTGCTTGTATAGGTTGTAGGAAATAAGATCTCCTTGAGCTCTATAATATAGTATTACCCTTGCATGCACTTGATTACCTCCAACCTAGACTTTTATGGTTGGATCCACCATATGCTCCTCTTCATAATCTGTCACTTTGATCACATTGATCCATAGTGGTGGTCCTTCATGTTAATGTTGTCGTAGAAGCTTCCGTTTTGCCATGCACTCCTTGGCTTCTTCTTTAGCTTCATTGACTACCCGCTTCTTCTCTGCATGGATTTGTTGAAGGATGCTCTGGGTTAGCTGTAGATAATACTTTTAAGCTGATAACCACTAATCCAATTACACATTTCTTCACCATCCAATGAAGCAAGCTTGATGGCCCCACTTGGTGATATATTGGAGATCAGTAGGGGTCCCATCCCTTGATTTTTATGTTTTTTAACATGTTGTTTCTCTGTAAAAACTGGAAATAGTCTCCTATTTTAAACTCTTTTGAGTGTACATGCTTATTGAAGAATTCCTTTTGTCTCCTTTTTTTAGCGTAGATAGTGGTTGTTGCCTTTAAGTGAATCTCATCTAGTTTTCCAAGGTCATTGACTCTGGAAGACAATTCATGGTTTGGCCATCCAAGGTGTTTAGCTACTCTCAGTGTTGGGATCAGAAACTCTAGCACAACAAGATTGCATAAAGACCAAAAACCATGTTGTACGGTGCTATTCTAATAGATGTTTTGTAGGCTACCCTATAAGCCCACAATGTGGCGTGTAAATATTGGTTCAAATTTACTCTTCAATCGGATACTATTTTGGCCAAGACATTATTTGTAGCTTCAACTTGCCCATTAGCCTGTGGATGGTATGGAGCAGACTTCCTGTGAACTTCCAAAAGATTTTCAATAATTTTGTTAAGGAAATGTGTCCCATGATCACTGACAATTTCTATGGGTAGGCCATATCTAGCAAAGATATATTTTTATAGGAACTGTAAAGTGGTCCTTGCATCTCCTTTTTGTGTGGCCTTAGCTTCAGCCCACTTTGTGAGATAGTATGTTAGCAACAATGATAGTATGTTAGCAACAATGATACACTGGGCATGAGTTCTCTTAGCGAGGGTGAAATTGGTCCATACCCCACTTAGCAAAAGCTATGGCTTACATCATTGGCCTTAGAGGCATCTCATATCGCCTTATTGGCACTTTGGTACATTGACACGCATCACATCTCTTAACGTATTTTTCAGCATCCATGTATAATGTAGTCCACCATATTCTAGCGGTCAAGACAATGTTTTCCGTTTTATCCCCTGAAAAATGAACTCCACTAATTCATTCATGTGCTTGCTCTAGGATTGGAAAATACATTTTTTAGCAAATTGTCCTTTCCTCTCTTATACAATTGATTTTCAATTAGTGCAAAATCTTGAACCTCTATTGCTATGGCCCTCCACCGTGCTCTAGAGGTATTTTCAAGAAAATCCTTGTTTTTAGATAGTCAATATGTATTGTCTCCATTTTGGTGCAGTTGTCACCTAAAATAGTGTAGCATGTTCTACCGGTGGTTTAGCCTATAGTTGCACAATTAGTAATGTACTCCTAAACATCAGCGCACATATTCGTTCAATAGACTCCTAACTATTGCAAGCACTGGTATGTTTTCTTTTGCAAGCAATGAGATGCTAAGTCCTAAACGTGGGCTTCCAAAATATAACATTCATACTCCTTTGGACTTATGCATAATCGCAAAATGGTGTCCAAGTCTAAATGATACAAACGTCTATCAAGTAACTGAAAATACCTTAATTGTCGAATAATTCATCTTTTACTTTCCTGACCCGTTCTATCAAACTCACCCCCATAAGAGAGTAAATTGACTATCTCCTAAGACCATTTTGGTATCGTTTTAACGTTGAAAAGATATGCGTAAAGAATGTCATCGTCTACCCCTTCGGGAGATTCTCTGTTTGGGAGTCTAGAAAGGTGATCTACTTGTAGATGTGTCTTCACTTTTTTTTTACCACGACAATAAAATCAACGTTTAGCAATATGATAAACCATTGTATAATTCTTTTGGTATTGCACGGTTTGTTTACAAGGTATAAGAGGGATTCATGATCAGTGAAAAACACAAATTTGTCTGCAAAGAGATAATGTTGAAATTTCTTAGCCACATATATCATCCCCATCCCCTCTATCTCCATGGTTGTGTAGTTCTTTTTATCATTGTTAAGCTGTCTGCTTGCATAATAGACTAGGAAATCCATATTTCCTTCTCCGGGTTGAGCCAAGGCCAAAAATGCATCCAATAGCAAATGTCAAAGTATTGATATGAGCATGAAAGATCTTTTCACAATATGGTGCTTTCAAGATTGGAGTGGATATGAGTGCTTTCTTCAATTTTTCAAAGAATTCTTCACACTCATTTGTCCACACAAAGGCTTCTATAAGTCTATGCAGGGGTTAGGCAATGACTGCATACATGTGTATAAACCTCCTATTGTAACCACAATGTCACATAAAGAAATGTACTTGCTTTCCGTTGTTTAATCTAGGAGACTCTACAACTACTTTTATCTTGTCCAAATCGTTAGATATGTCATTCTCTAAGATAATATGTCCTAGGATTGTGCCTTGTCTAACCATAAACATGCACTTTTTTGGGTCAACTATCAATCATGCACTTCACAAATACTTTCGTGAGGTGCCTTGTATGTTCATCTCTCAAGAGAGAGTGCACAAACAAGCCATCCATGTATATCTCCACGAATGTCCTCAGGTATTACTTAATGGAATGTGCCATCAATCTCTAAAAGGAAGTTGGGGCATTGGTCTCAAGCCAAAAGGCATCACCCTATATGCATATATACCCCTTTTCGTGGAAAATGTTGTCTTATATTGATCTTCAGGAGCAATGGTGAGATGGTTATATCCTAAGAACCCAATTAAAAAGGATTATGTCCTCTTACCTGCCACTCGTTCCAAGACATGGTTAATAATAGGTAAGGGATAATTATTCCTTATCGTGGTGGCATTAACATTCTTTAGATTTACACACACTCGTAGTTTATCATTCTTCTTAGGCACTACCGCAGTGGGAGATACTTAGCCGCTGTATTCTATCATGTAGATAATCTCAACGTCCATTAATTTATCAATCTCCTCTTTGATGCACTAAGAAAACATATCATTGTACGTGTAAGGTCTCTGTCAACTAGGCTTTTCATTGGGTTTTAATGGGATCGTGTGCTGACATATCATGGGATCTACTTTCATCAGGTCTTTATATGACCCAATGAACACGTCCTTGTACTCCTTGTACTTCTTTGGGTCCTACAAAGTCTATTTTCTTTGCTTTCTCAGGCCCATTGTAGGACTCCTTGTCCTTTTTCTCTTCTAGAGATTGCATTAGCACTACCTTCAGATCTTGGATAGTGAACTTTTTGTAGTGGTATGGCACGCTCATTTTGTCCTCAATTTTGTCATCTTCTCCTTCCCCACTTTCTACTTCTGTTGTTCATACTTCCCTAAGAGTCTTCTTAATCCCTCAATGCTTCTTCTTTCTCTCCACCTTGTACCATTTAGTCTCTCCAAACTCTTTTCAGGATAGTTATTTTGTTTGTTTGGGTTTTGTTTCAGAGTCCAATTTTTTGGTTTGTTTTTGTCAGTCCCTTATGCTCCTTTTGTCTTTGGATCTTAATATTTAGAGAATCTTCCAGGTATCGTGTCCTTAACACACTCTTCAACTTTTACAAGCATCAAAAACTGTGCTTTGCCCCTTATTCTAGGCATAGGGTTCTCTCTTGGTTTGTTGTTAGCTCTATTTTTCTTGTAGCGTTTTTTATTTTAAAAATCATAAAACCTAACATCTACTATTGTTTCTTCTTGCTCACTCAGGTTGTGAGAGCATTCATTATCCACATCATCCTCTCATTCAAAATGCTCTAGGGAGTCATAAAAGTCTTCTTCCTCATCTTTGTGACACTTGCCAATTGATCACCTCCGGGTTCTTTTTGGACTAATTTCTCATCATTTGCATTTACTATGTTGACCATATAGTATGGAGAACCACGCCATAACCGTCCTTGTTACAAAATTTTATTGTGGGGACATTTGAAATAGCACACACATCTGGGGTTGCTAGAATATGAGTCCATTCTAATGGCTCAAGAGTCCATTCTAATGGCTCAAGAGATTCTTCAAGATAAGGTTAAGTAACATATCCCTTATCTTCGAGCACCCTTTCAAGAATACACTCTTCTAATTTCAAACTCCCAAAATGTGATGCACCAAGAATCTCCATTTGAAATAGCACACACATCTGGGGTTGCTAGAATATGAGTCCATTCTAATGGCTCAAGAGATTCTTCAAGATAAGGTTAAGGAACATATCCCTTATCTTCGAGCACCCTTTCTAGAATACACTCTTCTAATTTCAAACTCCCAAAATGTGATGCACCAAGATTCTCCATAGTTGCTACACCTTGGAATTCTATTGAAAGTGTATTATTTCAATCTTCACCCTCGCAAGACTCACCAACCTTGTTTAATGGTGTAGGGCTTGTGTTCAATTGAGGTTTTTCTAGTTCTTGGATCTGTGATGTTGGATCTTTTACCCCAAACATCTCCAAGAATTTTCACACACTTGTCCACATGGTTGTTCTTATTTGGAGGAGCTCTGCTAGCATAATAGTACAAGTCACAGGTGTAGACAACATGTCTATTAATCCCTTAGAGTCCATAGCCTTTCTTCACACGAGTCTTTGTAATGGCACCACCTTTACATCTGACTTGGACTTGGATTCATACTCTCCCATATATGAGGGTAAGGTTTTCAACCATTGAGGTTGACTCTCTATGGATTGTACTGATCACTTATCCTCCCAATATGAGTAAATATCCAAATCTGATTGAGACCTTGCATCAAACTCCTCAATAGGAGGAAGAAAAACATCCCTCCCCTTATTGGTTTGGTTGACTCTTTGACTCAACTCTTCTGCATTGTTTGCTTCTCGTATTTTTCTCCAAATCTTGTCTAATCCATCATCCTCTCTTTAGGCCTCTGGTATCATAGGATGGAGACCTTCAGATGCCTCATCTATGGTATTCATCACTACCCTTGGATTTTCTATTTTTGTTGTGAAATTCTCAATGGTCCTTTCAGTTTTAGGCCTCGGTGGGATTATCGGTGTTGGAGCTAGAACTTCTATTTAGTTCTTTGGCTTACTTGGTGGTGGCTCTAGAAAAACTTGGGCACTTTGGATCATTTTTTGACACATCTTCAACCTTTGCTCTGCTAACTCTATGTAAGAATACGTCATCCATTTTTGCTCCTCGTTTTTCTTAGCTTGAAGCCGCACTTTGTAGGCTTTCATATGTGCGTCTAGAAGTTCATTCACATTTTTGACTAGTGCAGATCCTCTTGAGCTTGCACTTTGGTCTCTTTTTCTCATTAGGTTCTCTAGTATCATGGACTTTCGACTCAAGGTTAGTTTGATTCTGTAATCTCTCAAACCTTTCCCTAGTTACCGCTACTTGATGGGATCACCCCTACTATGTTTAATATAGTTATCATTGTTTTATTTGGGATTTTTTGATAGTCGCTGGCTCCCTTGTATTATGGAGGAATTCTAATCCCACTGCTTGTCCAAGCTAGGTTGTTCCCTTGACTTATGGATGACTGCAAAGTCCACTCTTATTCAAGCTACATTCAAAGGGATAGAATTAGCTAAAATGATTATCTATAACTATTTTTAATTGGTTCTCTGTTGCAAAGGTGAAGCAATTAGGTTCAAAATACACATAAAGAAATATTTTCCACCTACAAGAAAAGAAAATATAACAAGATATTTCATATTGAAATGAAAAGGTAATTTCCAAGAAGAATTTGATTAGATCTAAACCTTCACTAAGACATGCATGCATACATTGACTTCTAGGTCAATTTTCAGTTAGATTGCATAGTTTTTCCTTCAACATTTTTTACTTTTCTAAACATTTTTACGTAAAGGATGTAGTGATAGAATGCTTGAAGGAAACATTTGTATCCATAAAAGAGATCTCCATCACACATCCAAAGTCCATGATTTCTCCATTCCACACTTGCAAGTTTTATTTTCACGTCAAGACATCAATTTCTCTTAGTTACAAATAGATGAAACCTTGAGATGGACTAGCATAAGAGTTGTCAAGAAAAAAACAATCGTTTACTATATGATCAAACATAGATCCCAGTTGAATAAAAAGGAAGTCCCCAAAAAACAAGGTGTACTCTAACAATACATTAGAGTCTCCTTACAATAGGATCCATTTTGGTAATACATTAAAGGCCCCTTAGAGCAGGGTGCACTTTATTGAAGTGTTCATCAAATTGACACATCTTTATCCTAAGATAAAATTTATATCATATAATTATACAAATATTGAATGATTATATCCATTACAAAAATGAACAAGACATGTTCTGGACACCCAATAGATAATTGTGTTAATTAATGCTTTTGCATTGACAAGTATACACCAAGAACATAATTTGTCTCAAAATCATAGTACTGATTAACAACTGCATTGTAGGTATATTCTCTTTTTTCTCTTGCAAACAAACCATCCTACCAACCATGGCATCAGAAAGAAGCTTTAAAGTTGCCTAGATGTTTTTTTCCATATATTTGGAAATATAAGATATGTCCTCCACATGTTCCCCATCACCCTGTATGGAGTGTCATAAAACATTAGGGTATTCTTTGCATCCAAATCCCCAAACATCTTCAAAATATGACTCATGATAAACCCATGCTTAATCCTAGCTTGAAATTTGGATTTTGCAAATTCTTACTACTCATAAGCATCTTGAACTTGGTATAATGCTTAATGAAGCATTTTTGTATGATGTGTTGCAGTCTTGTTAAGTTATAGCAGCTCAATATCCATGGCTCAAAGTTTTGACTATAAAATCCAAAAATATATATGTATCTGGTCATACCACGATGATCTCATGTGTTGAGCCCAAGTTGGCATAGAATCTCCATGTTTTGTTTCAATTGTCTTGAGAAGCAATCCCTCTAGATACCAAATAAGTACTATTTTCATGTCCTTGACAATAAGTGGTAAGCAATAAGGATGTGGTTGAAGCCTTGGACAAGGTCTTGGATGAGGTTGTCTGGGCAGTTCAATAGTTTTCTTCAAATTTTTCATGCATATACCCAATCCATTTTCTTGTAATGACTCTGAAATTGAAAACAAGAACATTTAATTTTGATGAAACAATAGATGTTGCCAGGCATTTTTTGGATGATCATAAAGTCACTAGCCTCATGTATATATGAGTGCATAGCCTTGCAAGTTTGGAAAGTGGCCTTGTAAAAATTCATGTACAAAGGTGTGATTTTTCCAAGCTTGGGTGATGATGTTTTGGATTTTTTGAGTTCCCCAAACATGGTTTTTAATAAATATTTTTAGTCGTGCTCTATAGCTCGTGAATCGGACTTGTACATCATGAGTTATGAGCATCCAAAGTGGACGGTCTCAGCTTAGAAGGTGATTACGGGTGCATGTGACAAGGGCAACTAGCAAACTTGACAATTGGAATTAGAAATGCTGAGATTTGATAATTTAAAATGTAGCCGAGATGATGTATTACAGTGTGTCATTCGATGATCGGCGCAGCAAGTTATGCCCGAGGAAAGTTTGTCCGAGAAGCTCTCCTCCTTGGGGCAGAAGCTAGAAATTTTGCAGCATGAGGGAGTTGGGAGGAAGTTGCCAAGTGTCATGGAAATTATCCCACATGCAAAGAGAAAAGTGGGAAGTGGGGGTTATATAGCCTAAAGGGGGAGTACCCTTTAGGTATATCAATTGGAGAGAATCTTGGCTTGATGGGCTTCATGGGCTCGTGGAGGCTAGGCGAGAGAAATGGTGCTTTTTTCTAGCTTGTTCACACCTCCTGGTGCCTAGGCGCCTGCCCTTGTTTTTTATCCCAAGCCACTTGCCCCCACCCCATTTCTTGGTCAAAGGGTCACCGACACCTTATTTGTTGCCCAAAAAAGGCCTAAAATGAATCAATTAAAAGGTGCCTTGATAGAGAGCCTTGTCGACTAAGAAGAGAGAGAAAATCCTTGAAGAAAAAAGATAAGAAAGCCCCCATTTTGATAGCTGCAACACCTACACAAGTTCCAGAGAGCTCATTTTTTAACAAGAAAGAGAACACCCCTGGTTTTGAGCGGCCACAACTTCTTCATTTCTCATTTGTTTTTTGCATATGGATACTCTACGAACATCTCCACACGATGATCCTTGTCATGATTTCCTTTGTTTTGCTTGATTTTGAGTGTGTCTTATGCTTGAAGGTTTTTTCAATATCCCTACAGGTGTTTACCACAGGTGTTTTGGTGGTGTGGTAGTTCTTCCTTTCGACGGTGTGATTCGTGCAAGGCTATAGAGGCACTTGTTTTTCTTGTCGTTTACCCGTTAACATCATTTTGGTGCCCCCACAGAGGAGCAAGTGCTCTTATGCTCCAATTCTTGTGAAATATGTCGATTCTACAAGTAGAGAATGTAAAAGGAATGTGGGTCCTTCTGTACAAGCACCTATGTATGTGCAAATTGTGGACAACACTTGAGGCGGTTGTATCATTGGATTGTAGCCTTTGGAGGTTCATGAGGTTTTGTGAATCCAAGCACTGGTCGGGCTTCCCAGTGTTGATAGGTGGATTAGGTACTAGAGTGATCAATTGACATCCCTTGAGCTTTCGACATCACATGTAAGTGTTTTTGTGGCAATCAAACATGGCGGACGAGTTTCTACAGTCTCATGGATTACCTAATGAGAGTGGACAGACTTTTATTGAAAAATTGGAAGTCAATTGCTTACTACAAAGTATATTAGACCAAGCTATATTGTTGCGGCTGCTACAATATAGTTTACAGGATGAGGCAAAAGTTTGGTTACACAATCATGAAGAGTTGGTGCACGCACAAACTCCAGGGGTGGTTTTGGACTACAATCATTTTAGCACGGGACAAATCCGTTGAAGTACCTGATGAAGTTTGGCATGAAATTTTAGGGTACACTAAAAAGGGTATTCAGAGTGTTGATGATTTTGTCTTGCAGTTCACCCGTTTATGGGATAAATGGGCCCGAGCTTTGGGAAATGAAATCCCTCCATCCATGTTAAAGAAGGACCACTTTGTAACAAACTTAAACGAAAGTCTAAAGTTTAAAGTAGAGCTAAAAAGGCCTGCCACCTTCAAGGAAGCGGTCACTATCGCCACGTAGAAAGAATGAAAGGCTCAAAGAGTTAATGAGTATGGAAAAGAAGTCCCTGTGTAAAGTACCGGTGGCCAAAAGGAGAAAAATCAGACAGAGGCTAGAGCCCAACCTTCTCAAAGGGTTGCTAATAGTGACCAATTATTACAACAAAATATGCACGAATTGATGACCATGATGCATGAATTGAAACTCAGTGTTCTTGGAGGTGGAGGTGGTCGTGGTCGCAGTCGTGGTAGAGTAATGGCCCATGCATGTGAAGCTCAACCTAATGTGAATGCGGATCATAGAAAAGGCATCTTTGAGCCACAAAGCCCTACCTGTTATAATTGTGGTGAACTTGGTCATATCAACACTTATTGTTCAAATCTAACAAGGATGGGAGGTGATATGTTTCCACTTCCCCAATGAATTCCTAACAAAGCTAATGATTATGCCTTGGATATACATGGATATCAAGGTATTGAGCAAGAAAATCGGGCCTCAACCTTTGGTGGTCATGTGAGTATTGTGTGGGTTAAAAGAAAGAAGCAGATATGCTGCTCATAGGCAAAAGAGAGAGGGAAGGCTATGCCATGCCAGGTCCTAGAAAAACGAAAGGAAAAGAGAAAGAGGGTGAAAATGTGAAAGACAAGAGGAAGATAAGACCCCGAAGACGATTTCAAGTAGTAGATTTACCTTTGGAAGAAGGCCAAACAACTTACATTTTAAAGGAAGACCTGATTGGGAGGAAAGTAGATTGTACTTTTGGACAGTTGATGAATATGGTGCCCAAAATCAAGAGGCAATGGAAGTCATTAATGAATCCAGAGAAAGAGCCAAAGCATGGACAAGTCAGAGTGTTGGTTGTGGGAGAGTTACCCGACATTTGTCTTGTGGTGAATGCTTGGCACAAAGGTGTTGGCATGGGAGAGGCCTACATTGATGGAGGTGCTCAAGTTTGTGTGATCACACAGTCATGTGTCGAGACATTGGGTCCCATTATATGTGAAAGCTCTGGGTTTTGGATTCAACTAGAAAACCATTCCAAAGTGAAGTGTTTGTGTTTAATTAAGAATTTTGAAGTTGAAGTCTTTAATGTGAAGGTTATAGTAAATTTTCATGTTTTGCCAACTAGCCTTGGAGCTTTTCCTCTCATTTTGGGATGACCTTGGTTGAGAGTTGTTGGTGTTGTGCAAGATTGGGGTAAGGGAACAATCTATGTGTATGGCAGGAAGGGTCAAAAGAGGGTGTTTGATATGACTACCAAGCAACCTTTGGCACTAGAAGATGTGAGTGAGAATGATGAATTTGAAGCTACCAGTGAAGATAGTTCTAAAGATTACAAAAGTATCTCTGCTTCCAGTTCCAATGATGAGGGTGAAGTGTCATTCTTGTTGTTGGACGAGGAGAAGAGGGAAGTGGGTGAAATGTTGCAAGTATTAGAGAATATAAATGCTTCAAGCCATTTAGAGCAACTTGAGGAGTTGATGCAACCTAAACAAGAATTGCCGGTGAAGAAAGAGTTGATTCAAAACATGTTGAGCATCATTGATTTGACACAGGGAGAACGAAGGGAGTATCTATCATTGTTGGACAGGTTTCCAAATCTTTTCATCACCTCATATCAAGAAATAAGGGGTTTTGTGGGAGATCCTATGAAGATTGAATTAGTTGAAGGGAAAAACCTAATAAGGCAAAAATTAAGAAGGATGGGTAAGGAGAAAATGACTTCTTTAAAGGAAGAAGTGGATAAACTTATAGATGTCGGGTGTATTGTGCTAGCTGATAATGCTAAATGGGTGAGCCCTATAGCGGTCACTCCAAAGAAGGATGGGTGTTGGAGAGTTTGCATTGATTACAAGCCATTATATGAAGTGAGCAAGAAAGATCCTTACCCTCTACCTTTCATTGTTTAACTTCTAGATGCAGTGGCTGGCTTTAAAACATATAGTGTCTGTGATGGTTATTCAGGATATTTTCAGCTTATCCTTCCTCTTGAAGACCGGAAAAAGACTACTTTTATCACACCATGGGAGTTTCATTGCTTTTGCTGCCTTCCTTTTGGGTTGGCAAATGGGCCCGGAGCTTTTGAAATAAAAGTAGATTGGGTCCTTATCCCATTCCTTGAGAAGTTTGTCAAAGGATTCATAGCTGATTTCTGTGTATAAAGTTCAAGGAAAGAGCATGTTCAAAATCTTGAAATGACATTTGTGAGGTATGATGAATGCGAGGGTCAGCTGAACCCTAAGAAATGTCATTTGGTACAACCACAAGTGAAGCTTCTCGGACATGTGATTTTAGAAAATGGGATTGAAGCAGATCCAGATAAAGTAGAGGCTTTGTTGTTGTTATCATCTCTAAAAGATACAAGACAATTGGCCAGTTTTATATAGTAGGTTACATATCTGTCTTGTTTCATACCTTTGGTATCATAGCTATCATATCCATTGCAGCAAACAATTAAGAATGATCCCTTGGAGTGGTCTCGTGACTGTGATGATGTTTTTTATAGAGTCCAAGAGGTTTTGAGTACACTACCCATTATGCAAGCTCCTGACTAGGAAAATGAGTTTTATGTCAACCCATCAATGGGACATGATGCCATTAGGGCCATGTTACTGCAAAAGGGGAAGGAATCTCAGTATATGAAGCCTGTTCATTATGCTAGCAGAGTGAAAACTCCTCACAAAAGATATTTCTTTGAAAATGAATTGGTGATGAGACTAGTATGGTTTATGCTTGCAGACAATTCAGATACTACTTGCTGCAAAAGTTGTTCACCTTTCTCACCATTTATTTGTTGGAATTAGGATTGCAGAGAAACACACACAACTTGGAGAAGACGAAGGAAGCTCAAGGCACACAATAGAGAGTGTATAACTTAGTGTGCAATGGAAAGATAGATAGCCCTAGAGTGATGGGCATATATACAATGCACGGGGGAAAAAACCTCCTAAAGAGGGAAAAAATCCCCCGGCGGTCCTAGTGTGTTCACACACATCACTACCACATGTATATGGTGACAAATCCCCCCTGGAGTGATGCGGTGAACGAGAGCTGGCACATGAGTAAAGGGAAGTGCCATGCCCTGAGGATAGGATCAGTCCACAAAGGGGAGTAAGCCCAAATCTTTGTGGAAAGCTTCAAGATTCTCACGAGACAATGCCTTTGTGAAAAGATCTGCAAGGTTTTCCTGTGTTGGCACATAAGCCAAGCTGATCTCTCCTGCTGAGAGCCTCTCCCTGACATAATGGTAATCCACCTCAATGTGCTTTGTGTGAGCATGAAAAACTGGGTTCCTCGCAAGTGCCAATGCGCTCTGACTATCAGTGTAGACAGTGTTGACAGTGTCCTGTCCAACACCCAAATTAGCCAGATAAGGCGTCTGAGCCATACACACTCAACCATAGCTGTGAAGACTGCCCTGTACCCAGTCTCACAACTCGAAGTGGCCACAGTAGGTTGCTTCTTGCTCAACCATGATATACATGAACTGCCAAGTATGAAACAAAAACCACTTGTGGACACTCGCGTGTCAAAACAACCAGCCCAATCTGAGTCTGAAAAACCATGTAAGTCTGGCGGCAATGACCCCCCCTTGGGATAAAACAAGCCAAGATGTAAAGTGCCACTAAGGTAGAGGAAAATCCTCTTGACAGCCTGCCAATGCTTAGACCCTGGGCTATGCATAAATTTGCTGACCTGTGAGACTGCAAACTGAATATCCAGCCTCGTGTTACATCCATAAATGAGGCATCCAACAGCAATTTGGTAAAGAGTGACATCAGCAGGATTGCCAGCATCATGTAGACTCAACTTCAAACCTGTTTCCATGGGAGTGGCAATAGGTTTGCAATCCTCAATTCCAAACTTACATAGCAATGTCTCTATGTAACTTTTCTGACACACGGCAATACCACCATCACACTGCTTAAACTGTATACCCAAGTAATGATGCAACAGCCCCAAATCTTTCATCTTGAAAGTAGCATTCAAATCAGCCTTAAATTCAGCAATATGCCTCTCATTTGGTCCAGTGTGATCAGCAAATCATCAACATAAAGAACCACAATGAGAAGTACATCACAACCAAAATGAGCTGCCAATGAACATTGAAAACGTACAGTAGTCATACGACAAGTGGGAGCAAAAGTCTCTTCATAATCTATGCCTTTTCGCTCTGCATAACCTTTTGCAACAAGTCGAGCCTTATGGCGATCGATCTCACCATCCGGCTTGCATTTCAACTTGTAAACCCACTTCGTACCAATGGCCTTTTTGCCAGGAGGTAAATCACATAAAGTCCATGTGTCATTTTCTATAAGTGCATCATATTCTGATTGCATGGCAACCATCCAATTTTTTGAATTATGTGCTTCATCAAAAGACAGAGGCTCCTCAACATCATGTAAGCTAGACACAGCCAAAGCATAACAATCTGATGCATAAGATGCATGGCGAGAGTCTAAACAAGTACGACTAGACAAAGGTGCATCCAATTGACTGTCACACAAAGTGTGCACCAACCATTTTGGCATACCTCTAGCGTGCTCATTTTCAGTCCTTTCCTCATCAAGTACATCATGTACATCTGCATCAGTAATATGCTGATCTAAAACATTTTCAGAAACCCCCATAGGCTGTACATTTGCCTCATTGGAACTTACATTCGTATTTCCACCACTGAAAAGAGGCAACAAAGTGTCATAAATGTCCTGTGAGCTTACATTACTGTCTCTAGTACATGACAGCAAGGGCTGAACAGAATCTTCCACAAACACTACATCCCGAGAAACCAGAATACGTTTTGTTTGCGGATGATACAACCTGTAACCTTTGCTTTCAGCACTATAACCAACAAAAATACATTTGACAGCCTTATCATCCAATTTTCTGCGTTGCACTTGTGGCAGCAAAGCATATGCCAAACAGCCAAAAACACGCATGTGCTCAATAGAAGGCTTTCTATCATGCCATGCTTCATATGGAGTAATAGACTGCAAAGCTTTCGTAGGACACCTGTTAAGTACATAATTGGCACACATGATGGCCTCAAGCCAAAAAGAATGCGACAAAGCTTGACTCTTGACCATACATCGTGCCATTTCCGTCAGTGACTTCTTTTTCCTCTCAGCAACACCATTTTGCTGAGGTGTATAAGGCACTGTACATTGGTGTTTTATCCCACGACTAGCCAGAAATGCATTAAATTCATGAGACATATACTCCCCCCCTCGATCGGAACAGAGGGTGCCCATAGTACATTTTGACACATTTTCAACCATAGCCATAAATTGTTTGAAGCACATAAAAACTTCGGACTTCGCTTTAAGCGGAAATACCCATGCATGCCTGGAGTAATCATCAATGAAAGTCACGAAGTACAGGTAATTGCCCAAGGATGGAGTTTACATGGGCCCACAAACATCACTATGCACAAGCTGCAACCTGCATGTGGCTCGAACTAAACCATCCTTTGGAAATTTATAACGCTGCATCTTACCCAAAATACAGCCTTCACAAACATGTTTGACAGGTGCTTCAAGAGGCGGCAAAGAAGCAACCATATCAGATTTCTACAAACGCAGCAAACTGGCAAAATTTAGATGACCAAAACGTGCATGCCAAAGTTTTGCATCTGAAATAGCCCTTGAATCTGCAACAGCATTTGCAAAATTTTGTCCACACTTGTCATACAAAGTGAGCTTATACAACCCATGGAAAAAAACCCCAGATACAAGAATTTCATCACCAAAACTGAGATCATGAACTATACATCTGTCATCCACAAATTTGACTACAAGTCCAAGTCTAGCAAGTGTGGATACAAACAAGAGATTCTTCTTGATCCCAGGTACATAAAGTGCATCAACAAGTGTGAAGGAACTGCCATTAGCAGCAGTGAGCACAATCTTTCCAACTCCTTGAACTGGATAAGAGGCGTTGATGGCACAAGTGACTGAATTCCCATGAGGGACAGACTCGAGAGAGGTAAACAATTCACGATGTGAGGTAATGTTGTTTGTAGCACCACTGTCGAAATACCACACATGTGAATCTGTAGCAACTGACAAGCATGCATCATGGACAGCAGGATTGTCAGTGCACTCTGCGCTAAAAGCCCATTCTGTATCAACATCAGCATTACAGTCTCCTTTCACAGAAGACTCAACAATGGCTGCATTTGTAGTGGAACCAGCATTTGCAGTGGAACCACCCTCTTTCTTCTTAGCCTCTTTGGCCTTCAACTTAGGACACGACTTGATCAAGTGATCATTGGCTTTACAATAATGGCAACGCATCTTCTTTTTGCCCTTATCACCAGAATTTCCAGACGAAGTGCTGCCAATAGAAGCATTAGGAACAGAATTTTTGCCACTCGCAGCAGAACCATAAGAAGTGGCTGCATTACTCTTACCACCCTTTCTTTGAGAAGCAATAAAAGCCTGTTCAACTGCATGCTGCCTAGTCCTGTTTTTTCTAGAAAGTGACTCTTGCAACAGCAATGTGCATAATGCATCAAACTTGACAACTTCAGGATTTCCTTGGGTCATCAGTCTCCAAGTACTAGCAAAAGTCTGGTAGGAATCTGGTAAAGGCATCAAGAACAGTCTGCACAAGGGAACTGTCTGAAATGACTTCACCTGCAGAAATAAGATGCTCATTGATATCCTTGACACTAGCAAGGAAAGTGTCCATATCATCTTCCTCATGCATAATCTTCGACTCCAGCTCTTTACGCAGCAAAGCAATTTTAGCCTCATTGCGGCTTGCATAAAGACCTGCTAGAATATCCCAAGCCTGTTTTGCATATTTTGCTGAATGGATGTGAGGAACAATGGTGCACTTCACAGACAACTCAATCAATTCATGAGCCTGCACATCCTTAACATCCCAACGAGCTTGTTCTGCCATAGGCAAACAACTCTAACAGCTGCAATCCTTGCAGTAAGACCTGCAACATCCTCAACGTCGCCTACATCCTCAGAACTAGGACGTACATCAATGCCCTACACAATGTTCCAGACACCCTTTGACACAAGAACATGTTGCATCATATAAGCCCACATAGGGTAGTTGTCCCCATCCAACCTGTCCTCAGCAGCAAACATCTTGAACACATATGTGTTGTTGTTGTCAGCCATGGTAAATGTTGCACCTGATGTGAAAACTGCTTGAAAATAGGAGAAACAGAGCAGGAACAACCTGTGCTATATAGCACAAACCGTAGAAGACTATAAGGCACCTGTTATGTAGAAAATGGCACTGATAGAAATTCTACACAAAATGATGAAATAGCCTGTGCAATACTGCCTGTAGTGGAAACGGAGGCCAAAATGAGCCCAAATCAAAATTCTGAGCAGACCAAGCTCTACGAGTTTAATCAAAATATTTGTCGATCTGCGAACGCTTGTCAAAGCTCATTGAAATCGGAGAAAGTGAGCAGGTGTGTGCTGGAGCAGCTGGCGACTAAGCTCGGGAGGACGTGACCTGCTCTGATACCGATTGTTGGAATTAGGGTTGCAAAGAAACACACACAGCTTGGAGAAGATGAAGGAAGCTCAAGGCACACAATAGGGAGTGTATAACTTAGTGTGCAATGGAAAGATAGATAGCCCTAGAGTGATGGGCGTATATATGCACGGGGGAAAAAACCTCCTAAAGAGGGAAAAAATGCCCCGGCAGTCCTAGTGTGTTCACACACATCACTACCACATGTATATGGTAACATTATTCATTGCTTCCTTAGGTGTTCAGTAATTTGAATATATCAATTTAAACAGTAATGAAATGGGTTATTAAACATCAAGAGTTTCAGTTCACCTTTTTGGTGGAAGAGAGTACTCGGGCCTTGGGAGATTTACTCACTTATAAAACACTCATGTTTTGGTTAAGGAAGAGGTGGTGCAAAAGAAGAAAGTCGAGACTCTTGCCATCTCTGATGCTTCACTGTTATATTTTGATTGTTCTTATGAAAGAATTCATGATGCTCCTTTGGGAGGCATTGTCATATATAACACACAAGGAAAGCTTGTCAGCAAACAAGGGCTAAAACTTGATGCAAAGAGTACCAATGAAGCAGAGTACATGGCTCTTGAAGGTGGTTTGTGTATTTGCTTACAGTTGGCAATTAGACGCTTACAGTGTTAAGTATGGAGCCTGATTTACCCTTGTAATTTTCTGTGGTAAAAGCGCACATTTGTAAGGCCCCCATTATGAGGAGAAGCCATCGTGCGTGAAGGAAAATCACTCACCAGAAACCAAAATTTTCACGGACAAGAATCAGGGGCAACTCTAAAGGCCTCGGGGGCGGAGGCCCCCTAGATTTTTTTTTTCGCCGGAATATTCTTTTTCGCTGGAATATTATGGCCGGACGGCGGCCGGAAGGTGGTCGGAAAACAACCGGTCGGTTGGCCGGTGGCCGGTAGTCAATGGCCGATGGCAGGTGGTCGGAAGTCAATGGCCGGTGGCCGGTGGTCGAAAGTCAATGGCCGGTGGCCGGTGGCCGAATTCAAAAGAGGACTTGTCTTCTCAAGGGCGGCCACACATGGGCGGATTGGAGGGTCCGATTTGGACTTATTCGCACAAGGGCGGCTACACATGGCTGTCTCTCATAAGAGAGGGCAGCCCTTTTGGCCTATAAAAGGAGGCCATTTCTACACACATTTGATAGTGTGTGAAGTTGATGCAACAAGGTGAGTGTGAGGTGGTGAGAGTGAAGCAAGGCGGGAGCTCCATTAAGGGTATAATCCCTTTGTAAACTACTTCTTATTTTGAAGTACTAAAGCCATTGAGTGGCTGCTTTCCCGTGGACGTAGCCCACATTGGGTGAACCACGTATATCGTGTGTACTCTCTCTCTCTCTCTCTCTCTCTCTCTCTCTCTACTCTATAATCTCGTGTATATAAATTTGTCTCTCTCCATTAAGTAATCTACTCAATTATCTATTTAGCTACGTCTTATTTCCTAACAACTGGTATCAGAGCAAGGTTTGCTCGTAGCTAAATTATCTCAAGGAAAGGATTCCTTGAATTGAGTGGGAGTTATGGCGGAGGAAGGGAAGCTCAAGATTGAGAAGTTCAACGGCAAAAACTACCAACATTGGAAGATGCATATTGAAGACTATCTCTACCAGAAGGACCTCTATTTGCCACTAGGCGGTCTTGCGAAGAAGCCCGCAACAATGGCAGATGAAGCATGGATTGTCCTTGATCGAAAGGCACTGGGAACAATCCGGTTAAGCTTGGCGTCAACGGTGGCCTTCAAGGTTTCGGAGATGAAGACCACGGAGGACTTGATGAAGTCACTTGACGACTTCTACGAGAAACCATCGGCATCCAATAAGGTATTTCTTATGAAGCGCTTGTTCAATCTAAAGATGGCAGAGAATGGTTCAATTGCAGAACACCTAAATGACTTTAACACAAACATAAGTCAACTTCGATCAGTGAAAATCAATTTCGATGACGAAGTGAGAGCTCTCCTTATACTATCATCTCTACCGGATAGTTGGGACAGCCTTGTGATGGTTGTAAGTAATTCTATCTCTGGCACAAATACTCTTAAGTTTGATGATGTTGTGGGTGTTCTTCTAAGCGAGGAAATGCGAAGGAGAAGCACACGAGAATCATCAAGTGATGCACTATCAGTGGAAACAAGAGGAAGGCCTAAGGAGAGGTTCAAAAACCAAAAGGG
Organism: Adiantum capillus-veneris; assembly: GCF_014529385.1. Classification (NCBI taxonomy): domain Eukaryota; kingdom Viridiplantae; phylum Streptophyta; class Polypodiopsida; order Polypodiales; family Pteridaceae; genus Adiantum; species Adiantum capillus-veneris. The sequence goes on from NC_140946.1 coordinate 103,482,303, forward strand.
TCGTGATCGCTCAAGGCGGAGCAAGTCACGCACAAAGTCAGTTCTTGAATGTTGGAACTGCGGCAAGAAGGGCCACGTCAAGAAGGATTGCTGGTCGAAGAAGAAGAAGGAGACAGAGTCTCAAGACAACAAGCCAACATCGGAGGCCAATGTGGCAGGTAAAGTAGAGCAAGATGCTCTAATTCTCTCATTAGACAATGTGTCTAATTCCTGGATAGTAGATTCCGGGGCTTCATTCCATGTGACACCACACAAGCAACATTTCCAAGACTACACCAAAGGTAATTTTGGGTATGTATACTTGGGAGATGATGAAGCTTGTGAGATTGTCGGCAAAGGTACAGTTTCTGTCAAAACTGCTAATGGAAATGAATGGAAGCTTAAAGATGTTAGGCATGTTCCTTCTCTTCGCAAAAATTTGATCTCTATAGGACAATTGGACGATGAAGGTCACAACATTGCATTCGGAAACAAACGGTGGAAGATCTCAAAGGGATCTTTGGTGGTTGCCAAGGGTGAAAAAGTCGGTACACTTTACTTGTGTACTGTCAGCACGCAACCTTCAGCTTGTGCAGCAACTACAGAAGTTGACAGTGCGGTGTGGCACTACCGACTTGGGCATATGAGTGCCAAAGGAATGCAAATCCTTCAAACAAAGAAGCTTCTACCAGGTTTGAAAGAAGTGGGCTTAGAGTTCTGTGAAGATTGTGTTTATGGTAAACAAAAGAGGGTAAAATTTCAAAAATCAGGAAATGAAAGAAAAAATAAAAAACTTGAGTTGGTTCATTCTGATGTTTGGGGTCCTGCAAGTACACCATCACTTGGTGGCTCATTGTACTATGTAACATTCATAGACGATGCGACTAGAAAAACATGGGTTTATGTCATGAAGAATAAATCCAAGGTATTTTCCATATTTCAAAGGTGGAAAGCCTTTGTGGAGAATGAAATAGGTACCAAGGTTAAATGCCTCAGATCCGACAATGGAGGTGAATATTGCAGCCAAGCTTTTGAAAGCTTTTGTGCTAGCAATGGAATTCAGAGGCAAAGGACAACCCCAAGGACACCTCAACAAAATGGGATTTCAGAAAGGATGAACAGGACAATCATGGAACGAGCACGAAGCATGCGGCTACATGCAGGCCTACCACTTGAACTTTGGGTAGAAGCTGTAAGTACGTCTGTGTACTTAATCAATCGGTCACCCTCAACGGCATTGGATGGGGGAGTTCCAGAAGAGGCATGGACAGGTAAACCGGTGAATTATGCATTTCTCAAAGTGTTTAGGTGTGAGGCTTTCATGCACATAGATAGAAGCCTAAGATCAAAGCTAGATGCAAAGTCCAAAAAGTGTTTCTTCATTGGCTATGGAGAAGGAGACTTTGGGTATCGCCTATGGAATCCTGAAGATGGTAAAATCTTAAGGAGTAGGGATGTAATTTTTAACGAACAAAATATGTACAAAGATTACTTGGAAAGAAAACAAACAAAAGAAACAGGTGATGAGTACATGGAGCTTGAGGACGGTGAAGACTCAAGGACTGCAAACGGTGACAATGTGCAACAACGTCAACCAAATGAGGAGCCTCAATCTATTCCCCGAAGATCTACAAGAGCAAGTAGACCGCCAGAAAGGTTTGTTCCTTCCTTCAACCATCTCTTGATCTCAGATTCTGGAGAGCCGGAATCATATGAAGAAGCTATGCAACATGAATCCAGAGAAGAATGGACGAAGAGCATGCAAGTGGAGATGGACTCACTACATCGCAACCAAACATGGGAGTTGGTTGAGTTGCCTAAAGGTAAGCGGGCACTTCAAAACAAATGGGTGTACAAGCTAAAGGAAGAAGAAGGTGGGAAGAAAAGGTACAAGTCTAAGCTTGTGGTAAAAGGTTTTTCTCAAAAGAAAGGTATTGACTTCAATGAAATATTTTCTCCTGTTGTAAAAATGAACTCAATTAGGCTTGTCTTAAGCCTTGTGGCTGCTCATGATCTAAATCTCGAGCAAATGGATGTAAATACGGCATTCCCTCACGGTGACTTAGAGGAGGAAATCTACATGCTTCAACCAAAGGGGTATGAAGTAAAAGGTAAGGAGAAAATGGTTTGCAGATTAAAGAAGAGCTTGTATGGTTTAAAGCAAGCATCAAGACAATGGTACTTGAAGTTTGATCGATGGATGTTGGATCATGGATTCACAAGATGCAACTCGGATCACTGTGTCTACACGAAGAATTTGGGAGATGGGAAATTCATCATCCTAATGTTGTATGTTGATGACATGTTGATTGCAAGTGCTAACATGCAGGACATCAAAGACCTAAAAGAGGAGCTGTGCAAATCTTTTTCAATGAAAGATTTAGGTGCTGCAAAGAGGATACTTGGTATGAAAATATCAAGGGACAATACGAAGAAGACAATAAAGCTATCTCAAGAAGATTACATCAAGAAGGTACTAGAAAGGTTTGCAATGCAAAATGCAAAACCAGTTTCTACACCTTTGTCTGGTCATTTTAAACTAACGAAGGATATGTGTCCAAAGACACAAGAGGAGATAGCCTATATGTCTAAAGTTCCATATGCTGCAGCGGTAGGTTCTCTAATGTATGCTATGGTCTGGACAAGGCCAGACATTGCACATGCAGTGGGAGTTGTGAGTAGGTTCATGGACAACCCAGGTAAAGAGCATTGGCAAGCTGTGAAGTGGATACTTAGGTATCTAAAAAGGACAACAAAAAATGCTTTGTATTTTGGAGGAACTGATATTTTTCTAGAAGGGTATGCTGATGCAGATATGGCAGGTGACAAAGATACTCGAAGGAGCACTACTGGCTATGTGTTCACGGTTGGAGGCACAGCAGTAAGCTGGGCTTCAAAGCTGCAGAAAGTGATTTCACTTTCTACCACGGAAGCAGAGTATGTAGCAATGACGGAGGCAAGCAAAGAAATTCTGTGGCTTCATAGATTCTTAGAAGAGCTTGGATTCAAACAAGACAATTGTGTCTTGTACAGTGATAGCCAAAGCGCTATCCATCTTGCGAAGAACTCGGCCTTTCATTCAAGGACAAAGCACATTGAGGTGAGATATCACTTCATACGCACTCTTTTGGAAGAGGGATAACTAAAGCTAGGAAAGGTGCATACAAGTGAAAATCCTGCAAACATGTTTACAAAGGTGGTCAACAAGGAGAAGTTGAGCTTTTGCTCATCTTCAATCGGCATTCAAGGATAAGAAACCAGAATGGAAAGCAATCATAGGTTTGGTTTGGAGATCAGTCTCCAAGTGGGAGATTGTTAAGTATGGAGCCTGATTTACCCTTGTAATTTTCTGTGGTAAAAGCGCACATTTGTAAGGCCCCCATTATGAGGAGAAGCCATCGTGCGTGAAGGAAAATCACTCACCAGAAACCAAAATTTTCACGGACAAGAATCAGGGGCAACTCTAAAGGCCTCGGGGGCGGAGGCCCCCTAGACTTTTTTTTTCGCCGGAATATTCTTTTTCGTCGGAATATTATGGCCGAACGGCGGCCGGAAGGTGGTCGGAAAACAACCGGTCGGTTGGCCGGTGGCCGGTAGTCAATGGCCGATGGCAGGTGGTCGGAAGTCAATGGCCGGTGGCCGGTGGTCGGAAGTCAATGGCCGGTGGCCGGTGGCCGAATTCAATGGCCGGTGGCCGAATTCAAAAGAGGACTTGTCTTCTCAAGGGCGGCCACACATGGGCGGATTGGAGGGTTCGATTTGGACTTATTCGCACAAGGGCGGCTACACATGGCTGTCTCTCATAAGAGAGGGTAGCCCTTTTGGCCTATAAAAGGAGGCCATTTCTACACACATTTGATAGTGTGTGAAGTTGATGCAACAAGGTGAGTGTGAGGTGTGAGAGTGAAGCAAGGCGGGAGCTCCATTAAGGGTATAATCCCTTTGTAAACTACTTCTTATTTTGAAGTACTAAATCCATTGAGTGGCTGCTTTCCCGTGGACGTAGCCCACATTGGGTGAACCACGTATATCATGTGTACTCTCTCTCTCTCTCTCTCTCTCTCTCTCTCTCTCTCTCTCTCTCTCTCTCTCTCTCTCTCTCTCTCTCTACCTCTACTCTATAATCTCGTGTATATAAATCTGTCTCTCTCCATTAAGTAATCTACTCAATTATCTATTTAGCTACGTCGTATTTCCTAACATACAGATCAAAGGAGATGCCTTGTTGGTCTTGAAGCAAGTATTGGGAGTATAGAAGAATAACAATCCTAAACTGAAGAATTTATGCTTCAAGGTGAAAACATTGCTCAAAAATTTTGAAGCATATTGAGAGGTCCCAAAATGAAGAAGCTCATGTTTCTGCCCAAGAAATGATTACATTGTGTTTGTGCTAAATGTAAATGCCCCTTTATATCATGGGAGGGAAGTGTTATCAAAGGAGATGTATTTTTTGTTGACAATGTCCGACTTGAAGGTTTACCATCCTCCAAAAAGTATACATTTATAAGAAAAGCCAAGAAATACAAAATGCTTGATGATGTGCTTTACATGAAAGGAAGTGATTTGATTTTGCGTTGTGTTTCTTGGAAAGAGGACATCTACAAGATCTTGGAATAAAATCATGAGGGATCTTCTGGAGGCCATTTTGCCATGAAGATCATGTTGCATAAAATTTCACAAGAAGTCTATGTATGGCCAAGCATACAATGGGATGTTAACCATCGGTGCAAGTCGTGTTTGCCTTGCAAGAAGATGGGAAAGAGAATTTTGAATCCCGAATTGCAAAAGACAGTTCTAGCTTTTGATGTGTTTTAAAAATGGGGTCTTGATGCTATCAGACCCTTACATATGACTAGCAAAAGAAATGCTTACATTTTGACAACAGTGGATTATTTGTCAGATGGGCAGAAGCCTAAGTGTCATGCCAAGGGCAAAGCCTAGTGGTGAAGGACCAAGCCCAAGGGGCCACCTGAAAGTGTGGATAGGGAATGTGGTCCAAGGGGCTATTTAATGGGAGGTTGGGAGGTTCATTCTGAGGCAGTCCCACAGGGGGCTATACATTGGTATCAGAGCTAGTTTCATTTTTGGGGCTAGCGGGCGTGGTCTTTTTGCATGTTGCATGTGCATGCAAGGCCGTGGAGCTCCTCTCTTGACAGGCAAGGAAGAAGCCGTGGACCTCCTCTCTTGACAGGCGGGGAAGCCGCCAAGGGGAAGAACCGGGTGTGCATGGGTTCCAAAGGAAAAGGGAGGAGAGGGGCCAACCTGCTCAGCACTCGGAGCTATGGAGCACTACGGAAGCGTGAGATGGAGGAAACCGGTCACTGAGGTGGGTACATTTGAGCAATGTAGAGGTGACCCTCACTCTTTCTCTCTCTCAACGAGCTTCACTGTGCTTCAGAAACATGGTTGTTTAGCAGTATATTCATGTACAGGCAAGTCCTAACTTATGATGATTGTATAGTCAAAGTACTCAACAAGACCGATCATTCACTACAATTTCAAGACACTGTCAAACAAGTTCCTCAAGCTTGACTCCTAGGCCAGTGGAGCCAGGATTCGTCTCCGTAATCAAGTTAAGCAGGTTGAATTTCTCTTTTTCTATCATTGTAAATTGGCAAGAATATGTGTTAGCTGTACGAGTACCACAATAGTGCTTTCATATTCAATGTGAAGCACGGCTTTCCTTACAACATTTGGCATAGCGGTTTCCAACGTTTGGAATATGCAAATGGCATACGAGCTTGGGAAAACTTGCCAAAATGTCTGCAGGTTTTTAAAATCACACAAAGGGCGTGTATATGATACATATGCTACCTCACTCAAGGAGTGGATATGGCTATGAGCCGAGTTCAAACGAACTGCTAGCAACCTTGCCACAAGTGGGTGACAAAGTTAGTACATTTCATGCTATGTTTGTTATTGTCTATGTTTCACTTTGCCTTTTGGAAAATATCTCTCTGGTGTGCAAAGCAAAGGGCTTGAGAAAATTCCATAAGAAGCCATTGTACAAAGAAAATTGCTTTGCCAAACTTCACGTGAAGCACGGCTTCTCTTATGTGCAAATGTATTATCAATTGAGTACTTCATATTAATGATAATTGCATGCATCTTTGGCACTATGTGGATATAAGCTCGTCTTCTACACAATGGTGCAATGTGATGTATCCATGCCACTGTAATCGTGCAAGGCACGTCTACCAGCGGCTCACATGGTTGACACTGTCATTGAAGCCAAGGGCTTATCATACGTCTACCAGTGGCTCACATGGTTGAGACTGTCATTGAAGCCAAGGGTTTATCATTCTATTATGTATGCATAGCATACTAGTATGATGGATGTACAACACCCATCATTGCATATGCTTCCGCTATAGCACTAGCTACTCTATCAAGGACGAGCTCAGTTGTTGCTATTTTCAGACATTTAATTTTTATTCATAGGAAATGTTCCATACATCTTCACCCTGATACAATCACGGTCACATACAAGGTAAGTGGGTCGAGAGGTCACTTATGGTACCTCTCTCTATGAGCACATGGTACAATTACATCGATGTACGCTTATAAGATAAGCTTTGACACAGACATGATCTACATTAGAGCATTTGAAAAGGGCATACAACACATTCGAATAAGGGGATTTCCTCAGCCCAGCATTCTCTCTCTCTCTCTCTCTCTCTCTCTCTCTCTCTCTCTCTCTCTCTCTCTCTCTCTCTCTCTCTCTCTCTCTCTCTCTCTCCCTCTCTCTCTCTCTCTTTCCAACTTCTATGCGGGAAAGGTGAAACTAGGCATGATTTTATTGCAATCATTTTAGGATAATATGGTAATAGGAAGGGCTTAGCGCCATCTATTGCCACCTATATTTTTTGAATGGCTAGGAGCCATCTATTTTTACTCCATTAGTGATTGCTTTCAAGATTGAATAATCCTATTTAGTTGAGTGCCCGTCGATTCTAATGAACAAGCAAGAGTTTTATCATTAGCAATTTTTTAGGCATTCTTTAGCACTACACACTTTGAGTGTGAAAATCAAGTTGAGTTTTTGAACATTAAACTCGTAAGGGCTTATCTCTCCCAAGGTGTATAGATGACGCCCGCATTTTAGATAGCACGGCTGTTCACAAAAACCCAAGATTCTATATTTTTTGGGTCCAGAAATGATCTAGTTGTGAATACAATTCCAACTTCAATGGATCTTTTATTTTATCTCCAGCACTACAAGTGTCTATATGAATCTAGTTTTGGGGTAAGACCGAGTTCGTGATTGCTAAATCACTTTTTAAGTGTGATGGTTAATTATTTCTTGTAATCTTCACACTTGCACTTTCAAGGAACGAATTCCATAAGTTGCCAAGGGCTCCTGGATAATTATGACTTTGAAAGTTGAATTAAGATATTATCAATTGCTAGTTGCGTAGTTTTTCTGCAATGTTTAACCAAGAGGTTTGACAATGTGATTTTACCCAAGAGGTCTGGTTTGCAAAGGCAACACCAAGGTTTCATATGCATTTGGACAGGTGTTTTTTACTTCGGATAAGTGGACACTATGTTTAACCTACAGGTACGCATCTGATTTGGTTTTATGTTTTTTGTTTTTCTTTTTCTACATAAAATGCATAAAATATGTTGTCATCCATTTTTTTCTCTTCAGAGAGATGACAAGGTCATGTAAGAGCCAAGACTTTAGGGATGTAGTGTCCAAAACAAGTTTTTGAATTATGAAGTTATAGACCCATCTATAGGGTTTATTTGGCACATGTTGTCACATGGGATGCAACATGGTCTAGGACCTCAAGGAGTTCAATTTAGCCAGTGTGGATCAAGGCTAATCAGGGTCCCTCTCACTCCCGTTGTAGAGTGTTTGCAGTTACCTCCACACACAAACTTTTACATCTTGTACTTGTAGGATGTTCTTTTTTCAGACATCCTTAGTCGAGACATACTCCACATGTGGCAAATATGAGTCTTTGGGATTGACACTGGCATCCACTATTTCAAGTATGTGTCACAACAAAGTCTCTAGGTGCTAGTCACATCTGTTTTTTAGACCATTTTCAGCACGATGTATCAGGAGCAATTTTGGTGGCCAGAAATTGTCGGATACTTAGAATGACTTGTTCGAGTACAAGTATTACTAAACAACATTACATATGGTTGTTTATATATATAGAAAGGCTCTGAGTTGTTAATGAAAAAGTTTCACTGTTCTTCCCTAGAAGTGATTAATGTTTCATCTTCTATTATGGTTCAAACATTTCAGCAAGGCTTGAAAATGATTACCACTAAAAGTATTTAGTTTCTTTTTAGAACTATTTACATTCCTCTTTACTGTGTGTTACGCACATCACATTTTCCATAAGTATTGGCAAGGATGATCATGGATATATAGGTTTGAATTTGTTTTTTGCTAAATGCATGCATACTAGGTGTTATGGGCCCAACTATTTAGCAACGGCTAATTTGGAGTGGCATGCATATTCATAACAGTAGTTGCTTATGAAGCATTTTGCACGCCATGTACAGTATCTCGCTGAGTTTACTTTTTGATCTACCAATCACCAATAGAGGTCATGGCTCGGTTTGGGTGGGTGTGGATTTTTCAAGTTAACCTAGATAGTTATTCAAGACATTGTTGTTTCCTCAGCAATATTGTATGATCCTGTGATTCCGTTTACCAGTCATCTGGAAATACTATCTGTAAACCGTGGGGGAAACACACCTCAATATTGTTAATATCCAAGGGGATAGGAAAATTACAAAGTGTAACCTTGTGCTAAAGGATAAGAAAAGTGTGTACATTAGCACCAAGCAATCCAATTGATCAGCATTTATTTCTCTATTTGGTGTTTGCTTACCATCAGATAAAGCATGTTTGCAAGTAGATTTTGTCTCTTCATGTATCAGTCAGGTTCTCAACCTTGAACACTAGTTATGGTGGGGTTGTTTACTGATGAGATTTGAGGAGTCAAGGACTTACACTTGTCTGATGAGTTATGTTAGCAAGTTACTTTCAAGGAAAGTGCAAAAAGGTACTCTTTGGGTACATCTTAGTTGTGACAACTCGTTTAGCTACTCAAGTGAGTTTGGCTCATAAAGTCCCACATGGGGCTTTACACTAAGCGGTCAAATAGATTACCAATAAAGAAATGGGGATGTTTATTTATGAGCATATATGCTACAAATTGGGTGTGCCCTTAGAGCTACTTTCTAACAGAGGACCATGATTTAGAGAAGAGCTATTTGATTTCTTATGCAAAAAGCTGAATATATAGGATAGGTACAATTCTCCTTATTATCCACAACGCAATGGTCTCAGTGAGAGGTTCAATCGAGAGTTAGGGAAAATTTTGACAAAGATGACCCATACACATGGGAAAACTTGGGATTCAGAGTTTCCTTGTGCATTATGGGCCTAAAGAGCGGCTATCAAAATGAGCACAGGGTTTTCTCCTTACCACTTGGTTTATGGAAAGAAAGTTTTATTGCCAATTGAAGTGGAGATTCCTGCACTCAAATTATTGTCATTGGGAGATAAAGAGAAAACAAATACCTGGAAAAAAAGGTTGTTGGATCTACAATGTTTGCAATTGGACTAAGTTCTAGCTTTGAGCTACTATGAAGAAGTGACAAAGAAGGCTCAACTAAAAGCTAATGAATGCATAAAGGATAAGGGAATAAAAAAGGGAGATATGGTGTTGCGATACAATAGTAAGTTAGACAGTATCTTTCAAAACAAGTTTCAAATCAAATGGGAAGGTCCTTCTATTGTTGTGAACAAATTTCAAAATGGCACATATCAGTTGGCAGATTTGCGTGGTGCACAACATTAATATGGTGTTAATGGTTATAGATTGAAGAGATATCTGGCACTTTTGATGAAGATTTTGAGACAAATGAGATGCTATCAATAAAGAAAGACAATGTGGAAACATCGGAGAACGTAAATGAGGTTTCTGGGAATGAGCTACATCAGTTGCTCACCGTAGGAACCTCTCCTTGTCATGAATGATCAAGCAGGCTAGGGAGGGTTGGCAAGCTATGTCAGGTATTTTTTGGATGAGCATAAATTCACTAGGTTATTGCTAAAAGCTTGCCCACTAGCCTCATGTATATATTTCTACATAGCCCTACAAGTTTGGAAAGTGTCCCTGTAAAAGTTCATGTACAAAGGTGTGATTTTTCCAATCTTGACTATTGATGTTTTGGGTTGTTTGAGTCCCCAAAACATGGTTTCTAATAAATGTTTCTAGCCGTGCTTTATAGCTCGTGAATTGGACTTGTACATCATGAGTTATGAGCGTCCGAAGTGGGCGGTCTCAACTTAGAAGGTGATTGCGGGTGCACGCGACAAGGGCAATTGGGCCAACATGAAAATTGGAATTATAAATGCTGAGGTTTGAGAATTTTAGATGTAGCCAAGATGATGGTCTTTGGGCCGTGTGTTACGGGCCCGTTACGGGGTGTCATTCGGTGACCGAAGCAGTAAATTATGCTTCAGGAAAGTTTGTCTGAGAAGCTCTCCTGCTTGGGGGAGAAGCTGGATATTTTTGGGCATGAGGGAGTTGGGAGGAGTGAGGAGGAAGTTTCTAGGTGTAACGGAAATTATCCCACATGAGAAGAGAAAAGTGGAAAGTGGGGGTTATATAGCCTAAAGGAGCTCTCTCCTCAATTGGAGAGAAGCTTGGCTTGATAAGCTTCATGGTCTTGTGGAGGCTAGGGAAGAGAGATGGCACTTTTTTCCAACTTGTTCACACCTCCTCGCTAGGCACCTTCCCTCCTTTTTGGTCTCAGGACACTTACCCCCACCCCATTCCTTGGTCAAAGGGTCACCGACACTTCATTTTTTGGCCAAAAACGGCCTAAAGTGAACCAATTAAAAGGTGCCGTGATAGAGAGCCTTGTTGGCTAAGAAGAGAGAGAAAATCCTTGGGGAAAAAAGATAAGAAATCCCCCATTTTAATTGCTGCAACACTTGCAGAACTTCCAGAGAGCTCATGTTTTAGTAAGAAAAAAACACCCCTGAATTTGAGCGGCCATAACTTCTTTATTTCTCATCAGTTTTTTGCCTACGGATACTCTACAGACATCTCCACGAGACAAGCTTCGTCATGTCCTTTGTTTCCCCTAATTTTAAGTGTGTCCCATGTTTGAAGGGTTTTACAAGTGTTTACCACAGGTGCTTTCGACGGTATGATAGCTCTTCCTTCCGATGTTGTGATTCATGCAAGGCTATAGAGACACTCGTTTTTCTTGTTGTTTTCTTGCTAACAAGGTGAGTTTTACATTTTATATCATATGATAATATTCTATGGAAAAATCCATCTATAAGATACGCATTGTTATAAAGAAATTAAAGTCATATTGAAAACCTAAACTTTTTTATGTTGCACACTCTCTTAGTCTCAATATCATAAATCTTAATAGGTAAGTACTACTTGTTGCAAACAGAGAGATGATACAGAGAGAGTGTAACCCCAAAGTGTGTAGAATACGCACATAAGATGGTATATATATAGAGGGGATCTAGGGCTATATTTAGAGTAGCTTCACATTTATGCTCAGCAACACACTTTGGGATTACACTCTCCGTATATCATCTCTCTATTCTTCTCTTTCTCTGTCTTCTCAACATGATATCAGAGAGTGATTGCTTTTTCTTCACAAAAATAGAGCGTTTTTTACCTCATGCGGCTTCAAAAAGCGCGCGCGCAACAAAAATTTACAATTCAACAAAACATCATAACTCTCTGCTCAAAACTTGGATTTTAGTGTTTAAAGAGTCATTTTAAGGGTTTTGGAGCTGTTGATCATGAAAACTTTATGAGATTTTTCACCATAAGTAACTTATACGGAATTGGTAACTATTTTTAATACGTTTTTAATTGAAATCATCAAAAGGTATGAGCTTTTATATTTTTGAATCTTTTTGTGTTAAGCTTCTTGTTATAAATCTTTGATTTACCTTTCATGCATCATATTCAACTTGATTTGCATAAAAGAACTTAGATCAAGAGTTAATTATGTTGTTTTCATTTAGATTTATATATTGATATGTTTTGAGTTTTTTGTTGCACGATTCTCAGATTTTCTTTTCATGGATCATATGCAATTTGATTTGTGAAAAAGAAATTAGAGTAAAAGTTAAGCATATTGAAATTACAATTTCTTCAATTCTTCTTATTACTTTATTCTTAAATTTGTTTTTTATGGATCATATGCGATTCCGTTTATGTAAAAAAATTAGAACAAAAGTTAAGCATGTTAAATTTATATCGTCTTCAATTCAATTTATATATTCAACGAAGTAGATAAATTGATTGATCTCTATACTTACTCTTTATATATATGACATATATTTCGATACATGTAGAGTTACATCAAAGTCATATCACTTGAAATCTTTTTATTTTGCTTTAAAGTTTCAATTGTGTACGATTTATGATAAAGATCAAAACAATATTTATTTATTGAAATTACTAAGAGTTATACATTTTTGATAATTTGTGTTGTATTCGAAGATTCACGTTAAAGAATTATATTTAGAGAATTCTTTTTATTTTTTTCGTATGAATATTAAAGTGTTAAGTTTTAATGATTTCTGTAGTTACATCTCAAATACTTATGATGTTGATGATTTATTTTATAATCTTTTGCCAATATTGATACTTACATTTTGACAATTAACACCATTTATCTTCTTTGTGAATGCCAATGATCATGTTTTTGATGATTTATCAAATAGTTATAATTTGATGATTTATTAAAGAGTTTTATTTTGATGATTTGTTTTCTCTTTTGATTTTCTTTTTTAAATCAAAGTGTTACAATTTAAAAGATTGATATTATCAATAACTCAAGTCAGATCGTTATAATTTATTGATTCATATTGATTCTTTACATATAGAAGTTGAAAAGTTATAATATTAATCATTTATCATAAGAGATACCCTTTAACAATTTTCTTTTAGCTAAAATATTTATTAAAAAAATAGTTTTTACTCATCATTGATTCTTATGATCGTTTATTATTGATATTTATGTTTTCATGTGATGCTTATGAGTTGTTTCTACTAATTGTTCATTGTTGAGAAGATTATTATTTCATGATGCGTTTTCATGATGATAAGAAGTGGTTCGTACTTTTTACTCATTTTCTATTTTATTTTTTGAAATGGTTATTATTCCATGGAGTTGTTTCATGATACCATGATGCATTTCCATGATGATTACAACTCGTTCATATTGATTGTTTGTTATTGAGATTATTATTATTCCATGGAGTTATTCCATAATTCCATGATGATCACAAGTCATTGGTATTAATCGTTTGTTATTGAGATGGTTATTATTTTATGGACTTGTCCCATGATGCATTTTAATGATGATTACAAGTCGTTAATGTCGATGGTTTATTATTGAGATTATTATTATTCCATGGAGTTATTTCATGATGTCATGATACGTTTCCATGATGATCACAAGTCATTCGTATTGATCGTTTGTTATTGAGATAGTTATTATTTCATGGAGTTATTCCATGATGCCATGATACTTTTCCATGATGATCACAAGTTGTTCATATTATTGATATGATTATTATCCCACGGAGTTGTTCCATGATGCCATGATGATGAAAAGTTGTTCGTATTGATTGTTCATTTCATTGAGATGCTTACTATTCCATGAAGCCATTATGAGTTCCTACCATGATTACAAGTTGTTCGTATTGATCGTTTTCTATTTAGATGACTATTATTCCATGGAGTTGTTCCATGATACCATGATGCGATTTCATGATCATGAAAAGTTGTTCATATTGTTTATTTTATTGGTATTATTATTCTTCTATGGCGTTGTTTCGTTATGCCATGATACATTTCCATGGTGATTAGGACTTGTTCGTACTAGTCGTTCATCTTTGACATAGTTATTGCTTTATAGAGTTTTTTCATGATTCCATGCTAAAGTTTCTTGATGGTTAAATATTGTTCTTATTGATCATTTTTCATTGAGATGATTATTCTTCCATGGAGTTTTGGAATGATGCCATGATGTGTTTCCATAATGATTACAAATAGTTCGTACTAGTCATTTGTCACTAAGACAACTATCTTCTATATAGTTGCTTTATGATTTTATGATATGTTTTTATAATTAGAATTCATTTATACGGATTATTTATCATTGAGATGATTATTATTCCATGGACTTGTTTCATGAGGTCATGATTCATTTTTATGGTAATTACAAATCATTCATACAGATCGTTTTTTATTGAGATGCTTATTCTTCCATGGAGCTATTCTATAATGTCATGATGTATTTTCATGGTGATTAGAAATCAATCATATTGATCATTTATTACTAAGATGGCTATTCATTTATAGAGTTGTTCCATGATGTCATGATGTGTTTTCATGATCATTTTTATTGAGATAGTTATTATTTCATGGAGTTGTTCCATGAGACATTTTATTTTGTCATAATGATTAGAAGTAGTTCATATTGATTGTTTATTAGTAAGAATTTTATTCTTCCGTTAAGTGGTTTTATGATACCATGGTGTATTTTCAATGATGATACTACTTGTTTCTATTTGAGATGGTTTTTTGTTCCATAGCATTGTTTCATGAATGACTTAGTATAATTGAGATAGTTTTTTGTAATATAAAGTCATTTTAATACGGTGATATTTTTTCATGATGATTTATTATAATTGAAAGAGTTACTATTCCATGAAGTCAATTCATTATACCATGTTGTTGTTTTAAGATCATTTATAATGATTGAAATGATCATTTTTTTATTTAATGATATCATTTCATGATATCTTGTGTTGTTAATTATTCTATGGATTTATTTTATGATGCCATGAATTTCTTTCATAATAATTTACTATGATTCAGATAGTTTTTATTCCATATAGCTATTTTGTAATGATTTCTTATCATTTCAATGATTCTTGTACCTTGGTGCTATGCCATGATACCATGATGTTAATCTAGGATGATTTCTTTTATGAATTAAAGAGTAATGCCATGGTGCTTTTTTATGATAGTTTATTATGATTGAAATGATTATTATTTTATGGCTTTGCTTTATTATGCCATGATATTGTCTCATGTTGATTTGTAATGTTTAAGATAATCATTTCATGATACCATGATATTGTTTTAAGATATTTTTCTATGCTTGAGATGTTTATTTCTTCATAGATTTCTCTGTGACGTCATTCCATGGTGACTAATTTATGATCAAGAAAATTTACATTGAGTAAATTCCATACAAATAAGAGATTCCCATGGTAAAATTTAAGTACTAGATTTGTATATATGTGCATATATTACATAGTATTTCATGTTAAGAAGATTGTATAATATGTACATGGGTTTAATCTTTACAAATCATCTCCAAATGCATTATGTCAGTGTATTTCTTTAACATTGATGTAATTTTCATCTTGTACTCTTTGATTTTGTGATAATGACAAATTATACATAACTCAAAGACAAAGCGAAGTATCTCAGATATGGTATATGTTTATTGAAGTTGAAGATGATCCATAACATTCTTTGAAGTATTTGAAGAGTTAATAAAATTATTTCAATGAGCCTTTGAGGCTATTGTTGTATATAACAAAAGTGATGTAACTCCTTATAGACAATTTTTATAAATTAAATAATATTATATTTATATAACGGTGGGTATATATAGGGATGGGGGTTTTTCCCTTGAGCCCCCAAGGGTTTTTTCATCCACAGTTAGGGACCCTTGTTTGAGCGGGACTCTTGAGTTTATATGTGAAGCTACTCTAAATATAGCCCTGGGTTCCCTCTATATATATACCATCTTATGTGCGTATTCTACACATTTTGGGGTTGCACTCTCTGCGTATCATGAAAACACATCATGGAATAATAACCATCTCAATGAAATGAATGATCAATATGAAATACTTATCATCATCATGGAAATGCATCATGGTATCATGGAACAACTCCATGGAATAATAATCTTATCAATAATAGAACGATCAATGAGAACAACTTGTGATCTTTTTCATCCACAGTTAGAGACCCTTGTTTGAGCGGGATTGTTGAGTTTATATGTGAATCTACCTTAAATATAGCCATGGATCCCCTCTATATATATATCATCTTATGTGCATATTCTACACACTAGGGTTGCACTCCCAATTAGGGATCCTTGTTTGAGCGGGGCTATTGAGATTATATGTGAAGCTACTCTAAATTTATCCCTGGTTCTACTCTATATATATACCATCTTATATGTGTATTCTACACACTTTGGGATTGCACTCTCTGCATATCATCTCTGTATTCTTGTCTTTCTCTGTCTTCTCTACACTACTTGTCAAAGGTATGCTCGAAGTGCATAAGTTCTTCGCCAATTCTCTATTGTAGATTGGATGCTTAGGTATCAATTCTACTACTTTTCCAATATAAGATCCATTTGGATATGGAAAGAGAAACTCATAACCACTTGTGCAAGTGGTTAACTAAGTTTAAATCTTGATTACTATAACACAAGGTCTTGACTAATGTCTACTCAATCTTAACATATATAGAGTTAAGATCCACCACTTGTCCAACCTAAGCGTATAACATTAGTATAAGGCCCATGGCCCTTGTATCAATTAAGAATGAAGATTTAATCTCAAGATTCCCAAATAATATAAGCTAGGAATCATTAAGCAATGATGAAAAAAACATCAACCATTATATGTGCTAGAGTCCATGTAGGTAGATCATCTATGGATTTCAAGGTCTATCACTTTTTTCACAAACTTATGATTGTTTGCAGCATGGGGAATTTGGTTTAAAGGACCACTATTTTTCCATGGTTGTACCATGGAGAAAATCAAAGTGCATAAATTATCCAAGCTAGACTTACTTTTATCTTGAACATAATCAATGAGCATCACTTGTCCAAGATAGACATAACCTATTGATACAATGCCACTACATTGTTAGCATGCAAACGACAAGGAAAACAAGCGCCTCTATAGCTCTGCACGAGTCACACCGTTGGAAAGAAACCCTGTATGACGGTAGAAAACACCAAAGTCGAGCAACTGTGAAGATGGGCGAGAAATAGCTCTAACTCAAACCATGACTAAAATTTTAGAAAACCGAGACCATGAAGACGAATTTTGTGTCGTGAGGATCTCCGTAGAGCATCCATATGCTTGATTTTGATAACCGATGAGAAAGTTACAAGCTTTTGAAGATGGAAGGTCTCTCAAAATCTCCAAAAAACAAGTCTCTGTAAGCAAAAAAGGATGTGCAAAAAAATACAGCTATTAAAGGGGGATTTTTTTGGTTCTCATCCCAAGGGATTTTCTCTCCCTTCTAAGCCAGCCGACTTCATTTGCCCCTTTGGGCACCTTTTTATTGGTCCATTTTGAGCCTTTTTTGGATTAAAAATGGGCTGTCTGTCACTTTTTGACCGGGGACAGTGTTCGGGGACCAAAAAAAGGGCCAGGCGCCTGTCCAAGCAGTGGGAACAAAGATTGGGCGCCCCCTCCTCTCCCCACAGCCCACAAGCCCTCTCAAGCAAGGCCAAGAAGCTCCATTAACTCCTTTGATACACCATTAGGGGTACCCACTCCCCCCCTTATACCCTCCAATTTTCACATGCTCCCCTCCATGTGGGGTTATTCCATTGCCACATGGCATGCTCTCCCCAACTTCCCCAACTTCCCCAATGTCCAAACCTGAAATTTTGGTTTTGCTCGTTTTGCCCCAAACTGAGCAATTTTCTCGGAGGCATAGCGGGTGACCCCGACCACCAAATATAGCGCGGTAAAGGACGGCTTGGAACTTATTACTCCGGCTAACTCCAGAAATTTCTAAGCATGCCATTACTTTAAAAAATCATCAAGTCGGCCCACTTGCCGTCTTCCCACGTGCATCCACCGCCACTTTTTAAGTGAAAAACTATCCACTTCGAGTGCATGTAACTCATGATGTCGAAGTCCGATTTGCAAGCTATCAAGCACGGCTAGGAATGCTCATTAAAAACTATTTTTTGAAAGCTTGACCAACCCAAAACTCAACCAACAAATTGACCAAAACCAAGCCTTTGTACAGGTTTTTTACACGGAAACTTTCAAAGCTGGAAGCACTATGTACATATATATACATGAGGGTGGTCCGCAAGTTTCTTTGGCATCATTTATGGCTTTTGTACTCATCCAAAAAATGCCTGACATAACTTGTCAGCCCCCCCTAGCCTGCTTGATCATTCATGACAAGCAGAGGTCCCCAGGGTGAACAATTGATGCAACTCATCCCCAGAAACCTCATCCACCTTTTGTGGCGCATTCACACTCTTTGTTTCCATTGATTGCATCTCATCTGTCACAATAGTCATCAACCGTGCTAAATACTTCTTAAGTCTATAACCATTAACACGGTAGCTATGTAGTGTACCATCTAAATCAGCCAGCTGATATGTCCCATTACCAAACTGGTTTACAACAATAAAAGGACCCTCCCACTTGATCGCAAAACAAGATCTCTTTTCTCAATTCCCTTATCTTTCATGCATTCATTAGCTCTTTTCTGGGCCTTTTTACATATTTCTTGATAGTAATCCAAGGGCAAAATCCTGTCTAGCTGCAGACATTGTAAATCCAATAACCTTTCTTGCCAAGCATCTTGTTGCTCTTCATCTTGCAATGACAAAAACTTGAGTGCAGGGATTTCCACTTCAATAGGCATCAAGGCTTCTTTGCCATAAACCAAGTGATATGGTGAGAATCCCGTGCTAGTTTTTATTGCCGTTCTATATGCCCATAACGCACAAGGAAACTCTGAGTCCCAAGTTTTGGCATGTGTTAAAGTCATTTTTGTCAGAATCTTCACCAATTCTCCATTAAACCTCTCATTAAGTCCATTGCACTGCGGATAATAAGGGGTGTTGTATTTATGCTCTATGCCAAGCTTCTTGCATAAGAAATCGAACATTTCACCTCTAAACCCTGGCCCTCTGTCAGACAATAACTCCAATGGCACCCCAAACTTGCAGCATATGTTCTCATACACAAACTTTCCCATCTCCTTGCTGGTAATTTGTTTGACAGCCTTGGCCTCTGCCCAACGTGCTAAATAATCCACCGCTGTCAAAATATATACATTCCTCTTACTTGTAGTGGGTAATGGTCCAATAGCATCGAGGCCCCATTTTTCAAACACCTCATTAGCCAGGATTGTCTTCCGCAGCTCGGGTTTAAGAACCCTTTTTCTCATCTTTTGACAAGCCAAGCAAGATTTACACCAGTGATTGACATCCCGTTGAATACTAGGCCAAACATAGCCTTCTTGCAAGATCTTGTGAAGCATAATCTTCATAGCAAAATGACCTCCGCAAGACCCTTCATGGTTTTCTTCTAAAATTTTGTAAATCTCCTCCTTCCAAGGCACATAACGCAACACTAGATCACTTCCTTTCATGTAAAGCATATCACAAATCATTTTGTACTTCCTTGATCTTCTCATAAAAGCATACTTTTTAGATGAAGGCAAATCTTCAGGCAAGAGACCGGTCAATAAGAAATCCACCTCTTTTGACAACACCTCTCTTCCATGATACAAAGGGGCATCCGCTTTCAACACAAACACACAAGTAATCATTGAGTCCTTTCGACATGCTGCAAGCTCCATGCCTCAAAATTTTTGAGTAGCAATTTCACTTTGAAGCATAGATTCTTCAGTCTAGGATTCTTATTCTTCCATACTCCCAACACCTGCTTTACCACTAACAACGCATCACCTTTGATTTGCAAACGTTTGATTCCCAATTGTAGACAAATGTGTAACCCGCCTTCAAGAGCCATATACTCCGCTTCATTATTACTCTTTGCATTGAGTTTTAACCCTTGCTTCCTCACAAGATTTCCATGTGCATCATAAATAACAACCCCACCAGAAGCAGCATCATGACTTCTTCGATAAGAGCCATCAAAATGTAGCAGTGAAGCATTTGATATAGCAGGGGTTTCTACTTTTTTCCTTTGGACCACCTCCTCTTTAACCAAAACAGGAGTCTCTTTATAAGTGAGTAAGTCTACCAAAGTAGCCCGAGTACTCTCTTCCACTAGAAAAGTGAATTGGAACTCTTGCAGCTCAATAATCCATTTCATCACTGCCTTTGATATATTTCAGTTATTGAACAATTAAGGAAGCAATGAAAAACTGGTGAGAAAGGTGAACGGTTTCTGCAGCAAATAATGTATAAACCGTCTACACGCATAGACCATGCTAATCATCACCAATTCAACCTCTGAGTACTCTCTTTCATGAGGAGTTTTCACCCTGCTAGCATAATAAATAGGCTTCATATACTGAGACTCTTTCCCTCTTTGCAACAACATAGCCCCAATAGCATCTTCTCCAACTGACGGGTTAACATAAAACTCCTTCTCCCAATCAGGGGCCTGCATAACAGGTAAGGTGCTGAACACTTCTTTAACTTTGTCCAAAACATCCTCACAGTCACGTGTCCACTCCAAAGGATCATTTTTTACCACTTGCTGCAAAGGATACAACAGCTGTGATGCCAAAAGTATGAAACGAGACAGATATTTGACCTTCTGAATGAAAGTAGCCAATTATCTTGTATCCTTTGGGGATGACAGCAATAGCAAAGCTTCTACTTTCCCTGGATCTGCTTCAATTCCATTTTCAAAGATCATATGCTTAAGAAGCTTCACCCTTGGCTGTGCCAAATGACATTTTTTAGGGTGTAATTGACCCCCGCATTCATCATACCTTGCAAAAGTCATCTCAAGCTTTTGAACATGCTCTTTGCGTGAGCTGTACACACAAAAATCATCTATGAACCCTTTGACAAACTTCGCAAGGAATGGGGTAAGAACCCAATCTACCTTTCTCTCAAAATCCCCAGACCCATTTGTCAACCCAAAGGGAAGGCAAAGAAATTAAAAACAACCCCATGGAGTGATAAAAGTAGTCTTCTTCTTATCTTCAGGAGCAAGGATAAGCTGAAAGTATCTTGAATAACCATCACAGACGCTATACCTTTCAAAACCAACCACTGTATCCAAGAGTTGATCAATGAAAGGCAACGGGTAAGGATCCTTTTTGGTCACTGCATTTAACGGCTTATAATCAACACAAACTCTCCAACACCCATCCTTCGTAGGAGTGACCACTACAGGGCTGACCCACTCAGCATTATCTACTGGAACAATAAACCTTGCATTCAAAAGCTTATCCACTTCTTCTTTTAAAGCATTCATTTTCTCCTTACCCATTCTTCTTAGTTTCTGTCTCACTGGCTTTGCTCCTTCTATCAACTCAATCTTCACTGGGTCCCAGACAAAACCCCTTATTTCTTGATATGATGTAATGAAAAGATTTGGAAACTTGTCTAGCATCTTCAAGTATTCTGCCCTTTCTTTTTGTGACAAATATGTACTTATCATGTTTTGAACAAGTCCTTTCTTCACTTATAGCTCCTGCTTGGGCTGCATTAACTCTTCAAGCTACTGCAATCGACTTGATGCATTTATATCCTCTGAAATATGCAGCACTTCACCATCTTCTTTCTCCTCTTCATTTAGTAACAAAAAGGACACTTCACCCTCGTCACTGGAACTTGAAGTAGCACTACTATCTGAATCCTCTGAACTTTCCTCACTGGTGATTTTAGATTCATCATCTTCAGACACCTCTTCTAATGCCAGAGGCTGTTTGGTAATCATATCAAACATCCTCTTCTCTCCCAATATGAGAGGAAAAGCTCCTAAACCTGCCCCGCCGGCATAACGTGAAAGTTCACCATAACTTTCACATTAAAAACATCAATCTCCAAACCTTTGACTAGTCCCAAACACTTAACTTTGGCATGATTTGATAGTCGAATCCTGAACCCTGAGCTTCCAGACATGATCAAGCCAAGTCCCTCGACACATGACTGTGTGATCACACAAAATTGCGCACCTCCATCAATGTAGTCCTCTCCCATGCCCACACCTTTGTGCCAAGCGTTCACCACAAGACAGATGTCGGGTAACTCCTCCAGAGACAACACTCTGACATAACCACACTTCGGCTCTTTTTCAATAGGATTCACTAACGACTTCCACTGCCTCTTAAATTTGGGTACCATGTTCGTCAACTGTCCAAAAGTACAATTTACTTTCCTCCCAATCAGATCCTCCTTGAGACTATAAGCTGTCTGACCTTCTCCCAATGGCAAATCCGCTACTTCAAACTTCTTGCGAGGTCTCCTTTTCTTCTTGGTCTTTGCATCTTCACCCTCTTTCTCCTTCCCTTTCTTCTTGCTAGGGCCAGCACCATTTGGTGCCCTTTCCCGCTTCCCCAATGGCATCATATCTGCCTCTTTATTCTCAACTTGCACAATACCCACGTGACCACCTGATGTTGAAGCTTGATTCTCTTGTTCAACACCATGATCCTCTCTTATATCCAAGGCATAATCATTAGACCTGTCACAAACCTGCTGGGGAAGTGGGTCCATATCACCTCCCATCCTCTTTGGCTTTGTACAATGAGTGCTGATATGTCCCAGTTCACCACAATTATAACATGTAGGGATAAATCTTCTTGCTGGCTGAGGAGCACCTTGTCCATGACCAGCATTGGCATTAGGTTGAGCTTCATATGGTTGGGCCACCCCTCTACCACCGCCATGACCACGACCACCACCAAGGACATTGAGCCGTAACTCCTGCATCATGGTCATCATGTCCTGCATATTACGCTGCAATTGCTCAGTGTCTACAGCCCTTCGCATAGGTTGAACTCCAGCCTCTACCTGGCTCTCCTCATTTTGGCCACCATTAAGCAGCCCATGGACCACTCCCCCATACTCGTTAAGTCTTTGAGCTTTCCATTCTTTCCCCCTGGCAATTACAACTACTTCTTCAAAAGTAGTAGGCCGCTTCAACTCAACTTTAAACTTCAAAATCTCCTTCAAGGTTGCCACAAAACAGTCCTTTTTTAACATGGCGGGAGAGGTTTCATTTCCCAATGCTCGGGCCCATTTATCCCAAAGGCGGGTAAAATGCATGACAAAATCATCCACACTCTGATTAGCCCTCTGAGTGTAGCCCAAAATCTCATGCCAAACTTCATCAAGTGCTTCGACATTCCTGTATTGTGCCAAAAATGCCAGCTTCACATGATTATAGTCCAACACAATCCCTGGCGTTTGTGCCTGTGCCGCCTCTCCATAATTTTGTAGCCAAGCTTTTGCTTCATCCTGTAAACTGTATTGCAACAACCGTAACAGTATAGCCGGATCCTGTATGCCCCAAAGCAAGTAAGTAACTTCCAATTTCTCAATAAAAGAGTGCACATTTTCACTAGGCAATCCATGAAACTTAGGATACTCGTCTGCCATGCTTGATTGCCACACAAACACTTACATGTGACGTCGAAGCTGCAAGGGATGTCGATGGATCGCTCTAGTACCTAATCCACCTCACACTAGGTAACCCGGCCCCCAGTGCTCGGCTTCACAAAACCTCAAGGCCCTCACAAAGGCTGCAATCCAAATTAAATGACCACCTCACTTACTCTCCACAATAAGCACATACATAGGCGGTTGTCCATAAGGACCCACATCCCCTTTACATTCTCTACCTGCATAGTGGACAAATTTTGCAAAAATTGGAGCATATGAGGATTTCTCCTCCGTGGGGGCACCAAAACAATGTTAGCGTGCAAACGACAAGGAAAACAAGCACCTCTATAGCTCTGCACGAGTCACACCGTTGGAAAGAAACCCTGTATGACGGTAGAAAACACCAAAGTCGAACACCTGTGAAGATGGGCGAGAAACAGCTCTAGCTCAAACCATGAATAAAAATTTAGAAAACCACGACCATGAAGACAAATCTTGTGTTGTGAGGATCTCCGTAGAGCATCCATATGCTTGATTCTGATAACCGACGAGAAAGTTACAAGCTTTTGAAGATGGAAGGTCTCTCAAAAGCTCCAAAAAACAAGTCTCTGTAAGCAAAAAAGGATGTGCAGGAAAATACAGCTATTAAAGGGGTATTTTTTTGGTTCCTATCCCAAGGGATTTTCTCTCCCTTCTAATCCGACTTCATTTCCCCCTTTACGCACCTTTTTATTGGTCCATTTTGAGCCTTTTTTGGATTAAAAATGGGTTGTCGGACACTTTTTGACCAAGGCAAGTGGGGGGGGACAATGTTCGGGGACCAAAAAAAGGACCGGGCGCTTGTCCAGGCAGTGGGAACAAAGATTGGGCGCCCCCTCCTCTCCCCAAAGCCCACGAGCCCTCTCAAGCAAGGCCAAGAAGCTCCATTAACTCCTTTGATACACCATTAGGGGTACCCACTCCCCCCCTTATACCCTCCAATCTTCACATGCTCCCCCCCATGTGGGGTTATTCCATTGCCACATGGTATGCTCTCGCCAACTTCCCCAATGCCCAAACCTGAAATTTTTGTTTTGCCCCAAACTGAGCCATTTTCTCGGAGGCGTAGCGGGTGACCCCGACTACCAAATATAGCGCGGTAAAGCACGTCTTGGAACTTATTACCCTGGCTAACTCCAAAAATTTCTAAGCATGCCATTACTAAAAAAAACCATCAAGTCGGCCCACTTGTCGTCTTCCCACGTGCATCCGTCGCCACTTTTTAAGTGAAAAACTATCCACTTCGAGTGCATGTAGCTCATGATGTCGAAGTCCGATTTGCAAGCTATCAAGCAAGGCTAGGAATGCTCATTAAAAACTATTTTTTGAAATCTCAACCAACCCAAAAATCAACCAACAACTTGACCAAAACCAAGACTTTGTACAGGGTTTTTTACACGGACACTTTCAAAGCTGGAAGCACTATGTACATATATATACATGAGGGTGGTCAGCAAGTTTTTTTGGCATCATTTATGGCTTTTGTACTCATCCAAAAAATTCCTGACAACGTGTGCAATCCAAATGGTAGATCTCCTCTTGATTTCCATTCATTGATTGGATAAGTGGTAGAATTTGCTTCCATATACGTGTGAATGGAGTCCAGCTTAGATAAATGATGGACATTGAAATTGAACCCCCATTCTATAACCTATCATAATTTGAGCAAATGATAGGAAGAAACACTATCCATTCTTTAAAATAGCATAGATGTGGGGACCTTATATGAAGTGGTTGTCCTTATAGCTTGGATAAGTGGTGGAACTTTCTTCTTTCTATGCTTCAATAGGGCTTAACATGCATAAGTGGTGGTTCGTGCTCCTCTATACTCTCCATTGGATCATAGCTTGACAAGTGCTAGATTTTGAAACCGACCTCTTCATAATACAAAATAGAGTGTATTACTAGAAAAGTAATGGACCTTGTAAAGTGGTTTTTTTAAACTAGTTGAGATAGCGGGTGGCTTTTTGCTTCTCTCTATGTTTCAATGAAGCTTTTCTAGGGGACCTTTCTCCTCTCTATGATTCAATAGAAACAAGATTCAATAACTTTTAGAACTTTCTCATTTCTATGATCAATAGAGACAAGATTTAATCAGTGGGGACCTTGAATATTAATTGAGTAGATATTCTATTAGAGATGTTAGTTTGGAAAAAGTGGTGTACCTTGTAGTCACTCATTATAAAATCCTTGGAGAAGTGGTGGAATTTACTCTCTATGTGTTTTTAAGGAAGCATAGCTTGGAAAAATGGTGGACCTTAGCTCTCTTCAAGCTTGGAGAAGTTGTGGAATTAATTCTCTATGTGTTTTAAGAAAGCATAGCTTGGACACGTGGTGGACCTTTCTTCTCTTCAAGCATCAATGGACTAGGGTTTGGGTAGGTGTAGAGCATGAAAACCAAATCTCCATATTACAACAAAATAAAGGTTGGACATTTGGTGGAGCTTAAGACCAAACCTAGCATGCTAATAGAGATGATAGATTAAACCTATGACGATAAAATTGCATCCATGGCATTTGTCTATTTGTGTGTCAATGAAGCTTTTCTTGGAAAAATCATGAGCCGTATATCTATCATCTTCAATATATCATAGGGCATACAAGTGATGTATCTTGTGCCGATTCTCTATGCCCAACTTAGACAAGTGAGGTACCTTGTTTATCCTTATGTTTCAATGGAGCTAGCCTTGAGAAAGTGATGGACCTTGATTATTTTAATGCATTCATAGATTTAAGATTGGAAAGTGGTGGATATTATAAAAAAAACGAATGCTACATCTTGTAAAAAATTTAAGGATTTCAAGTCAAAAAAGTGAAAGATCTTGTAAGACCCATGCTACAACATAGTATAGGTTCAACAAGTGGTGGACCTTGAATTTATTTCTCATACCTTGGATTATATAGTGATGTACCTTGTTTTTCTTTATGATTTAGTTGGATTAAGTATACCTTTGTTCTCTTCATACTTCACTAGGACTTCAATGAATTTGAGATTGATTGGTGGACCTTTAACTAATTTCCCTTGGCTATGTTAAATGATTTATCTATGCACATGGAAAACCTATTATATCTAGTAGCATGGGTAATTTAACTCAATGTGTATTACTTGTCTAACATTCATTCCTTTGTAGTATATAGATTCTAGTTTCAAGGACACCATATGTCCAATCTTTTCTTTGTGGGGAGAATCAAGTCCCATCACTTGTCTAATATATGCTCCATTGAGAATTTCCACCACTTCTCCAAGATAGGTATATAAAAAAATTGTAAGGTCTACCATGTGTACAGTCTATGATAGTTATAGCAAGTGAGGTTTCATTTCAATGATGAACACTTATCCACCTCAACTTGTCTAACCTCAGCTCCATTCAAGCATGGAGAAAATCAAGGCTCACCACCAATCTAATCTAGGATCCTTTGAAGCATGAAGACAAGAAACATTAGATTTCATAAACATGCACGGGGAACCTCCACAAAGCTCATAATTTCTCAACATATCCTATATTTGAAGTCCCAATCTATGTTCAAGCTAGAATCCATTTAAGCATGGAGAAAAGTAAGATATACCTTAGTCCAATATAGGATCCATTGAAACATGAGAAAAGAAAGGTTCACCACTTGTCCAAGCTATATGTGGGTAGTTTGGTTTAAAGGTACTTCAATTGTCTAAGGTGCACTTTATTGAAGCATGGAGAGAAATAAAGTCTACCACGTTGGTGCAGCCAAAGTTTCTCTAAGCTAGGAAATGGTACATGCCAGGCAAAGGCGGCAGGCAGGTGCAGTGCAGAATGCTAGGGTAGGTACCAAGGTTCTGGGCAGCCAAAGGGTAGTGAGTGTATGCTCAATGCAGCTTTTTAGGCCAAAAAAAAGCTTCAAGATGAACCCAAATGAGATGGTGAGTGAAGGTGTCTAAAGTGCCAAGTTGGTGCCCTAGAATGCAGTGTTCAGTGTACTCTAGAAGCTAGTCCAGACGGCTCATCAAACGGAGCCTCGATGCTCAAGATATTGCAGTTCAAAGATGAAGTGTGTAGCAGATCCCCGATAGACAGGGCAGCTGGCGGGGGCGGTGGCTTAGGCTGATGTTATTGGATGCATGTGTAGAGCTTGAATTATGGTGTATGCATGTTTTCTCAAATTTCCAATCGGAGGTCTGGTTAGCAAGTTATGGTCAATTGAATTTTTTCGAGGGGCCAGGTTTGAGCCCACTTGGTCGCAATGGAGGGTGCACCATCTTGCAGGTTTTTGACTTTGCCAAGGTCATCTCTGATAGTATGCATTATGTGGAACTAGCATAAATCAACATCTCGTCAATCGGGTTCCTGGTCAGCAAGATACCACAAGTCAAAGTTTGGGACTATTCTTTGAGGGGTACTTACAAATGATTTTCTTGTGTTTTGGGGGCCTTGTTGGGCAGACCTGGGAAAGTCATGAGGCAACAAGAATTACTTAGATCCAAGCTGTAAATACGAGCTTTTGATTGGCACTTACGGCTCGGGTATTAGGCATGGGAGCAGCAAGCTACACTTGCTTGAAAGTGGTAAAAAAAGGGAGGTTTTTCGAGGCTTGAATGGGGATTCAAAGGGGTTCAAACGGTGGAGTCCTGTGGGGATGCCACGTGGCCCAGTGATTAAACCCACATGCAAATGGCAAATAGGTTGGTATGGGGTATCTAACCCAAGGTGCAGATGCCATATGGTGTATCATAGAGAGAGAGCTCATTGAGGTTATGGTGGGGTGCTGCTTGTGGTGCTTGTGGCGAGGCCACGGGCTGCACTGGCCTATTTTGGTGGTACGTGGCCTCGCTGCTGGCCAGCGGCGGGCGGCGGCTCGGTTTGGAATTGTTGATGTGGCAGTCACCTGTTAAGAGTTCAGCCCAGCCGTGCATGTTGGCGCCCATTTGTTGAAGGCAAGGGAGGAGGGCATTAGCGAGGTCGCTAATGCCTCCTCGGTGCATGGAAAGGGGCACGTCCCGTAGAGGTGAAGAGAAGGCCAGAGTGGTCGGGAGGTCAAATGCCAAGGGGGCAGTCCCCATATATATATATATATATATATAGAGAGAGAGAGAGAGAGAGGGGGGGGGCCCAGGAGGCCACCATGGGGACCAAGTGCAAGGTGCAAGGGGGCCATTTCAAGGCCGGACAAATAGAGGTGAAAGCAAGGAGAAGGTGGTCGGCCACCCATTCGATGGGATTAAAAGGGGAGACCAAAGGGGCGGTTTCAAAGCTGGCCGAGCAAGGAAAAAAGTAAAGGAGAAAGGCCGGCACTAAGAGGAAGGAGGAGGAAAGAGAAGAGAGACAGAGAGAGAGGAGGCAGATATGAACCGGACAAGAGGTGGTCAAAGGGTAAAAAGAGGTGCGGTGCAAAGCTAACCTCCCAAGGGGAAATGAAGGAAAATATCAAAAATAAAAAGTGCAACGTTGCTAATGCCCTCCCCTCAAGTGAAAGAGAGAGAAATTAAGCAAATGAAGCAAGGCGGTGTCCCCCTTCCCAAAGATACCAAATTAGGGTACCAGATGGACCAATGAGAGGGAAATTTCCAAAATTGAAGAGCCCCCTATAAAAGCCAAATTTAAAGCAAATTAGGGGCTTTTTTGGGTTTTTGTGCCGTTTGAAACCTGCAAAGTGGATCTCTCTGACAGAGGAGTGTGCTTGTCAAAGCCCTTTGTATTTTCTCGTGAAAATGGCCATGGTGATGGTGCCGCTAGCATGTGTACATGTTTTGTGAAGTGCAATCGAGCCACTGTTGCCCCGTATTGTTGTTGTTCCCCTTCTCCCCTTCTCTTTCTCGTGCTCTGGTGTTTTCCCTCGATGCCGGTAGTGCGGATGTGTGTGCCCCCCCGGACCAACGGTGTTTTGTGTGAGAAAGTGAGATTGAGTGGTTGTGAGTGTATGTAAGGGTGGAGACAGACCGTGGCAGTAGGTGTGATTTGTGTGGAAGATTTGTCGAGAGGATAGGGGTGATGTGGATACCCTGAGCTATAGAGAGGCCCTTGTGTTTGTGTCGGGTGTGTTCCCCCATTCCCCCTCTCCAACGTGCCAAAGATATGCTCCATTGAGACATAAATAGATGCGTTCACCACTTTTCCAAACTAATGTAACAAATTGGTGTTGTTTTCAAGTCTACTAGAATTGTCAAAATTAGACTCCATGGTAGGTCCACCACTTGTCCAAGATAAGCTATGAAAGTCAAGCTCTTAAGTCATCAATTTTACCCTGCATGTTGGCGCCCATTTTTTGAAGTCAAGGGAGGAGGGCATTAGCGAGGTCGTTAATGCCTCCTTGGTGCATGGAAAGGGGCGCGTCCTGCAGAGGTGAAGAGAGGACTAGAGCGTCTGGGAGGTCAAATGCCAAGGGGGCAGTCCCCATATATATATATATATATATATATATAGAGAGAGAGAGAGAGAGAGAGAGAGAGAGAGGACCCGAGGAGGCCACCATGGCGACCAAGTGAAAGGTGCAAGGGGGCCATTTCAAGCCGGCCAAACAGAGGTGAAAGCAAGGAGAACGTGGCCGGGCGCCCATTTGACGGGATTAAAAGGGGAGAGAAAAGGGGCAGTTTCAAAGCGCATGTTGGCACCCATTTTTTGAAGGCAAGAGAGGAGTGCATTAGCGAGGTTGTTAACGCCTCCTTGGTGCATGGAAAGGGGCACGTCCCGCAGAGATGACAAGAGGGCCAGAGCAGCCGGGAGGTCAAATGCCAAGGGGGTAGTCCCCAGAGAGAGAGAGAGAGAGAGAGAGAGAGAGAGAGAGAGAGAGAGAGAGAGAGAGGGCCCGAGGAGGCCACCATTGGAACCAAGTGAAAGGTGCAAGGGGGCCATTTCAAGGCCGGCCAAACAGAGGTGAAAGCAAGGAGAAGGTGGTCGGGCGCCCATTCGACAGGATTAAAAGGGGAGACCAAAGGGGCAGTTTCAAAGCTAGTCGAGCAAGGACAAAAAGTAAAGGAGAAAGGCCGGCACTAAGTGGAGGGAGGAGGAAGGATAAAAGAGAGAGAGAGGAGGCAGATATAAACCGGACAAGAGGTGGTCACAGGGTAAAAAGAGGAGGCAGCTATAAACCGGACAAGAGGTGGTCACAGGGTAAAAAGAGGTGCATTGCAAAGCTAAATGACAAAAAATATCAAAAATAAAACGTGTCTAGGGGCAATAGCGACATCGCTAATGCCCCCCCCCCCCCCCCCCCCCCCCCCCCCCCCTCAAGTGAAAGAGAGAGAAATTGAGCACATGAAGCAAGGTGGTGCCCCCTTCCCAAAGATACCAAATTAGGGTACCAGATGGACCAATGAGAGGGCTTAATCAAATTAGGGGCTTTTTTGGGTTTTTTTGTGCCGTTTGAAGCGTGCAAATTGGAGCTCTTTGACAGAGGAGTGTGCCTGTCAAAGCCCTTTGTCTTTTCTCTTGAAAATGGACATGGTGATGGCGTTGCTAGCCTGTGTACATGTTTTGTGAAGTGCAATCGAGCCACTATTGCCCCGTCTTATTGTTGTGTCCCCTTCCCCCTTCTCTTTCTCCTGCTCTAGTGTTTCCCCTCGGTGCCAATAGTGCGGATGTGTGCCCCCCCCCAGATCGACAGTGTTTTGTGTGAGAGAGTGAGATTGAGTGGCTGTGAGCGTGTGTAAGGGTGGAGACAGACCCTGGCAGTAGGTGTGCATTGTGTGGCGGATTTGTGGAGTGTGTGAGAAGTGGAAATTGAGCAGGTGGTGGTCTGCTAGTGTGAAGTGTGTTTTTGAAGGTGGTTTTCGAGAGGATAGGGCTGTTTTGGATACCCTGAGGTATAGAGAGGCCCTTGTGTATGTGCCGAGTGTGTTCCCCCATTCCCCCTCTCCATCTTCTGGTGCCCCCACGGAGGAGTGTGTTGATGCTCCTAGTTGATGTCAAAGTGGTGATCTCGGTGATGCCAAAGGTGCGGTCTTTGAAGAACAGGTACTGCTAGTGATGGCTTGGAGGGGATTTCCCATTTTCACTAGGGTTGAAGATGCAAAAACTTGGATTCAATATTATGGATTTTTCGTGTTGGAAAGCAGTTTATCAAGAGAAGATGGTGCGGTACAAGTGTTCCCATTGTCGTGCAGCTCCACTTCGTTGATGGGAAAAAGAGCAAAGGGAAGCAGAAAAAGTCTATTTGAAGCTTAGACATTTATTGAGCAGTGACCAGGGCTCGAGAACAAGCAAGGAGATCCATAAAGTGTATGTTTTATGTGGTTATAAAGGCCTAAGCGTATATACTTCATGCTTAAAGAAAATATTGTTACATGTGAAAAGGCTCTTAGGACATGCAAGGCAACTTGGGTAGAGGAAGACATGTGGTCAGTGGTAAAAAGGAAAGTGTGTGAGAGACTTCACACCTCTGCATGAGGGAAGCCAAAAAATTCTTAGTCTGTAACATTTTTGTAAAACGGGTTTTTGGTAAAAACGGGCCAATAGAGAAAAAAAAGAGCGTTTTGAGCATTTTTGCATCTCACGCACAGAGGCTAATTCTGCACCAACTAGGAGATAATCAAGTTTTCGTACTCTGTTGTATCACAAGAGGAATCCATAAGCTTTGAGCATTCTAACTCGTATTCCAAGCTTCCATAGCGCACTCTAATCCAAACTTCGATAGCCACTCTAATCAAAGAAGCCATAATCCAAGCTGTAATCTCTTTGTCAAGCCATAATTAATCATTTTCTTGGGATCTCTCTCTATGTCGATCTTAAAGCAGCAGAGGAAGAACGAAGGAGACAACTATTATGAAGGCAAGCTCGGCAAGCCAATGAAGGCAAATTAACATGATGTAAGGAGTTTAAATAATTTAAGCAGTGATACTGTTAATTGTCCAGTTTGGGTAATCAAGCTTCAAAAAATCGTGTTCAAATTGTCAGTTTTAAGCTTTGTCTACATTAATTGTGTTTGCTGCAACTCTCTTCCACACACCTCTCACAGCCAGAGGCCCTACGCCTTCCTGGCTCACCTTTCGAACACAAATCCCCCGACATTCTTGGTGAACCAGACGCGAAACGAGCTGGGGTGGGAGGCAAAGATGGAGATTCCACAAGAGTTGTTGCAGTTTATTGAAGATTTTAATTCCAATAGATTTGATAAAAATCTAACAATTGTAGATCTGCCAAAAATGTTGGGCTTAGTTCAGGGATGTTTGCAAGAAGTAAAAGCTATGAAGATGAAAAAACAGATTGATGATGCATTGGAGATGGCACTTGATGTCGTACATGAACAGTGTGGTATTTTTCAAGGACATGATCCAGATGGACTCCTTGCATGCTATAAAGTGGAGATGAAGAGCCGAGGAATTCCAGAAGATCGGATGATTTCGACTTTTAAAGAAGTGGTAACCTCCGAATTTAAAGATAAGGTTTGAGAACTGGCAGAAGCATATCCCACACAGTGGGACTATTTTGCAGATGGGTTTGTTCATGAAAGCTCAAGGATTATTGAGTTGGCAATGAAGGAGATTATCAAACAAAGCCAGATTGTTTTCTATAAAGAAGAAGGGGATCAGATGCAGTTCCTTAATTATGATCAATTTTGGGAACATATTTCTGCAAGGAGTAAAGACAAGGCTAATACAGCTTTGGAATAGCAGATTTAGCTTTAGAGGACCATATTTTGAGCAATCTAGCAAAGGTAAACAATGAATTTAATGCTCAAATAGAGTTATATGATTTTTTTTCAAAGATTTCTCGCATGGAAGTTACCTCCGATAATAGTTCTAGTGAAGAGCTAGACTGTACAACAAGTGGTTCACAAGCTGTTGACCTTGACATGGGTTATTCTGAAGGAGTTCATCAAGCAGATGAGCCTCTACAGGATACTAATGAAACTATCAACACTATAGCCGAGCAGGATAACATGTTTGTTGCAGATGATTGCATCAATAAAGCAATTATATACACTTTAACTGATGAAGTGACCGAGATTGTGGACCCAACACAGGATGAGCCTGAGAATGCCAATGAACTTATGATTGCTACTAATAATATGTTTGCAGATACAGAAGAAGATGCCATAATTGATGGTTTTTTGGCCAGATCTGAAGGAGATGCCTATAACATTATAGAAGAGATTTTTTATGTGTATACCTCTTCAGAGGGGGTGCCAGATGAGCCTTTACAATGCTATGATGGATTGCTAAGTAACATAGATGCAAATGAGGAAGTAGAGGACGACATTGATGAGTTTGAAGATTGTCTAGATCATGTCGGTTGTGAGCAGATTATCCATGGAGATTCTACTTATATGCTTATACATGGATTGCAAGAGGAGGTAACTCCTACATTTATGATAAATGTTGATGTTTTGAAGAGTGATTTTCCCGAGGATGCTATGGATGAAGATTTATAGGCTAAATATATTTTTCATGATCAAGCTAAAATTCCAGTAGGTAAAAATTCCTATGATGATACAGGTCCAGAGAGTCCCAAGGTTTTTCGTAATGGCTATGAAGCTAGAGGGGGTGATGATGCTAAATCATCCTTGATCCTTCAAAACGTTCACAGGGTTTTTCATTCCTTGGACAGTATGCCAATTATGATAGGATTTGGATGCTATTTTTTCTAGTGATGTTTATGTCGGTGATGTCATGGCTGCCAATAACAGGGAGTCTGAATTCTTTCATGCTTTCTAGTAGCGAGATTAAGTTGCCAAAAGTTTGTGGGATGTGGGTGATGCACTATGCTTCAGGTGATGCTCTAGTATATTGTGGGACCCATCAATGCTATGTCCTCTTAATAGTATTTGATCCAAGAGATTCTAAGGATCTTCAAAAGCAGGTCCAATACGGATGGTTACTTATGGATATGCATTTTGGTTGCATGCTATTTGATCCATGAATAGCACGCCTACACCAAAAATGTTTAATGTAGATTAATACAAAAAATATATGCTCATGTGGATATTATGCTGCTACACTATTGGGGCAATTTCTTATTATCCCATTTGATCCTGGGAGATGTTAAGGGCAACTTGCAGATTCAAGTATAACAATTATTTTCTTGTAGCAGGTTACTTGGCACTAGGTTTTCTTTTTGTATTTATGCTATCAAGAAAAGAGTTTTGGATTTTGTGGTCAGTAATATTATATGGCTAGCTTCCAGTGACATCTTTTGACAATTGATAAATTATCTTCACATCTTTTGAGTTAATTCCTACTACCACAATTTGAAGTAAAGGACTTGACGGCCATTCCGTGTGCATACAGAGTAGCATACTTGAGCTTGACAGGGTTCCCTAAAGCGAGCTTGATGGTCAAGCCGTGTGCATTATTAACTGGAGCATTTGCGTCTAGCGGGATTCATTAAACACCTTTTTCATAATTGAATGCTTTGGAGACACGACATATATGGTTCAAAGATTTGCGATGGACAGCTACCAGATAATTGAGCTAGACCATTGATGATATGGTTTAAGCCTTATTTTGTTTTACATGTACGTACAAGTTACGTAATCTTGATGGCAAGTAGCTTAAGGTGATTATAGCAGATACAGATTGAAGACTGGTCGGCAAAGACCAGAGGCTATGCAGGTTCAGAGGGGATGGATGTTGTGCGGCTCCGCTTCCATGATGGGAAAAAGAGCAAAGGGAAGCAGAAAAAGTCTATTTGAAGCTTACACATTATTGAGCAGTGACCAGGGCTTGAGAACAAGCAAGGAGATCCAAAAAGTGTATGTTTTATGTGGTTATAAAGGCCTAAGCACACATACTTCATGCTTAAAGAAAATATTGTTACATGTGAAAAGGCTCTTAGGACATGCAAGGCAACTAGGGTAGAGGAAGACATGTGGTCAGTGGTAAAAAGGAAAGTATGTGAGAGACTTCACACCTCTGCATGAGGGAGGCCAAAAAAGTCTTAGTCTGTGACATTTTTGTAAAACGGGTTTTTGGTAAAAACGAGCCATTGTGGAGAAGGAAAAGGGTGTTGTGAGCTTTTTTGTGTCTCATGCACAGAGGCTAATTCTGCACCGATTATGATATATTCAAGTTTTTGTACTCTGCTGTATCATGGGAGGAAGCCATAAGCTTTGAGCATTCTAACTCCTTTTCCAAGCTTCCATAGTCCACTCTAATCCAAGCTTCCATAGCCACTCACTATATTTGATGCTTGTGTTTGACAAATTTGAGTGATACATGCAAATGCTAGGGCCCTTGGTGATTGCACTCTCCTCAATGCTTAAAGGAAAACAAATCTGAAGATCATGCTAGAGTAGGGAACCTAACCAAAGTCTTCGAGGCAAAGTCTTGATCAAAGGCATCATCATCATAAAACACATATTTTTATTGAATTTTGATGAGATTGAAGGAGGAAATTAACAAGTTGATAATGCTTGATGCTCAAGATTATGCATTCATAGAGCAATTGGCTCGCTCCTAATAGCTTGAGACTCACTAGTGACCTACATCAGCATTCATTGCTAGCTACAAAATTTGGTGTTGGTTATGGGGTTGAAATAGATGGAAATACAAAGTTTGTGAGTCAATTACCCAAGCACGAGAGAGAGAGAGAGAGAGAGAGAGAGAGAGAGAGAGAGAGAGA
Organism: Adiantum capillus-veneris; assembly: GCF_014529385.1. Classification (NCBI taxonomy): domain Eukaryota; kingdom Viridiplantae; phylum Streptophyta; class Polypodiopsida; order Polypodiales; family Pteridaceae; genus Adiantum; species Adiantum capillus-veneris. Next base: position 103,518,266 of record NC_140946.1, read on the forward strand.
GAGAGAGAGAGAGAGAGAGAGAGAGAGAGAGAGAGAGAGAGAGCACACAAGAGGGTAGGCTCAAAACCCAAAAAATATGGAGCAATTTGGGAGGAACGGAGTTAAGGCTTGCAAGGAGGTTGTCGTCCTAGGTTGACGAAGAAGGGGTCATCACACAATTTTCGTGATACAAAGAAGTGGAAGTTGAAGGGCTACAATTTGCAAAGAGTTGATGGGCAAGCGTCTATACATCAATATGGGGCTGAGAGGAAATCACTGAACGATGAGAGACAATCTTTGGTATCATGAAGAGAGAGAGAGAGAGAGAGAGAGAGAGAGAGAGAGATGGACTTTCAATTTCATCAGTCAAGAAAAGTAAAGCTACATTTGCTAAGTTTATGATCAAACTAAAGTTACAGACACATAATAAGAAAAAAAAGACGTGTGCTCTATCTATGGAGGCTAATGCCTACCATGGATTTAAGGGATATTTTCACATGCATATAGCAGCCACCATCACTCATGATGACTCTATTTCTTTTACAAACTCCATTGGATTCGAGTGTGAGGTTTTCAATGGTTGCCTCAATATACATGTGGGATGACAAGTGATTGCTCATTTTGTTCCATGTTATTGTGGCTACATGTGCTTGTTGTGGATGGATTTGCTACTACTTGGCACTACTCAACTAAGGATCGGCCTCAGGAAGTGGGGTTGATAAACATCTTACCATTTCCATGCAAGTTTGTTGAGAAAAATACCCCGTAATGCTTCCACACGGGTGTAAGAACCTAGCGACACTAAGTGGTTGGCCATAGGCCTGGGTCCGTGACCCCCTTGGGTTTGCACTTGGCATTACATTACTCCCCCCTTGGGGAAGTGTTTTTGTCCTCGAGAACAAAAGTGGTTTTATTGTCATAAGAACACTAATGTTTTTCACACTGGCATCCTTCATGGATATGACTATTCGTTTGATCGGAACATGGTTCAGTAGGAGGTTGATTGAAACCAATAATAACATCTTGATTTTACACTAATGTTTTCCACACTCGCATCCTTCATGGATATGACTACTCGTTTGATTGGAACACGTTTAGTAGGAGGTCCAACGAAACCAGTAATACCATCTTGTCACACATTGCTATCCCTTTGCAACCATCTTGTGATATCAGCCCATCATAGTGTGTAGACTCCATTTAGAAATCACTTGAGTATGCTAAATGAGTTATCACCACTAAGATGTACCCAAAGAGTACCTCTTTTAACTTTCCATGAAAGTAACTAACTGATGTAACTCATCAGCAAAGTTTAAATCCTTGACTTGTGATCTTATCGCATTAGTAAACAAATCCACCACAACTAGTATGCAAGATTGAGAACCTAACTTAAACATATAAAGACTAAACATAGTCGCAAACATGCTTTACCTTATGGTAATTAAACTCTAACTAGAGTGATACATGCTTAATAGCTGGATTACTTGGTGCTAACATACGCACTTCGCATATCCTTTATCACAAGATTACGCAGTATTGGGGTGCGTTTCTCCACCATTTACAGATAGACTTCCAAATTGATTGATAAACGAGGATCATAATACTTGTAAACATGGTTGAACAATCAACAATGCTATAAATAACCATCTTGGTTAACTTGAAAGATCCACAAGCACCCAAACCAAGCCATGACCTCTATTGGTGATTGCTAGATCTATGTAGCAAATGTGCATACCTCTCCAAATGAGACTTTGCTAAAACATTAGGGCCCATAACACCAGGTATGCAATCATTTAGCAAAAAATGATCGGAATCTACATATCTATGACCCATTAGGAAGTTGGGAGGTCATTTGGAGGACCTTATAGGAGAGAGAAAAGGAGGTGCATCCAATGAACAGCAAACCGACGTCACGTAGAAATAGAAAGAAATAAATCAAAAAATGCAAAAGAAAGAGAAGAACATGAGGTAAATTTAACCTTGTTTTTACGATGTTGAAGCTATATTGGGGCCCAGGGTCTAAATGTAGTCATGGTACTGAAATACAACTACAATAATGTATCATTCTCTAGTCACCAAAAGCTCTTGATTCATTAAGCAAGCGTTCAAAACGTAATTTCCCTCCATATTGGAAGTAAGTACTAGTTAACGCTTTCTTCTACCACTGAGAAAGCGACATGGTTTCTTCTCCTTCTTCCTAATAGCTCTAGGGGTTGTTGTGCTCTCTCCCCAGCCAGCCTTGCCCCGTTAGTCTCCCAAGAAGGCCAAGTAGCACCATGAGCTCTATCACTATCTCAAACTCCATTAATATAGATAGTCAATGGCAGCAACATACAATACACAAAGGTTCTTGGGTTCTTATGCAACCAAGAAGGAGAAAAAGATCCTCAACATCAAATCTATTTTGTTTAGCATGGAAAGCACGAGTGCTAGATTTCAAAGTGGAGGTGGGCAAGAAACCTACTAAGGAGGTTTTGGTACAGTATGTCTATAGTTACTCGGATGCGATTGCTAATGGTGGAGATGTCTCATTGTCTTATCATCCTCGCTGCAACTTTGAGTATGTTCATAATACCCTTCCATATCTATTCTTTCTTTTAGACCTTGTTGTTCTCTTTATTTCATTTTTATTTTGAAGAGGTAGAAGAATATTAACAGAGCAAGATCAATTTCTCATAAGTTCCTCATTCGTTTTAGTAGTTAGACTAGGTGGTCTATTACATTTTGTTGGTAGTTAGACTAGGTGGTCTATTACATTCGTTTTAGTAGTTAGACTAGGTGGACTATTACATTTTGTTGTTGCAATTGCAAATGTCCCCTCATCATACAAGGAATGGGAGCCATTGGAGTCTATTATAGATCTCATCTATGTAACCCACATTGACATTGGTGTTTTAGAGTATGATGGAAGAACTAGCAAGAGCCTTGCAGATGAGCTCAACCAAAAATAATCAAAAACGCAATTTGCTTAAACTCCCTCTCCCTACTAATTGAGGCTGTATTGACTGGCCAGTCCTCGACACCACCATGTGTGTGAAGCTTTCAAAAGCAAGCTGTTTAAGGATGTGTAGAGGTTCCTAAAAAATTTGGTGCCCACTAAATTGGTAAAAATTTCTAATTTTTGTCCTATAAGTTTATATGTGGAACTATTCACACTCCACATACATGTTGCAAAGACAATGCTGGTACGTAAATCTCTAGATTCTTGCTTCTGTGACAAGCTGCTTCATAGAGGTTTGTATGGTAAAGATGTGGACATCATACATTGTGAGGTTGCATTGGAAACTTTGGTGGCCAAGTACATGATCGGTACAAAGTCCCTTCTCATCTCCTTCTGGTGCCAGCACTCTCAAATTGTTGCAAGCTACTCTAAGTTTGTCCTATTGATCAAGAGTGAGCAGGCCTGGAGAACAATGGTATCATAGATGTGGAGGTATTAGACAAAGAGATCAACCTTGTGACATTGGTCACAATAAGAGAGAACTGCAACCTTCTGCAACTTTGGAATGACATCGTGGATGAGTCCGCGGAGAATGAGCCCTCAATGTTCTATTTCTTAATTGGTGGACGCAAAGTAATGCAAGGAAGGGCAAAAAGAGATTCTATGTAGAGAACTAATTGGCCAAATCCAAATCGTCCCAATGTAACTTGAATGAATCTATATTCATGACTTCCATCCCAATGTTTCATGCAATTTAAATCTTTTGTTTCAACTGTAAGATGATTCTCACAATTTGGTTGCGTCGTTATTTCAATTGTAAGATGGGGTCAGTCTCACTAGCTATGTCTCTTTGTTAGATGGTAGTGTGATTACTGTATCTTTTGAACAACATATGAAGTGTTTAATGTATAATTCTCTCTCTCTCTCTCTCTCTCTCTCTCTCTCTCTCTCTCTCTCTCTCTCACACACACACACACACACACACACACACACTAGCTATGTCTCTTTGTTAGATGGTAGTGTGATTATTGTATCTTCTGAACAACTTATGTAGAGTTTAATGTATAATCTCTCTCTCTCTCTCTCTCTCTCTCTCTCTCTCTCTCTCTCTCTCTCTCTCTCACACACACACACACACACACACACACACACATTTCCATGGCATCACATTGAGAAGTACAAAGAATCATATTAGTCTAGATAGCTAGCATTTTCAAAAGTATTTTTAAGTACAAATTTTGAAAAAATCAATGGGTTGAAATACAAATTTTAGAGATGAGGGATCAAAATGTCCTCTAGATAAAAGTCATGCTCATGACCTTCAAATAAGGGTGGGGAGAGAGTGGTGCGTGGTGGATTTAGCAAGGGGTGTGTCATCTATCAACAAAGTGTTGATATCATCATGTGGGACATAGATTTGGAAAAAATATTTATAGAATAGCAATACATTTGTTTTGGTAGGGTTGTAGTTGCCTTCAATGTAGGCACACTCTTTCTGCGAATACAAAAAAATCAAATTTCAAACGTTCAATTCCCGCTATGTTGTTGCAAACCTTATTTACATGGGAATTGAGGTTTCTGTGCAGCATAGAGGACCATATCACAACCCAGAACCTTGGAAGTAGAAACTGTATAAATTTCTTGGTTTTTGGACACACTATGCATCTATGATCCCATATCCTAAAGTTGTGCAACTTGAGAACTGCTACGTGGGGATCATACAGCTTCCGTAACAACAACAATTCGTTGACGTTGTCGGGCGTTTTCTGGAAAGTTGTTTTTGTGCTTTTTCTTTACGATCAAAGGTTGATAATCATGTATGTCACACTTCGGTGGCTCCTCCTCTTAGCTTGGAGGAAATGGTTTCAAGATATCTGATTGTCGGTGTTGTCGGGTTTTCGACATCAAGCATGCACTTGTGCAGGTAAGGCCTTGAAGGATATCCACGAGTTCCTTCCGACGATTGAGTGTTGATCTCCCGATTTAGAGAGTCCTCGCCTGCTTTACTATCAAAGTTTGATGGAAAAATGAAGACATGATATATGAAGGCCAGTGACGATGCAGGGAATTCTGAAGTAAGGGCATTTTTTGGGTAAGTGAATGCTGAAGCTGCCAACTGTCAAGAAAAAAAAGGCCAGGCCAGGGCTGGCCAGGAAAAAACGGGGGAAGGGGCACTGCAGAAGTTTGAAGGGGGAGCCACCACGCAGGGCACCTACTCGGGCTGGAGAGTGCAGGTAGTGAGAGGGCTGCAGGGTGGCCAGCTAGATACCATCGACAAGGGGCGGCCGATATCTAGAGAGGGACCGCTCAGAGGAGCTCAGAGAGAGTTGGAGAGCGGGCTACAGAAGCCGAGGAGGGAGAGACGATCTCTGATCATGATGGCTCCAATAAATGCAAGGGGGTGATGTCTGAAGTGGAGTTGAATGCCCGGCTAACTAAGGAGTTAACTGATCGGGGCAGCTAATTTAGAAGGCTCAAGTGTGAGCACAGGGAAAGGGAGCCGAGAGTCCTCTTGTTGATACCCTTGCCCAACCCCTTCTGTCGCATCTTTGAGACCTCCTTGAAAGCGTCCCCTTTTGGTGGACTAGCAAGTCAGGATGGAGGTGCTGAACGCGAATCAATAGAGAAAGTGGAGGAGGCTGCACTGTCAACCAAGTGTTAGAGCTCTCAACGAGCATGTGATTAGTGTGCGCAGAAAAAAGGACCGACAGGGAACGGTCATGCTGGGCACCTTCTCGGGCTGATCAAGCTCTGAGAGCACTGTAAAGAGACTAGACCTTATACAGGTTGGGGTTGCCATATCAAAGGCAACAGGAGGGTCGAGTAGCATTGGTTGTTGTGAAGGGCTTTGGAGCATTATAGGGTGTTGAAGGTCGAGAGCCTTGTGTTGTGGGTGTATGAACGAAATTGTAGAGATGAAAGGTTCATTATTTGCTTTGGTCAACCACAAGTGAGTGCATAATGGTTTGGTGGTTTAGTGGAGTACCAGGGTAGAGGGTTTGACTTGGAATATGGTTGGCGAGTATTATAGTTTCATGTCATGTGATTGATTTTCTTTCCTTGTCGGCTTGATCTTGTAAACCCCATGGCCGAGGGCTTGGGTTGATAGCCGGAGACTCTCTGCAATGGTAGTTGTCGGTGTTTGAGTGGATAGATTTGTGATCCTGAACTGACAGAGAGGCCTAGCTATAGAGGTTTTGTGTCTTGGCTTTCTTTTGTCATGGTTTTGGTGCCCGCCACTGAGGATCGAACTCCAGAGCTTCAGTTCACAATGGTCTTATGCTACAGGTAATCCAATATGGACATGGCTACAAGCAGGTTCTTCACAGGTGCCCAGCATGAGGATATTATGGCATGGTTTCGCCTTGTGGAGTACGAGTTTGCTCAATTGGAGCTTTATGATGATGAGTCGCAAGCCGATTATGCATGGCAAGGGCTTCTTTGTGATGCATGGTACCTTTATTCCATGCTGTCCGAGGAAGAACAATGGAGTTGGCAAAGCATGAAAAGGGCTCTTTTTCTAGCTTTTTATGATCCTCCAAAGTTGTTTTGTACCATCGAGAATGGTTCCCAACTCATCGAGTCGTGGAGAGAGTTGCAAGCACAGAATTGGGAGAGCTTGGAGACCTCAGCATCTCAGGTTTGCTTGCCACGTGATGGGTTTGGTTCAGATATGCATGCTGACATTGTTACACTTCACGATGAGGGTTATGAGAGCGACGAAGAAGCATCTTCATGTAGTGATGGTGGGGAAACTGTTGATGATGAGTTAAAGTCTACAGAGAGCACTAGTGACCTATCATCAGATGGAGATGACATGGAGGTAATGCATGAGGAGGCAAATGGTTTAACTGTTGTGGAAGATATATATGATGTTGTGTATGAGGATGCTTTGGAGCTTAAATCACAGCAAGAGGGAGAGCAAGGTCTTGTCTCTTATGAGGAATGTATGCAAGTAGCAGAGAAGAGTGGGAATGCTTCAGTTGAAGAGGTTATGAGTTTTTGTGATGGTGAGAGTGTATGCACAGAGGTGGTACATGTTGAGAGTATGTTTGATGATGGAGTTGATAATCTTAGTTTTTTTGATAGCCTCATGCCTGAAGCAGTAGATGATATGTCTTTCTCTTCTTCCTTTGATACTGGCATGCTGGAAAATGCTACTTGTGAGTTTTTTGATCGTCTGCTGGATGAAGAAGTACCTCTTGCATAAATTATGGGTGCTCCAAAGAAAGATGATTCTTGTGCAGATGCCTTCAAGGTGTTCAAGGGTTTTGTATGCCTCTTTGCAGGGATGTATGCGTTTCAATGCCTTTTGAAGGCTGCTTCTGTTGCTCATGATGATGCTTCAGGTGTTTTCAAGACTTTGGAATGCAATATACCCTATGTTGGCCTGAATATGGTTTTTTGTGCAGAGGATAACAACGAAGCACGTTTTATGATGCACAGGCAGGTCGATGGCAGACTTATTGATGGTTTTTTTGGTATAGAGCCAGGTGGAGGCTTGGTTAACCTGTTGATGTATGAAATGCAGGGTGTTTTGGTGTGGGATCCAAGTGGAAGACTGCATTTGTTTCAAGAGGCTTTAAGCTTCCCTTTTGATCCAGGAGGTTACTGAGACAAGATAGTTTGTTTGTACAGTGTACAAAGCTTTTAAGGAGCTTGACTTGAGTGTGTTTGTGTAGGATATAGGGTGCTTGACAATAACGTGCATTGCCTGACAATGATGCTCTCGTTCTTGGAACTACACTGGTGGACATTTATGCTAATTAATGTCAGCTTGACAATGCACAAGAAGTTTTTGATGAACTCCCTGCACATGATACAATCGCTTGGAATGCTTTGATTGCCCGATATGTTCATGTCTGAGTATGGTTTACACACCATGCAACTTGCGGTTATTTCCCCAAGCACAGTCCCTTTTTTTGGTATTTTCAATGCATGCAAGAGTGTAAGAGCTGTATTGTGCTCCACACTAGCCCTGTCGATATGTATGCAAAACGCGATGCTGATTATAAGAGAGTATGCAGTAGAAACAGTTATTATTGTTGGTCAGGGATGTGATTGCCTGGAGTGCACTTATGGAAGGCTATGCTCAGGTCCATGTATGCCATATGTGGGGCTCTCACAAGAGCACGGCAAGTGATCGAGGAGCTTCGGGTAAGAGACACTATTTCTTGGACTGCATTGATTGTGGGGCATTCGGCACATGGCCAAGGTGCAGAGGCACTGAAGTGTTTCGAACAGATGAGGCATGAATATGTCTCTCCGAATGCAGTGACCTTTTCTTCTATTCTGCAGGCATGTGTGAGCATGGATACCATAGGGCCAGGCAGTCTGTTACATGCATACATGATGAAGCATGGTGTTCACACAGATGGGCCGATAGGAACCATTCTTGTTCACCTGTATGCCAACTTTGGTGGTCTCGCCCGGGTTTTTTCAATATTTTGTAAATGTTTGCTGCTGAGCATGAATGCTCTAGCAGACTAGGGGGGGTTCTAGGGGGGGTTGGCAAGCTATGTCAGGCATTTTCTGGAAAGTTGTTTTTGTGCTTTTTCTTTACGATCAAAGGTTGATAATCATGTATCTCACACTTCGATGGCTCCTCCCCTTAGCTTGGAGGAAATGGTTTCAGGATATCTGATTGTCGATGTTGTCGGGTTTTCGACATCAAGCACTTGTGCAGGTAAGGCCTTGAAGGATATCCACAAGTTCCTTCCGGAGATCGAGTGTTGATCTCCCGATTCAGAGAGTCCTCGCCTGCTTTACTATCAAAGTTTGATGGAAAAATGAAGACATGATGTATGAAGGCCAAAACGATGCAGGGAATTCTGAAGTAAGGGCATTTTTTGGGTAAGTGAATGCTGAAGCTGCCAACTGTCAAAAAGAAAAAAAAGGCCAGGCCAGGGCTGGCCAGGAAAAAACGGGGGAAGAGGCGCTGCAGAAGTTTGAAGGGGGAGCCACCACACAGGGCACCTACTCGGGCTGGAGAGTGCAGGGGGCTGCAGGGTGGCCAGCTAGATACCATCGACAACGGGGGGCCGATTTCTAGAGAGGGACCGCTCAGAGGAGCTCAGAGAGAGTTGGAGAGCGGGCTACAGAAGCAGAGGAGGGAGAGACGAGCTCTGATCATGATGGCTCCAATAAATGCAAGGGGGTGATGTCTGTAGTGGAGTTGAATGCCCGACTAACTAAGGAGTTAACTGATCGGGGCAGCTAATTTAGAAGGCTCAAGTGTGAGCATAGGGAAAGGGAGCCGAGAGTCCTCTTGTTGATACCCTTGCCCAACCCCTTCTGTCGCATCTTTGAGACCTCCTTGAAAGCGTCCCCTTTTGGTGGACTAGCAAGTCAGGATGGAGGTGCTGAACGCGAATCGATAGAGAAAGTGGAGGCGGCTGCACTGTCAACCAAGTGTTAGAGCTCTCAACGAGCATGTGATTAGTGTTCGCAGAAAAAAGGACCGACAGAGAACGGTCATGCTGGGCACCTTCTCGGGCTGATCAAGCTCTGAGAGCACTGTAAAGAGACCAGACCTTATACAGGTTGGGGTTGCCATATCAAAGGCAACAGGAGGGTCGAGTAGCATTGGTTGTTGTGAAGGGCTTTGGAGCATTATAGGGTGTTGAAGGTCGAGAGCCTTGTGTTGTGGGTGTATGAACGAAATTGTAGAGATGAAAGGTTCATTATTTGCTTTTGTCAACCACAAGTGAGTGCATAATGGTTTGGTGATTTAGTGGAGTACCAGGGTAGAGGGTTTGACTTGGAATATGGTTGGCGAGTATTATAGTTTCATGCCATGTGATTGATTTTCTTTCCTTGTCGGCTTGAGCTTGTAAACCCCATGGCCGAGGGCTTGGGTTGATAGCCGGAGACTCTCTGCAAAGTGGTAGTTGCCGGTGTTTGAGTGGATAGATTTGTGATCCTGAACTGACACAGAGGCCTAGCTATAGAGGTTTCGTGTCTTGGCTTTCTTCTGTCAACGTCCAAAAAAATCAGTCTCTGCAAACATTTTGTAAAAAAAATAAGTAGTTAGACAATAGGTTGACTTTCATAGGTTATTACCAGAACAATCATAGGGATGTCTAGAAAAGGTCCATACTAGGTTTACGTGCCATCAAGGTTGTATTATCTAGTGTTGACATCTTAGAGCGTCTTCTCTTGTTCTTCTGATGTTTGAGACTCTTGTGTCTCCAGTGTCTAGGGCTCCATTGCACCTAAATTTTCTTCTAATGAGCTATGATATGTTTGTGTGTCACACATAAAAGACTCTTAATTTTCAAGCTCAACGGGTGGAGGTGTTGGAGACGTATGCTCTGCTTGAGGGTTAGAGCGTTCTTTCTTAGCCCCTCCCTCTGCATAAACTTCATCCTTCTAAAACTTTCCAAGCGTAGAGGGATTTTCAACATTTATTTCTTCGTCAGCCCCTCGATATGTGTGATCTTGCTCTTGTGTGGGCTTCCCCTTATTTGAACTTTCTTCCTTGTCAAACTCTCCCTCTGCGACATTTCTCTTCTGAGAAGTCCCTCCCTCCTCTTGCTCATGTTCCTTCTCCGCTACCTTTATGGAATCTGTTTATTGCAGTCCATCAACAATCATCATTAACTCTACAATGTGGTCATCCAATAGGGTTTGTTCTGCATCCATGCTCACGATATGTGAAATTACAAGCAGATGCTAGTTTAGGGTGGCATGGTATCCGTGCAAATACTGTATGGTGTACTTCTCCAATGCACTCTGCAAAAGACAAAACAAAAACAAAAAGGAACTGAGACGCATTACTATCCAATTGTCATAATGTTATAGTAATGCTATGAAAAATTCATATCATTAACATGAATGGCCTTAATGCAAAAAAGCTTTGCAATATATACTCAAGCATGAAGGAGGCATCTCCATTCATACTAGTTTCCATCAGGCTGCTATAAAGGCACCGTGACTTCCTTAATTTCTAACTTGTACAACTCTAGCTTTCATGTGGGACGCATGTCTAACCTCACCATTCTATCTTCTTGCAATATTAGCGAGAACCACGATTAATTTGTCAATCCATGGGATGAAGCTGACTCAACTAGTGCATAAAGGCTACAAGAGGGTGTCAATCTCTCAGAAAATAACTAACAACTCGCATCTAACTCAGGCTACACTCAAGTGACAGAAATCACCAAAAGCCAATTGCTCATCGGCAAACAAATCACATCCGTTACAGCATCAGATGACATCCAAACGTGATGAAATTTCTAGGACAAGTTTATAAGACCTAAACACACATGCTTATGGTCTTAAACCCCACTTTAGGTCAAGTTCCAAAATCGCGATTATTAACATCCGTGGATTTTTGACTTAGTTCTTTTTGACCCAGAATGCATCTAAATGCTTAGCAATGATGCCCCAATACTCTGCCTATGCTTACTTTTTTATTTGAAAGTGTAAATTTCTAGTTATGATGATATTAGGCGTGGGTCGGCGACGCCAAAAGCTACGAAATACTGTGAACTGCTTACGTCAATGCGTAGAGCTTTTTCCTGTGGTTGCAATGCAATAAACGCAACTGCAATGTGACAATCGAGGAGGGAGTAGGAAGCGCGAGAAGGAGAAGAGTGAGCGTCATTAGCTCACGCTGTGTATTTCTTATCCAAAAAACTTACATAAAACTTACAAAAATTGGTTTTTATACCTTAGCCAAGGTTTTTGGGTGGTCAAAACTAATAATCTGGAGTTCTACCAAAGTTGGAAAATGACTGGCTGATATAATTTGGAAGCTCGTAGCCTCGGCTCATGAATTACAAAGTTTATCTGAGAAAATAGGAGTTACAATATTCTCGATTTATCAAAATAATAAATGTTTTACAAAGAGAACTCCGAAAAATGGTGTCCGTGTTAGTTTACTGCTAACATTCCTCCCTTCTCGCCTGTGTTGTCCCTTGACAGAGCTTTATGGGATGAAATAATTTTTGGGTTGACGGCTAGCGAGACGGTCTTTAAGCGCATTCAGTGCCTTCTGGTATCTGATTTTTCTTTCTTTGTCTAGCACTTGAAAAAATTTCATGTTCACTCTGTTCTTCAGCTCCACAACTGACTAGCCTACAAATATGGATATGAGGTTACTGATCACTGGTGCAAAGATCTTCGTTCGCCAAGTGAAGAATCCAATGTAGAAAGCTTCTCCAAACGCCAACATATTATTTGAAGGTAAGGACATACACCGGGCATAGAAGCCATAGAGTACTTCTTCAGAAGGCTGACCACTGAGATCATAGCATAACCCTTTGTTTCCCTCAAGGAATGATATCCACGGGGCGCCTGCTTGCTCTGGCTCATGAAAAACTTCAATACAAGTGAGCAGCATTCGGTATATCTTGTATAACATTGCGCATGAGAGATCCGGTAGACTCTTGAAGAAAGACATGGGGCCATTAGGATTTTCACCATGTATTCTTCTGTTGCTTGTCCTTTCTCTAGAGCTGGAAGTCTGGGGTTGTTCAGTCAGGTTGGCCGCTTCTTTGTCAGTGCCTCATGCTCTTGTCATGTCCTTACTCTAGGTACCGGACAAAATGTTGGACCTCTTTGCAGGGCTGCACGTGCTCTTGTGAACTTTTATGAGAGGGTATGGCAGCAATTTCTGATGCCATTGCACATTGATCTAATTGAGAGTGAGTTGAGTGACATTGACAGAGTGTAGAACTCTCAACTCCCAATCCATCACGGCTTTCCACTGCTCATCCACCTCTTGGGTGATCTTTTCTTTCAGTGCGTCCTCCTCAGCTTTTGATAGTTGGACCATAGGCACTGTGTCTGCATATGTGATGTTAATCTGAAAATCCTCTTCATCACTCGGCTTTGCTATGGACTGTGTCTCCAACTCAGCAAATGAGACCGAGGGTATATTTATCTATGGCGGCTCTAAAGTGCCTGCCTCTTCCTGCGTATCTGGCCTTCCTTCCCTAAGGAGCTGGTTAACTCTCTTGAGCTCAGCTATTTCTTTAAGGAGCTCTTCTTCTCTCTGGACCCGCATCAAAGCCAGGTCCCTACGCTGTGATTGCTCCAGCTTTAATTCTAACTCAAGGTCCTTTTTCTTCTTTTCTAGTGCCTTGTATACTTCATCAGTCCCTTTAATCGAGGCCACTGTTGGATTTTCTCTGATTTGCCGTAAGAAAATTGCATGATCATTTATTCTCTGTTCAGAGTATTGCAAAGAAGCATTTGCAACATCCAATTGCACTTGAATTTTTTAAGCTGAGAGTGTTGTCGTCAAAAGTTTGTTCGTAACATCTGTCACTTGTTCATCTTTCGCTTTGCAAGCATCGCCGATAACATGGTGAGTAGATCACCTAACTCCTCCATTTCTTTCTATTGTCTATCTCTAGCTAGCTGATACTATTCAGCTTCTGCTTTCATCTCTTGCATTTGCCTCTAAAGATCGGTGATGACAGTCATTCTGTCTTCTAACTCTCCTTGGAGAGTATCAATCACCATCTCGAGCTCTTTAGCCTTTGTGTTGCGACTAAGTGTTGCTGATCGGAGTCTCTCCGTCATATCTTTATCCCTTTTCCAATTCCTCTTGTAGCTCCTTATTTGTAGTGGACTCTTGAATATCTATACTATGTCATGCCTTCTTCTCCTCACCTTCTCAAATGATTCTCATTAAAAGCACGCTCTGGATCCCTCTAGACACATTTATCTTGAGATAACCGGAGATGCTTTCCCAACAAGAACATTTTTGTGCCTCACCTACACCACATCTCCATTGGTTTGTTTGGCACTATTCTCACAGCAATGGTCTTGTTCAAAGGGCACAACAAGTTCGGCACAACAAGTTCTTGTGCTACTTGATTGATGTCAAATCCCTCTCTACCTTTGCCATCTTTGCTATTAAAATGAAAGGATAGTGCTATCATTTTCAGGATGAATAAGTTCAATATTGCCAAGGATCTACATTTAAGAATTACACTACAAGACTTTAGCCATGCAAGAAATCTACATATGTATGTAGGTAAGGAGAGGCTCATTACGATTTAAGCCTCAAATAAAGTACTTTTTTTTATTGAGCCTATAATGGAAGTGCTTGTGCAAAGGGCACCCCTTTGGTCTAAGCAACAAAGACCCTATTATGTGAACATTTTTGGCTTCTATTTAGCTGGCTAAGGCTTCAGCGTGGGTTTAAGTTCTGCTTTGCAAGTGCAAGGCTACATAGGCTCGTACTAAGCTAGGCAATCGTAGTAGCTATCATTTACAACTTGCTCATATTTTAGCCTCAATTGAAACTGAATCCTTGAATCTGAGGCTCTTTACAAGTGTGGCTTGAGCTCAAGGTGGAGTCTCACATGGAATCACCCTATAAAGAATTCCACCCTAGTAGTTTAAGAAAGTTGATCCGAGGCGTCTTGGTTGCTTGGATGTTCCTCTCTTGCAAGTGCTATATTAAGGGAGCATCAAAGTGAGAATTGAGTTCCAAGTTAATTAATTTGTTCAAGTGAGGCTCAAACTCATGATATTGAATTCTCAATTCAAAGTTTAATATCAATGTTGAAGAGAGCTAAAGCTTCACTTTGTAGCCTTGGGATTTTAACAAAAAAGTTGTTATTAGCATAAGAATACTTATGGTGGTTAGGATGTGGACACAAGCAATCTTCCTACATAACTAGCCACATTGAGCTCATTAGGCTAGCCTCATGAGCTAGTTCAATAATAGCTTATGGATGTGCGGATAAAACTTCAATTGGAGTCTCAAGAGCATTTGCTAGTGCCATAGCTATACAAACCTAGAACTTAGTGTATGGAGCCTCATGTCCTTGCCCTATATTAGCATATGGAGGTCACCTTCACAAATTTGAACCTCACATATTAAAACCTAACTTGCATTACACTATATAGAGGTGAGGCCTAAAGCTTTAGTCTTAGCGTCACTTGCATCTGCTATAGTAGCTATATTGAGCTCATGAGGCTAGGCTCTCATTCTATTGCTAGCAAAGAATATGAGAAAAAATTACAATGCTTGAACTTAAATTCAAGCCTCACTTGCTTAAACCTTGAAATTCAATTATAAATCCCCATGTCCTAAATCAGCAAATGATGCGAGTCTTGGACTGAGCAAGAAATTCAAGAAAACTAAAATTCAAGTATAAAGCCCCACATGATTGTCAAAAATTACCATACAAATGTGAGTTTCTGGTAAGGATGAAGCTTGAACTTCACATTCAAAAGTTCAAGCTGAGCGTGCTTAGAATCTTGAGCTTAAGTTTCAACCTCCACTCATGTAGAGGCTCAAAATACTTAAATTTAATCCTATGCTAATATGAGGTCCCAACCTTGGGTGTTGAGATGACTTTGATAGAAGACTTCTCTTGACTCTTGTTTCCATTGACGACACCTTGTTCCTTAAGAGAAAGCAAGGATACAAGTGATGAAGGAAAGAAAAATCTATATCCTATATGGGCGCGGACTCTGGACCTTACTCCACAAGCCAAGTCATTAGCTTGAAGATTAAGGGCACTAACTATGCACTATCCTAGAACAAGCATTGGCCTTAGATTATGTTCCACGCCTTTTTTCCTACATTTAAAGGGCACGGTCGCTTCATATGATACTTCGCTTAGCCTGAATCTAAGTCTTAATCTAATTAACCTCTATGTCTTCAACAAAGTGAAAAGTACCCGACTAATTGGGTCCACCCATTTGTAGGAATGGTGCCATCAGGGCCTCCATTCCTCCCACTTTCCACACCACCACTCACCCGGTAACTTTGTTGTCTAATTATTATCACATTGTTTTACAAAAGGAAAACAAGGTTCTTTATTTATTCCGATCACAGGTTCTTTAAGACAGCCCTTATAACATCAAACAATGAGAAATTAAGATTCCAGACAATCTTTCCTATTTCAATTTCAAAAATAATTACAATAAGTTCTTACCGCTAACAGCGGACTTCCTCGGTCTATCCAACAGAGCCTTGACAAAGGATTTATTCATTCGCTAACCGCGAAGATACGCAACTTCCCTAATCACTGCAAAGAGGGGCATCTCGCTAACCACAAGTAAAAGAAAAAGAGAGCTGATAACCTCAGCTTTATTCTACGCTAGCCGCGAGTTCCTCTCGCTAAACAGTGAGTTCCATCTAGTAAAAAGAATACTTTCTTAATAATTGTTCTATGAGGTAATTCAACATGAGATCAAACAACAGTTCTTTCACTAAAATATGGCATTCATGCTTGTTTTTGTGATGTAATCACGTTTTTATGGCCGGTTTATCGGATTTCTAGGCTTTGTTTACTAAGTCAACATGTAACAATGCATATTTAAAATTGACTTACCGGATTAGCATTAGGTTGGACTACCTCTAGAGCTTGGGGTGGGACGACTTCAATTCCTTCCATCATAGCTTCTTTTGGCAGAGCGACATTCATGTTCGGAGAAAATAACACCTTCTTCTGGACCTTCAATGGTGGAGCAGGGGTGTCTTGGAAGCTTCGCGTTAGCAAAGGAGGAGATGGCTATGGAGAGCTTATGAGTGTAGCATAGGGAGAGAGCGCTTCTTTCGAGAACGGGTGGAGAGTTTCTTCCTCTTCTTCTTCTTGTCGAGAGAGAACAAGAGAGTAAGAGAACTTCAAAACCGAGGGACAAGCGCAAAGATGGTGATGGAGATGGAGATGGAGATGGAGATGGAGATGGAGATGGAGAGCTTACGGGAGAGAAAAGGATCTTCAAGAGGTTTCTTGCTCCTCTAGCAGAGTTTCTGTGTCTTTGAAGAGAGCTCTAACTCTGTGTGTCTGAGAGTGAGAGTGAGGGGGCCTTTATATAGGTTCCTGGGGTGGAGACTAGGGAGCTCTAAGAATAGCAAAATTTAAAGTTACGAGTTCGCATCTTTTCGGCAAAATTATTTTTTATTTTTATTTTTTATTTCGCGGACGAAAATCCCAATGTAGGATTTGGAAGATTGCTTTTAGTTTCTAAGAGAGGCAAGCTTACTTTGAAGAGAGGGAGCTCTAATCTTGGCCCTCTCTCTTTGCTTTTCCTAAAATTACTCTCTTTCCATAAATTAAGCCTAAAGTTTCTCTAGTCTTTTCCAGAGTCAGCTCTTATCCTAAACCTTAGTCTAAGGCATTAATTTAC
Source organism: Adiantum capillus-veneris (assembly GCF_014529385.1). Taxonomy (NCBI): domain Eukaryota; kingdom Viridiplantae; phylum Streptophyta; class Polypodiopsida; order Polypodiales; family Pteridaceae; genus Adiantum; species Adiantum capillus-veneris. Next base: position 103,535,289 of record NC_140946.1, read on the forward strand.
TCTCTAGGCTTAATATTCCAATTGTCTCGCCTTAAACTATTGACTTCGAATGAATAAAACTTTGTAACTAATAATTTTGGAGTCCGATCGACAAGCTGTAAAATTCTAGAGTGTGTCTTTCGATTTTATTAGATCAATAGAACACATTATCAAGATCAAATAACCTTGTTATCATGGCGCACAAGGCCGCTCCGTAATTTTGGGGCCTCTTTTACTCTATTCATTGTTTTTTGATATAGAACTCCTAAATGGTATCTGATTTTCGATCTCTTTGGGCACGCAATGTTGACCACCAATGTCAAGCTGACTTTGTGAGATGCATTGCAACATTACGAAGCTTAGAATCTTCGGTAAAGTCTTCACCTCCAAAGCTGCGTCGAATTGTTGTATAAAAGTGAGAACTTTGTCTACGTTCCCATATGTTCCATCATAGGTTTGGAATGTGATGCTCTTCCCACCTTCTTTAAACTTACGAAGCTTCTTCGATCTCTTCTAGGCATGTTATTTTCATTGTGGGTGCCTGCCTTTGCGAGATGATGTAGCTTTACTTGAAGAGAGTTCATCATTTTTCGATGCTGAAGACGGACTAGAAGGAGGAGAAGGTGATTTTCTCCCCTTCTTATGGAACCGAACATGTGAGCTACGACCACTTTCGAAAGACGAAGAATCATCAATAGAATCTTTTCTTCGCCTCCTGGTACATCGCTCTTTGATGCGATCCTTCCTCCTACCTCGAGAAGGAGATGCTTCATCCTCCTTTGGTATTTCACCCTCCTTAAGAGCCTTGCCTTTACGGCTATTATGACCTTGTGGATGCTCCTTGGTAGCACTGTCGTCTAGCATAGGTCCATGCTCCATCGGAATTTCTTCCATAGCTTTTGTATGTACATGTTCCACACTGGAAGGAAGCCTTCGTGCGCTTGTCAACATTAAATCCTCTGTCATCAATAGGTTGTTGACAGAAGACTTAAGATTAGGATTAGCTTGAGCTTCTTGTAACTTGGCAAGCAATAGCCTCAGTGCTTGCATGCCTTGTGCACTTCCCACATCATCATGGAAATTGAAAGTTTGCCAAGATGATGATGGCTCTCCCATGTTGCTTATCCCACCTACACACTTGTGGCTTTGCCGTTGTGGTCGTAGATCGCCCTCTTCTTCAGAAAGAAGAGAGAATCTTATGCTCTGATACCAATGAAACTAAATTGGGAATAAACTTGGCAATTATGTGGAATTTAATTGTCTCTTTAGCAACATAAATAACAGAGGGAGAGAGTAAGCATAAACACAAACACCGACACAGTGTTGAGGGCCGGATATATGAGGCCGACCCCCTCTCTAAAGGAACTTGTATTGATAAACGTGAGTACAAGCCCTCTTTGCAAGGTGTTAGAAACTTTTTCCACTTAGAATTGGCACTTGAATTACTTGGTTGCATAAGAGAAGAGAGGAGAAGAAGACTAGTTCGCCCTCCCAAGCCCCGTTGTCACATATAGGTCATAAATAGATTCCGACCAAAGATGAGAGAGTTACAAGCATTTGAAGTCAAAGGGCTTTGATAAAACCTCCAAAAAGGAGCTCTTTGGAAAAAATTCTTGAGTTGCAGGTGTTGCAGCTATAATAAAGGGGGTCATTCCTGACTTTATTTGAGTGGATTCTCTCTCTTCTCTCAGCCGTCAAGGTCTTGCATTTAATTGGTCCATTTGAAGCATCATTTTTGAAAATGAAAGGGGTTACGTCAGTGCCTTGGAGAGGAAGTAAAGTTTCAAAAAAAAGTGTGCAAAGCCCAAATCTGGAAGTCCACACGCATGGCCAACAGTGTGAAACCACAGAATTCCGCCCCCCCATGGAAGCTTCACGAGCCCAAGTGCCCAAGAGGCTCAAGAGCTCTATTCTCACTTGATTCAACATATGAGTGCTCCTCTTATACCCTCTTATTTTCCCTCAAGCCCCCTATATGGAATGATCCTCAGTGCCACGTGGCATCATCCTCCCATCCCCAAGTTCCTCAAGTTAAAACCTAATTTCCAGCATCATGCTTTCAAACAAATGCATCTTCTCGGAGGCATATCTTGCTGCCCCGGCCACCAAATGAGACGTCGAAAAGCACGATTCGGAGCCCGCAATCTCAGGTACTTTCAAAAATGTCCAACCCCATTATTTCCAAGTTAAGCCCATCAAGCCAACCCAATTACCAGTGACCACATGCATCTACAACCGCCTTCCAAGTTAAGACCTCCAGCTTCAAACGCATGTAACTCACTAAGCATAAACCCAATTGAGAAGTTGTAAAGCACGGCTGAAAATACTCATCAAAAACCATCATCTAAAGGCTCACTTGACCAAAAAATTCCAACACACAAGCCTGGCAAAATCAAACCTTTGTACATAGGTTTTCACAAGGTCACTCCCAAAATCCAAAACACTATGCACACATATGTACAAGAGGTTAGTTGACAAGCTTTCCTGCATCATTTATTGACATAGCTTGCCAACCCCTCCTAGTCTGCTTAATCATTCATGACAAGCAGAGGTTTCTCGGATAGACAACTGTTGTAGCTCACCCCCAGAAACCTCACACACATTCTCAACAACTTCCACATCTTCCTCTTCCATTGATAGCATGGCATCAGTAACAATTGTTATCAGACTTGCTATATACTTCTTTAGTCTGTAGACATTAACATGATATTTGTGCTATGTACCATCCAAATCATCCAACTGATATTTTCCATTGTCATACTTGTTCACAACACCAGAAGGACCTTCCCATTTGATCTGAAACTTTTTCTGAAAAGTATTGCCCAGCTTACTATTGTATCGCAAAATAAGATCTCCTTTTTCAATTCCTTTGTCTTTCACACACTCATCAGCTTTCATCTGAGCTTTCTCACACACTTCCTCATAATAATCCAAGGCCAAGGCTCTATCTAATTGCAAACACTGTAGACTCAATAACCTTTGTTGCCAAGTATCCCGTTGCTCCTCATCTTCAAATAGTGCAAGAATCTCAACTTTAATAGGCAACAAAGCTTCCTCACCATAAACCAAGTGATATGGAGAGAATCCCGTGCTTGTTTTAACAACAATTCTATATGCCCATAAGGCACAAGGAAACTTAGAATCCCATGTGTTTGAGTCATCTTCGTTAAGATTTTCACCAGTTCTCCATTAAGTCTCTCATTGAGGCCATTACACTGCGGATCATAAGGGGTGCTATATTTGTGCTCTATATTAAGCTTCTTGCACAGAAAATCAAACATTTCACCTCTGAATCCTGGCCCTCTATCAAATAGTAATTCCAATGGTACACCAAACTTGCAGCATATGTGTTCATACACAAATTTTCCCATATCTTTGCTAGTAATATGTTTAACGGCTTTGGCTTCTGCCCAACATGATAGATAATCCACTACTGTCAAAATATCAGCATTTCTCCTACCAGTCATGGGTAATGGCCCAACAGCATCAAGGCCCTTTTTTCAAACACATTATAGGCAAAAATTGTCTTCCGTAACTCAGGTTTCAATACTCTCTTCCCATCTTCTGACAAGACAAGCAGGATCTGCACCAATGATTGACATCCCTCTGAACACTTGGCCATACATAGCCTTCTTGCAAGATTTTATGCAACATAATCTTCATGGCAAAATGGCCTCCACAAGACCCTTCATGGTTTTCTTCTAGAACTTTATAAATTTCCTCTTTCCAAGGCACACGATGTAACACCAAGTCACTTTCCTTCATATAAAGCACATCATCAATCATCTTGTCCTTCCTTGCTCTTCTCATAAACGCATACTTCTTAGACAACGGTAAATCTTCAGGCAAAAGACCAGTCAACAAAAAATCAACCTCTTTTGATAACACTTCCCTTCCATGATACAAAGGAACTTCGGCTTTCAAGACAAACACACAAGTAATCATTTCTTGAGCAGCTTCCTGAGCTTCTTCATTTTGTGACCTATCCACATGCTGCAAACTCCATGCTTCAAACCTCTTGAGTAAGGCTTCCACCTTAAAACACAAGCTTTTCAGCTTAGGATTCTTATTCTTCCATACTCCCAACACCTGCTTTACAACCAACAAGGCATCACCTTTTATCTATAAAATTTTAATTCCTAGATGTAAACAGATGTACAATCCACCTTCAAGAGTCATGTACTCAGCTTCATTGTTACTTTTTGCATCAAGCTTTAACCCTTGTTTCCTTACAAGATTTCCATGTGAATCATAAATGACAACTCCCCCCTAATGCAGCATCGTGACTCTTTTGATAAGATCCATCAAAGAACAATAATGAAGCATTGGAAATAGTAGGAATCTCCATCCTTTTTCTTTGTACCACCTCTTCCTTGACCAACACAGGAGTCTCTTTATAAGTAAGAAAATCGGCCAATGTATCCCGCGTACTCTCTTCTACCAAGAAAGCAAACTGAAATTCTTGGAGTTCAATGACCCATCTCATCTTGTCTTTGAAATATTTGAATTATTAAACAGTTGAGGAAGCAAAGTGTAGTTGGTAAGAAAAGTGAACGGCCTTTGCAACAAATAGTGCCTGAATCCTCGACAAGCATATACCATGCTCACCATTACCAACTCAATTTCAAAGTACTCTCTTTCATGAGGGGGTTTCACCCTACTAGCATAATAAATAGGCTTTATATATTGTGACTCCTTCCCTCTTTGTAATAGCATAGCTCCAATAGCATCATCTCCCACTTATGGATTGACATAAAAATCCTTTTCCCAATTAGGAGCTTGCATAATAGGTAGAGTACTCAAAACCTCTTTAACTTTCTCAAACACCTCCTCACAACCATGTGACTACTCCAATGGATCATTCTTGGCCACTTGCTGTAACGAATACAATAAGTACTGCGATGCCAAAGGGATGAACCGAGACATATATTTAACTTTTTGAATGAAGGTAGCCAGCTGTCCAGTGTCTTTTGGTGATGACAATAACAACAAAGCTTCCACTTTCTCTGGATCTGCCTCAATTCCATTTTTTGAGATCACATGCTCAAGAAGCTTCACTCTGGGTTGTGCCAAATGACATTTCTTAGGGTTTAACTGACCCCCGCATTCATCATACCTGGCAAAAGTCATCTCACGCTTTTGAACATGCTCCTTCCGTGAGCTGTATACATAGAAATCATCTGTAAACCCTTTGACAAACTTCCCAAGAAAAGGGGTGAATACCCAATCCACTTTTCGCTCAAAGGCTCATGGCCCATTTGTAAGCCCAAAAGGTAGACAACAAAAACAAAAACAGCCTCGTGGGGTGGTAAAAGTGGTTTTCTTCCGATCTTCAAGAGCAAGCATAAGCTGAAAATACCCTAAATACCCATCACAAACAATGTATCTCTCAAAGCCAGCCATTGAATCCAAGAGATGATCAATGAAAGGTAATGGATAAGGATCCTTTTTGGTCACTGCTTTCAACAGCTTGTAGTCAATGCAAACTCTCCAACGCCCATCTGTGACCACTATTGGGCTCACCCATTTAGCATTGTCAATTGGAATAATAAACCATGTGTCCAAAAGTTTATCCACTTCTTCCTTCAACGCATTCATCCATTCCTTACCCAACCTTCTTAGTTTCTGCCTCACTGGCTTTGCTCCTTCACTTAGCTCAATCTTCACTGCGTCTCCAACAAAACCTCTTATCTCTTGATACGAAGTAAAGAAAAGATTTGGAAACCTATCTAGCATTGTCAAATACTTTGCTCTCTCATCTTGAGTCAAATCAGCACTCAACATGTTCTAAATGAGCCCTTTCTTCATAGATAATTCTTGTTTAGGCTGCATTAGCTGTTCAAGTTGTTCTAGATGGCTTGAAGCATTTATATCCTCTAAAATTTGCAACATGTCACCATCTTCTTTCTTCTCTTTGTCTAGCAGTAAGAATGACACCTCGCCCTCATCACTGGAACTGGAAGTAGTACTGCTTTCTGATCCTCAGAACTTTCTTCACTGGTGACGTCAGACTCATCATCTTCACTCACATCTTCCAATGCCAAAGGCTGCTTGGTAATCATGTCAAACACCTTATTTTCACCCTTCTTACTATACAAAGTGATTGTGCCTTTGCCCCAATCCTGTACAGCACCAACAGTCCTCAACCAAGGTCATCCCATTATGAGAGGAAAAGCTCCCAATCCTGCCAAGATAACGTGAAAGTTCACCATAACTTTCACATTAAAAACGTCAATCTCCAAGTTTTTTATTAACCCCAAACACTTAACTTTGGCATGGTTAGCTAGTCAAATCATAAACCCAGAGCTTCCACACATAACTAAACCTAGCTTCCAACACATGACTGCGTGATCACACAAACTTGAGCACCTCCATCAATGTAGGCTTCTCCCATGCCCACACCTTTGTGCCAAGCGTTCACCACGGGACATATGTCAAGTAACTCTTCCAAAGCCAACACTCTAACATGTCCATGCTTTGGCTCTTTCTCAATTGGATTAACTAACGACTTCCACTACCTCTTGAGTTTGGGTACCATATTCATTAACTGTCCAAAAGTACAATTCACTTTCCTCCCAATCAGATCCTCCTTTAAGCTGTAAGTTGTTTGGCCTTCTCCCAATGGCAAATCTGCTACTTTAAATTTTTTGCGAGGTTTTCTTTTTCTCTTAACCTTCGCATCTTCACCCTCTTTCTCTTTTCCTTTCTTCTTAATGGGGCCAGCACCATTTTGTGTTCTCTCTCTCTTTCCCAATGGCATCACATCTACTTCCTTCCTTTCAATCTGCACAATACCCACATGACCATCTGAGGTTGAAGCTTGGTTCTCTTGTTTAGAACCTTGATCTCCCCGTATATCCAAAGCATAATCATTAGCCCTGTTAGGAACCCTCTACCACCACCACCACGGCCACGACCACCTCCAAGAACATTAAGGCATAATTCTTGCATCATTGTCATCATCTCCTGCATATTTCTCTGTAACTGCTTAGTGTCTATAGCCTTTTGAATGGGTTGAGAACTCCAGCCTTTACCTATCTTTGCTACCATTAACCTGTACATGTATCACTCTTCCATACTCATTGAGTCTTTGGGCTTTCCACTCTTTCTCCCTGGCAAATGTGGCTGCTTCTTCGAAAGTGGCAAGCCTCTTCAACTCGACTTTAAACTTCAAACTCTCCTTTAGGTTTGCCACAAAGCGGTCCTTTTTTAACATGGCCGGAGGGATTTCATTACCTAAAGCTCGGGACCATTTATCCCATAAATGGGTAAACTGCATGACAAAATCATCAACACTTTGGTTAACCTTTTGAGTATACCCCAAGATTTCATGCCAAACTTCATCAGGTACTTCAATGTTCTTGAATTGTGCCAAAAAAGCAAGCTTCACATGATTTTAGTCCAAAACAACCCTGGTGTTTGCGCTTGTGCCACCTCTTCATAATTCTGTAACCAAGTCTTTGCCTCATCTTGTAAACTATACTGCAACAACTGCAACAATATAGCTGGATCCTGTATGCCCCGTAACAAGCAATTGACTTCCAATTTCTCAATAAAAGACTGTGCATTCTCATTATGCAATCCATGGAACTTTGGAAACTCGTCCGCCATGTTTGATTACCACAATTCACATACACGTGACGTCGTAGGCACAAGGTATGTCAATGGTTTGCTCCACAATCACCAAAGGGATCTCCATATTTGAGAATCCCCCAGCTCAAAAAAACCTCACAATGATCCTCTTCAAAGGCAACAATCCAATTAAAAGACCGCCTCAAGTGCTGTCCACAAATTGTACATACATAGGCGGTTTTCCAGAAGGACCCACATTCCCACACATTCTCGGACTGTAGAGTATACACAATTCACAAAGATTTAGAGAAATCCCTTGTAATTCCTCCGTGGGGGCACCAAAACAATGTGGAGTGCAAACGAAAAGGAAAATGTATGCCTCTATAGCCTAGCACGCTTCACATCGTCAGAAAGAAAAGCCATGAAGACCCGAAAACCACCTATGACAAACACCTGTAAAGCTTGATGAAAAATAGCTCTAGCAAAGATCACACTTATAATTAGAAAATTTAGAGATCATGAGCGCATAGATTAGCTCGCGTAGATGTCCGTAGACTATTCATATGATAGATTGTGACCAAAGATGAGAGAGTTACAAGCATTTAAAGTCGAAGGGCTTTGATAAAACCTCCAAAATGGAGCTCTCTGGAAAAAATTCTTGAGTTGTAAGTGTTGCAGCTATAATAAAGGGGATCATTCCTCACTTTATTTGAGTGGATTTCCTCTTTAATTTTCTCTCAGCCATCAAGGTCTTTTTGAAGGCTTGCATTTAATTGGTCCATTTGAACCATCATTTTTGGAAATGAAGGGGGTTATGTCGATGCCTTGGAGAGGAAGTAAAGTTTCAAAAAAAAGTGTCCAAAGCCCACATCTGAAAGCCCACGCGCGTGGCCGGCAGTGTGAAACCATAAAATTCTACCCCTCCATGGAAGCTTCACGAGCCCAAGTGCCCAAGAGGCCCAAGAGCTCTCTTCTCACTTGATTCAACATATGAGTGCTCCTCTTATACCCTCTTATTTTCCCTCAAGCCCCCCTATATGGGACAATCCCCAGTGCCACATGGCATCATCTCCCCAAGTTCCTAAAGTTAAAACCTAATTACCAGCATCATGCTTCCAGACAAATGCATCTTCCCGGAGGCATATCTTGCTACCCCGGCCACCAAATGAGACGCCGAAAAGTACGACTCGGAGCGCGCGATCTCGGCTACTTCCAGAAATGTCCAACCCCATTATTTACAAGTTAATCCCATCAAGCCGGCCCAATTACCAGTGACCACATGCATCTACAATCGCCTTCCAAGTTAAGACCTCCAACTTCAAACGTATGTAACTCACTAGGCATGAACCCAATTGAGAAGCTGTAAAGCACGGCTAAAAATACTCATCAAAAACCATCATCTTAAGGCTCACTTGACCAAAAAAATCCAGCACACAAGCCTAGCAAAATCAAACCTTTGTACATAGGTTTTCGCAAGGTCACTCCCAAAATCCAAAACACTATGCACACATATGTACAAGAGGTATGTCTCAAGTACAGATAATCATATCCCCAGTCTTGTACCATCTTGAGTTGCCTCATGAATGGTCTTCTGACAATGATTTTGTAATTACTCTTTTTGCCGAAATCAAATATGGCAAAAGTATGTTCATACTCTATACCACAAGATGACACCACGATTGATTCAAGTAAACCCATGGGTCTTTCTACATGGCCATCCATTAGCTGCAATTTCATTCTTGTTGTTCTTATTGCCGGTTTTCCCCATTTCTCCCAAATTTGTTTCGTTGCTATGGCAATTCCTGCAGCACTGTCAAGTATAACTTTCGTTTCAATCCCGCTATACTCGACGGGTAACGTTGTATTGCCATATTCGCCCTCACAGTACTCTCCTACTTTGTTTAGAAGTTCCAGTTTAGTACTTGTCCTAGGTGGTTCGTTTTCGTTCAACTCATGTTCCAAGAACTTCACAGGTTTCTTGACACCAAACTTTTTGAGACATTTACCCACTTCTGTCCACATACTTGGCTTGATCTTCAATAGTTTAGTCAACGTGATCGTGCACTTTACCGGTGTAGATAATAAGTCCGTCAAAATTTTGGTATCCAGTTCTTTAGTTCCTCCTAACCGTTGTGAAGTAACCTTATGACCTCCGACTTTGCTTCATAGTCTCCCATGTGTGGTGGCAAAGTTTTTAGAGATGCTGGCCTACTATCTTCTGACACAACAAACCCTGCATCTCCCAAGAAAGATCTTGAGTCTACATCCAATGGTGGTCTATTCAAAGCAAGTTCCGAGAAAGGTGCCAGCTTCACAGTTCTGGTCTCCTCCTTATCTTGCACATTCCGCACAGCTTCCCATAACTCGTCGGGCCACTACTCCTCTACAGGAGGAACATAGATTAGAAAATCTCTCATTGACTCGTCAATGGTGCTAGGAGCTATTCTTGTATCTTCATTATCAATCAATGGTTCCTCATGGTTCTCTACTCTCTCTTGAAGCCTATCTTTGGTTTGGGCGTGAGCTTCCTTGCTATGTGGTGTGACTACCCTATCTTTCAGGTCCATAAGTGGAGGCTCTAGCAGTGCTTGAGCAGTTTCAATTCGCTGTTTACACATCTCCAATCTCTGTTTCTCAAAATTCGGATAAGGATGTGTCATCCATCTTTGCTATAAGGTCGGTCTATTTCTCAACCTCGCTTCATAAGCTTGCAAGATTGCATCTAACGGCTGTATCACTTTGTCTACTAGCACAGATCCTCCTGATCTTGCACTTCTACGTGCCTCTGTTGACTTAAAGGATTCAGTTTTCCTTTGCTATTTCAATTGCTCTCGAGCCGTTGCCAGCTCAGCCTCTATAGCATTTTTCTTACTCTCGTGTCTAGCTTTCATTTTGGCTTTGCGTTACTTCCAAGGATTGTTTCGACTGACACTAGACTTGTCGGTCTTTCTCTTCTCGTCACCACTCTTGAGCTAATCATCATTTTTCTTCACTTGTGCCCTTATTACTACTTTAACAAGAATTATCGTTTCGTTTTCAGGACCCACATGTGATGGTATCGAGTTGACCATATTTAAAGAAGTTTTTTCCTTTTTATCTGGATGATTTGGGCATTATATCAAGTTTGAGGTTGTTTGGACATCAAAAAGTCACCTAAAGTACCTATCCAGTGTTCTGAGTTGGAATTCAGAGATTTTCTGATTTAAAGTCCAAACCAAAATTTCAAATTCTTTGAAACTTGGTATACTTGATGCATCGAGTATAAGGAAGATACTTGGAAGGATAATCTAGAGAAATATTGTCATTTTGACCTACAAGTCACGCTATCACAAGGGGTTTTTGGGGACAAATTTGGGGAACCCTCTGGGACACAGCATCATTAGGGTCTATTGAGTACACACAAGAGGATTCTTGCTTGTGAAGAAACACCAGATTTGACCTAATAGACAAATTACAAGTCCAAACTTCTTGTAAATTGGTGGGAAGTCTTAGGAGAAGGTTAGGAATCTAGTGAGTGGGGTCAAAATTAAACTTTGGCCTATAAAGAGACTTATCTCACTCTATCGCAATAGAGTGAGAAGTGCATGAAATGCTACTTTTGGTCAGCGTTTGACATAATATTTGAGATCCTCTCTTCTCCAGGGTCCTAACCACATCTTTGGATTTGAATTTGGACAACCACAAGACCTAGAATCAAACCATAGCAGATAGCTTGATTGAAAGACTGTTTTAATTCATTAAGGAAATGTGGAAATTAATTTGGTACATAATTGAAAGGATGCTTCCACAGTTCTATTGTGACCCTTATGAAGAGACTAACCATACTTGTGTAGATACAAAGAGGAAGCCAACACTTGTGTAGATACAAAGAGGAATCCAGCACAAATCAAGGAAGGGAAGAGCAGTTGAGGTAAGCTTCCAATTTTGCAAGGTCTGTTTTCAGTCTCTTATGTATTTGAGATCATGAAGCTTTTTCAAGTCAGGAGCTAAGAGTGTAACAAGTCAGGTGAGTAAAGTGTTGACTGAAGAGAGTGTCAATCAATTGGACCTAGATCCCTTGACTACAATTCAAGAAGGCTCAAGTACATCATCTGATTACTCTTCTTCTAAAATGGCTTCAGAAGGAAAAGCCGAAGCTTTTTAAGTGGTAACTTAGTGGCAGGAACCTCTAGCATTTTTGAAGAGGAAAACACGATTGAGTTAGTGTTTAAGTACCCTAACCAATATGGGGCGACCATATACCAAGACAGTAATGGTAATTACTATTACAGTTGCGGCGATGTTCCAAGAATGGCACCGAAACTTGTGGATGTTTACTACAATTACGACTGTTATGTGGATACTAAAGGTGCTCAATACCATGTTGTGGAAAATATTGATTTAGTGGATGAGTTTGGGAATATAGCAGTGATTAGGGATGAGTTTGACGTGATAGAGAAGCAACCTAAAATCCCTATGGCCTCATATAGAACTTCTTACGCAGTGAGAAAAGTCCCTACGGACCGCGTAGAGGATGGATTGTACTGCATGAAACCAGAAAAGTGCATGGAACCTGGAGCAAGACAGTTAACAGAGGAAAAATACTTGTATATCTTTGAAGATAGGAGTAAAGCAGGAAATCCTTCCCTCATTGCAGACAAGTATGGCCAAAGATATTGCAAAACTGCTCAGATAGATCTTCTTACTTTTTGCATTGGAGGAGTACCTGTATCGACGGTTTACCCGGAATCTATAAAGCCTATGAATGACAAGAGGGTTGAGACTGAGCTCATGGCTGAATCACAAAAGGAAAATTTGTCCTTGAAACCAAAGAGGAGTAGCCTTCACTAGGTTGTCTTCACCAGGTTGTGCTAATATGCATCCAATCGCAAACATCGAAGCACCAACATGCACATGAAAAATCTTTGTCCAATCTGGTACTTTCAAAATTGGTGCAGACACCAATGCGTCCTTCAACTTGCTGAATGATTCTTCGCATTCATCAATGTCGGAGTGGCAACCTACACTTCTTTGAACTTGGTCCAGTTTGGAGGTGAAGTTGGAAAGTAGGTTTTATGTGAGGAGTTGGGAAGGTGGAGGATGCCATGTGGCACTTGTGATTATCCCATAGAGGGGGCTATGGGGCCAAAGGAGAGGGTATAAAGGCAAGAGTGGGAGCTCCTTTAGTTTGAATCAAAGGCGAGAGTGGGCTCTCAACTCTCTTGGATTTGGGCTCGTGGGCCTTTGAGAGGGGGGGCGCATTTCTTCTAGTTCACATGGGGTGGCCATGTGCGTGGGCATCTGAATTTGGTCCTCTGGACAAATTTTTTGAAGGCATCTTGGGCCTCAAGGCACCGGCAAATCCCCCTCCATTTCCAAATTAGAAGGTTTGAAACGCACCAATTAAATGCAAGAAGTGGAAAGGCTTGTGCCGATTGAGAAGAGAGAAAGGAACCCCTTTCATTAAAAAGGGAAATCACTCCCCATTTTAATAGCTGTATTTCTCTGCAACAAGATTTTTCTTCCAAAGAGCTAGTTTTTTGAACTTTTGAGAGGACCTCTCCACTTTGAAAGCTCATAACTCTCTCATTTCTTGTCAAAAGTAAGCATATAAATGCTCTACAGAGGTTTACGTGACACGAGCTACCTCTTTATCATCTCTCTTTTCAAGGATTTTAATTATGTCATGAGCTAGAGCTATTTCTCTCCAATCTTTACAAGTGGTTTCCGGGTCTTTATGGCTTTCCTTTTCGACGATGTGAAGCGTGCTATGCTATAGAGGCAGTCATTTTCATTTTCGTTTGCACTCCATAGCATCTTGCCTCTAGATCTTTGATTGGGATTGAGAGCAATGATCATATCAATGGAGTCTTTGTTATTGACATGATTGAGAGTCTAGAAAAGTAGGAGGAGGAGACACACAGTCAGGATTTAGGCCATGACTGAGTACATGAGATAGTTGAGTCCTAGGCCCACAAGAGGCATCCTTGACAGAGAGAGGATAAGCGCTTGTTGTATATGCATCAAGGAGAAGATATTTTGTAGTACACACGCATGTTTCGTTGCTTTAATTGTCCATCCATTCCTTTGTGTAGATTGATGTGAGTGGCTTAAAAGCTGTCTTTGGAAAAGAGGGGTATATGCAAGAAAAAGGGGCATTCATTGTGTTGTTGTGAACTTGCAAAAAAAAGCAGGCTATTGTGACTAGTAATTTTTTGGTTTGTTTTGATGTTATTTCTATCAAGCTCAAGAAATGGTTGATTTGTTGTTGGGATATTGTTTCATTGTTTTGTTTTGCAGAGAGATTATGGCTTCATGGGATCCAATTTGGATAGATGTTTACAAAGAGTTTGAGATAGAGCTTGCAGTGAGACTTACATTACAAGTGCTCTCCAATAAAATGTTCTATCTTCGGGAAGGGAATCACAGAACTATGGCATGGACGGCTTCTATTAGGGATAGATTCTCTATTGGTAGATAGAGACATTGCTGAGTTTTATGCACAACTATCGATCCTACGTGGGTGTCCGAGATAGCTTTGCTTAGCAATCTACAAAGAATGAATTTTTAAGATGGATCTCTCTTTCTCTCTATGCAATTATTCTAATTCAGTGCAACTTTGTTGATATTTTTATGGTCTATTGTGATGAACAATGCTTGGAATAGCATGAACACACATGCGTTAGTGGCCACTCACCTCCGGGATGAGCTTGTCAACTACTCCCACATATGCACAATAGATCATGAAGCTTATGTTAGTGGGCTTCCAAAGAAAGATCAAAAGTTGAATGCTGCATTTTTGTAAGAAATACAGTAAAGGCGCACAGCCTTAGTATCCATTGACCCGTCGTTATTTAGCCATGCTTCTTTAGGATGTGGGTTTATGTTAGCTTATCTATTTGGGTCCATATTTTCTTGTAATTTGTATGTGGAAGCATAATTTTAGCAAGATGTTTTAGGTTCAAATGTCTAAGGAGCTAAATCAAAGGCTTAAGCATATCAAATATGCTTTGAAGGATGAGGATCTCAACAAGGAGGAGGAGAAAATCTTGAATGATTTGACACTTAAGTTTGGGGAGGGACGGAAAGGTGAATATCATATTATTTTGTGTAAGATAAATGCTTTGCTCTTTATGTTTAAGATAATGTTGTGGGTTAATGTAGCTACTAAATATTGTTGACCCAAATCTTGGGTCTGATTGGATGACCTATGTTCTTGTACTCAAGTGGGAACTTGATAGGCCCAAGTTTAATATGCATCATATACATTGGTTTATGTATTATTCTGATTTGGCTTGCTCTTCTCTAGCTGCACATATATCCCCCAAGGAAAAAGAGGCGATTGGTGATAAACACCCGATGAGTTGATCGAGGGCTTGGTGAGTTCTTGTTCGCTAAGCATTGGTCTATTTGTCTTATGTTATGCTTTGTCTCAATTTATTTGGTTTTTGTTCTGTAGTTGCTTCTAGCACAGTTATTGCTAGAAGAATTATTTTGTTTGTGTATGTCGAATAGTCTCCCCTTTCTTCTTGGTCCACCATGGATGAGTCACGATGCATGGCTGCATCTATGGATTATATTGCAGCAGTTGCCATCATGGACTTCAGAGCAGGTGTTCGTCACCCAGCATCATCGGTCATTGTTCATGAGCACATGACACGAGCTCGCCCAAATGGAATGTTGTACACTCAAGGAGGAAAGACACTTGCATGGGCAATAGATTTCAGTTATTTAGATCTCCCCTTTGGTGGATCATCACACATTGCTTGACCAATTGTGCCCATGCGGGATGTTTGTATGGAGAACCATGTTCATGCAAGCATCCGCCTAGCGTACTCGACATTGGCAGACTCAAGGTGACTATTGCTCATGGTTTCAATGATAGGTATGCTAGTACTATGCATATTGCAATTCAAGTTCCTTTGCTTCTTTTAAGCTCCACTTTATATGTATAGGAGATGCCGTGAGTTGGGTGGAGAGGTTTTGTAGACCTTAAGAGATGATTGTGCATCATTGCATTGTGGTGCTCCATCATGGATCCTATGGCTTTGTTAGTAGCTATAGTGGTTGCATTGAAGTAATCACATATCTCCTATGGTGTTTGTTGGATGTTGCTTCTATTAATTTCCAATCTACCTCTTCTTTTGTAGTGTCTTTGCTCTATATTATTTATGGTGCATAGGGTGGGTTCACGCCCTCAGTGCCATGTTGTAGATAGCACCCCTCTCTTTGCACGGGTCAGCAGGATGCAACCATGTGATTCTTCTATGACACATTATTCTTAGATTCTTCTCTAGCTAGATCGTCTAAGGAGAGTCTTGGCATGGCAGTCTGCAATGTAGTTCTTCTTTCATTGAGCATTTTGTAGAGCTTATCTATCCTCATGGAGGCATATGTTTGAAGTTAGGTTTTGAGACTACTCCTGTGTGCATGGCATGTATGTCATTGGGGCGAGCATGTGCTTCAATTGAGTTCGACAAGTCTCTTATCGCAAGGTATGTATAGCCATTGCTCCACCGTAAAAAGTGCAATAGAGAAGAGGTCCACCCCCTTGGATGTTGATGATAAGGGTGACAAGCAATCGCATGTCGGTCCTTTCGACGACTAGTGAGATTCTACCTTTCCCCCTTCCTCTTCTTTTTTTTGATTTCATAGTTTTTTGCAACACTTTTTTGAGACATTACTCGATATTGATGTATCATGGCAAACGTTTTGGAGTTCTTTCTTGTTAAAAGCCTTATGATGGTGTGATCAAGATGTAGGCATTGCCAGTGTATGCTGAGCAGATGGAAAAAACTATGGCTGCTGACTCATGGTATGATTTTGACATCCACGAGAAACATCGTAGCCATAATGTTTTATTGATGAACGAGTGTGATTTCGCATAGATGTGAAGTGGTTATAGCTTTGTTGAATGCCATGGATAACTTCTTTGATGGTTATGAATGGTACATAATTCTTTTTGTGCGATATTGTAATTGTTTTCTTCTTCACCATGTAGAACGTAGGGCGGTTTCGTATGGAAGTTGGATGTTTTCTCCCTCTCGCATGATGCTTTTCCATAATGTTGTCTTTTATGTGCACACTAAAGCAACACTTACACATAGAACTAAGTGCACAATGAGCGTGCACAATTTACTTGCAATGGTGTTCTCTCTCTCTTCTCTCTCTCTCTCTCTCTCTCTCTCTCTCTCTCTCTCTCTATATATATATATATATATATATATATATATATATATATATATATATATATATATATATATATATATGGTTTATTCTTCCTTTAAGTAGTTGCAACATGATGTGCTCTCTCTCTCTCTCTCTCTCTCTCTCTCTCTCTCTCTCTCTCTCTCTCTCTCTCTCTCTCGGTTTTCCCATTGCTCACAATCATTTTCTTGTGTCTTGATAAGACCCTCAATAAGGAGGCTACATCTACGGCTAGAGTAGGCCACTAGTAGTCCATTGAAACTGTGTTGTCTCTGGCTAGGTGTTCCCCACAACTCACTTTGGAATTACTCTTCTAGACATCCTACTAGCTTCATGACATCATCTTAATTGCAATAATGAAGGTTTCCAACAATCAAAGGGAAATTCTTTGTTGCTCTTACAAAGTCTGTTGCCATTGCAGATCTCTGCCATGGCAAGAATTAAAACCATCATTTTGCTTTAAGGCGCCCACCCAATCAAAAAGATTGTGGCATTTGGCAGGTCATCATTCACTCCCATGGGTGCCTCTCTTGAGGTGATTTTGGACAGGTGGTTGGCCCTCTGATGTGTTGATCCCTTCTTTACTACAACCTCAAAGTCAAATTCTAATAGGCACACAAACCATCTAGCTATTTGTCCTATGTTACAAAGCTTGTTCACAAGGTAAAGTAGGGCTTGATGGTTAATGTTCTTATTTGTGTTACTAGATGTATGTAAAGATGCATTTGAATTAGTTACTCCCCCTAGGTCACAATTTCTCATGTTGACAACAATCTGTAAAAGTTTGATGCTTTTGCCCATATAGGGGTGTGTGTGTGTGTGTGTGTGTAGTGTTTTGTCTTTGAGGCCTTCCAAAAAATAGGATATGATTTTCTCTTTTGAAGGCACCTCTTTCCTTGGGAATCACAAAATTAATTATTTCATTCGATCAGTAGTGATGTGCAATCTTTCTTTTCATCTTGCTTGCAGTTCAATATTTGTGTGAGCATTGTGTGCTCAATCCCGATCTTGTTGAGACATCAAGGAGGTTGACATAAATTTCAATAGACTCCTCAAGGACTCTCGTGTCTAAATGAGTTCGTATTGATGCTATGGAATCCATATCCCTATCGATGTAAGTATCCTTGGTCTTCATGGAGCTATTAGAGTCAAATTCCCTTATGGTTATAAGCTCTTGAGGATGTGTTGCAACTTGGCTACTGCTGATCAAAGCCTTTGATGGCAGTCAAGACCCGAACGTAATTGTCACGCCCAATCTCAAATGCATGTAGCTTTTTGCGCCTTGGTTGAGGAAATGGGGTATGTTCAACACTAGGAGCTTGCTTCCCTACCTTTGGAGTCGATGTTTTATGGATTTTACAGTGAGTTTTTTTTTTGTATTTTGGAATAGTTTTCTTGATTTTTTTGGTCTTTATAGGGTTACTGGTCAGTTGTCAAGGTTAGGAGGTGCTTTGAAAGGTGTTTCACGTTCGGTGTCAAAAACAGGCTATTGTATAGGGTTTTGACCCTAGAATCACTTAATTTTTGAGAGGTCCAATTGAGGTCGGTGTTGGTCTAAAATACACCTAAGAGGTATATGTGGTCTTTGCAAAGGGTCACTTTTTGGTCAAAATAGCACCTTGAAATATAAAGCAATTCTAGTGATTTTTAAGGAAGCAATTTGAGTGGGAAGCGACTGAGAGTTTGACACTATAAGGCTTTGGTGAGGAAAGTACACTATTTTTGAATAAGTTTAAGGTTGTCTTTGGTAGTTATTTCAAAAGTTAGATTTTTTATGTAACTGACTTGAAAAGTGACCATGCATCCTATAGGAAGGTCTACCACTATTTCAACTCGCCTCTACCACTGGCATTGCTTCATGATTTTAGGGCTTTTTCAGTTTTGAGCACATAAATGAAAGCTACAAAGCTGTAGGTGCCAGCCATCATCTCAAATCTAGTAAAATCTATCCAAGCTATAAAGTAATTTTAGTCACAGAGGACTAATCTAAAGGTTTTTGTAGAATTTCTTAGCTCACAACTAGTGGCACAAGGGCTTTGCAACCAAAATCAATAATTTCCTAAGCTAATTGTAGACAAGTTCCCTTCTAAACTTGAAATTGCAACAAGAAAACCAAAAAATTGTTAGTGGTCAATGGATTTACACACATGCAATCAAGGAAAAATCATACAAGTGGAAGAGAAATCGAGTGAAAAATCACAACCTATGCTATTCTAATCCTAATGCAGGAGTTTATCAACTGCAGAGGGGATTTTGGTGAAGGTTTTGGAGTCCCTTCAACTCGCTAATTGCTTCCTAATTATGCTCTTTCTTGAACTTAACTAAACAAAGAGTAAAATGGAATACAAGAAAGAAAATGTCAAACTTAACATGCATGCGTCTAGCACGAGGTGGTCGCTTCCCTGGCAATGGCATGAAAGAGTTGTGCATCATAGTGGTAGCTCAATGCTCATTCACCAAGATGCATCCCTAAAGTGCCAATCCTAAGAAGCATTGCCAACCTTCGAGCTCTAAGTGGTTGCCTCAAACCTAACAATGCCTATATGCAAAGCTTGGGACACACATGCTAGCCCTCTCTTACCATTGTTTCTCATGCAACCCCTTGCCTTCTAATGGAGCTCTATCTCTCTACAAGAACCTATCTACTCTAACTTCCACTTGTGACTAGATGAGTCCTTTCCTCTTCTATCCTTCCAAGCAAATATGGTGATGTAACACTACACACTTCAGAGGAGAGGCCTAAGCACCCTTATGCACTTGCAAGCTCACTCTTCTACTTCAATCCTACTCTAATCTATGCTAAGCAAGGGAGCTCAAATTACATACACACATGCTTAAGAAAGCCACAAGTATCTCAAACAAAGCATAATAGATGGCAACTTGAATGGAAAAGGTAGAGACCAATGAGAGCAAGAGAGAATGTAGTTGTTACAAAGAGCAAGAAACTCTTCCTTCAAGGATTCAAGGCTCAAGCTTCCATGAAAGCTTTACTCCCAAGATATCTCAAAAAGTAAGAGCTCTCAAAAGTTGCATGAATGAAGTGTGTCTAGAGCCTAGGTAGTTTGACTTTTATACTTCATCAATGAGGTCGCATGTGGGTGGACCAAAAAGTGGTCAAAACCTACTAAATAGAGCTAGTCATGGAATTTAAGCATAGGGCTTTACAAAATGGAATTCCCAATGGAACTAAGAATAAGAGCTATCTTCAAAAATCTGCTCAATTATAAGTATTCAAGATTACAAGGGCTTGTATACAAAAACAAAGGCCCAGTTTGGGTCAAAAATGAGTGTGTCCCTCTTTAGTCTCATTGCCTTCCTTGCTAATCTTGTTTTTTTACTTCCACTCTTTGCATGTCACGAGCCTATGTAGTCTAATGCATACATACTAGCTGTTGGGAATTCCAAGAGCCAATACTCTTTTATTTTTTGAATTTTTTACTTTTCAAAATTGTCTTCTCTTTTTAGAAATATTCATTTGTGGAGCAAAGAATCAACGAAGCAATGTGGGTGATTTATTGAACCCACAAAGGAAGCAAAGTATTGTGTAGCAAAACACCGCATGGGTGTCGAAGATGTTGGCAATGTATCGCTACATTGAGTGTTGGAGTTCTGGCTCTGTTGTTCAAAGGATACCGCAAGCACTCGAGATTATTAAGTCTCCAATGTTTTTGTTTCTGTCGCAATCATGTGTCGCATTGCCATATGGTAGAAAATAACAAGAAACAAAACTTATGGCTCCTCCACACAATTGGCTTGTACAATTTGCACCAATATCACAGGCTCAGAGATGCAAACTTTGTTTTAAGGGGTATCGCATTGAGGTAGCGCCAAAAGGATCTTCCACAAATGTACCATCTCCTTGTATAAAAATGACAGAGGTCCCTACTAGCTTCCTCACACAGAAGGGAAGCATACGATCCACATTGTGAGATGGAATTTGGACCAGCTATTGCACATCCATCTTAGCAGATGCAGCACGCAAGATTGCATTAGCAATGGCACTTAAGGGACTGGTGGTGGTAGGGATTTCAAGAATGGAGCACACGAACAAGGTCTTCAAAGTGGAGACACAAGGAGAAAATAGTCGTGCAATCGAGCAAGCTAGAATACTTTGTGACACAAGCTCACAACCAAGGTGGCACGGCTCATGCCCTAACAAAGCATAAAGGCCTAGGATGACTCCCTTGATAAGCACCTTTATATTAAAATAAAATTTAATCATTAGTGGGAGTGGAGTTTTTGTGAAATTGTGGTGTCAATGTCAACTTTCATTAGTGGAAGTTTAAAATGGCCAAAAATGAAGGTTCTTACTTGCTTCTCTCTCTCTATACTTTCTATCACACATCATATAGATACTTAAGAACTACATATGTGTGCTCTCCTTCTCTCTCCCACTCTCCATCTTGCAACATGGAGAGTTTCTTAGTCTTCCTATCTCTCTTACACACACAATGGAGATTTTCTTAGTCTCTCTCTCTCTCTCTCTCTCTCTCTCTCTCTCTCTCTCTCACACACACACACACACACACACACACACACACACACACACACAATGGACGGCGTCCAATGCCTCATAGCTCAAAGGTGTCAGAGAGAGTTTCACATTAGCCATCACTCCGATAGGTAGACCAAGTCGGTGTAGTCTAGATGTAGTATCATTGGCGAAGATATGCGCATCCACCAATGCATGCGAGTGATGATGACTGCGGATGATAGTCATCTAAGAGTAGCACATGTTGAGCTTGATATCTCAACACTCCCCCTCAAGCTCAATGCCATCTCCCGTGGTATGGATAGAGAGATGATGCTCATGTGTTATGATCTATGTGATTCGATTATGGTTCGCATATGAAAGACTAAGGCTTGAGGAGGAACCAATCTCCACCATCAAATCATCTTGAAGATTGGACGGCCCACCTCTGATGCACAAAATATTAGGGTTTCACCTATTATTAGAGAGCCTCCCTATTTTAAGAGAGAGACTCTCTATTCTTATAACTCTCTTTCTATCTATATAAACAAGGTCTCACGAAGGTGCAGGCATGCATTCTGGCCATGCCCTCATGCGAGGGGGAGTAGCCTTCGCCCCCAGTGCTTGTTTCGTTCTTCTTCTCTCTCCCTATCCCTTTTGCGTAGCACTCTTCTCTCAGAAGTGCACATCACCATCATCTCTCTCTCTCTCTTTGTCTATATATGCTCTTATCTCTTATGCATGCATACATACATACTCTATCTCTCCTTCTCTCTCTCTTACTCTCCCTCTCTCTATGCTCGGGCCCGCCATCAGCTTCTCGCTTTGCAACAGTGGTATCAAAGCTATGGCTACGCTCCAAATAAAACAACTTCATGCAAATGATTGTAAACACACAAATAAGTGCACATTCAAACTTGGATTTGCATCACTAGTTAAAGAGAATTATTTAAATCGTTCAATAATTGCATCACTAGTTAATGAGAATCATTTAAATTGTTCAATATTTGTATAATGATTGCTAATCATGTGTTATTTACATGAGTGGATAGGTACTATAGAAATTTCATCTTCGACGGGACTCAAAGCGGCATCTTCCTCCCCAACGTTGAGGAGCACGACTATTTGTGCTACTGAGATCTGATATTGATAGAAGAGAAGAGAAAATCATGGAGATATTGCCAACTATGGCACTGCGATAATAGCAACAATCATAACATACGAGCTCGCATGTAACTGACCATGTACCTATTGACATACGGTGTCACCTTCCCCATCTTTCACGCAATCAGATGGTGATTGCCTTGCTTTGCACGCATGCATGGATGCCTCTATCCCCTTCCGCTTATCCTACATGCAAAAACGGCTTCAGACATGCAGTATCACGCTCTCTCTCAATCACATGCCCTTTCTTTTGGCAACCTCAAACCATCTCTAAAAACCACTAACATTCGATTTTCCTCTTCCCACCTTACCCCGCGTGTCCCCTCTCAATGGCCGCTACACTCAGTTTTGATCCCTCCCTCTATGCCAATTTTTAGAGAGAGAACCTCCATTTTTCTAGGGCACTTGAAACACCATCTTCGCTCCCCTTCATGCCCACTATCCTTCCACTTTCTTTCTAAATTGGGCCCACATCCAAATTCAACATGACTTCTTTTTCTATTTTGAGCTGCCCTTTTAGGCCACGGGAATGGTCATTAACACACACACACACATACACACAAAAACCGGGACCCCCCACCAAAATCAGCATGGGTGGCACCAAAATCAAGCACCCCACTTTTCTTGTTTCTTTACCCTTCTAAGCAACCACCTATATTTTCCATCCATGGCCGGCGCAAATTTTTTGCGTCCCTCCTCGCTTTTGACCACATGCAACTGCTCTTACATACACACACCATTCAAATTGTTGGGTGCGCCAAAATGGGCAAGAGTAGCACCAAATCAGGCGCTCACCTCCCTCTACCTATATTTTTGCTCTCCCTCCCCCACATCGTCCTCTTTTCCTCCCTTTGTGTTGCCTGCGTGCTTGCTTGCTGCGTATCCTTTCTTTCCTTTTTGCCTAAGCCTTTCAAGGCTTTACCCTAAAAATATATCCTAAGGTCCACACTCCCTAATTTTAATGCCTTTAAGCCATTGTTCCCACACAGACTATGAGCCCTTCTTCCCATCTTGTTTCAGTGCTCAACTACTTACCACCTCGATGATCTTTCCCTCCTCAGCACCGCTTGATTTTCGGCTTCTGATTTTCATCATCACACTCGCGCTCTTGGATTCAAATCTCATCACACCTCATGATTTTTGCCCTCGCTAGATTCCAACGATGATACTAGCGCCCACATAATTTGGTGACAATCGCCGCATGATGCTTGAAGATCCTCTTTGTGAATCCTTATGCAAACTTTGCTTTTTGTGCTTTCCCTCACATCCATGAGGTCTTCCGCTTTCTACGTATCCGCTCATATCGATGGCGCTTCTGTATCAACCAAAGCAAGATTCCTATCGATGAACCCTTGAGCAAGCCCAACTTTTGTGCTTACATCTACCTACCAACAGGCACAATCTGCGGTTGTCTTAGTGCCTCTCTTGTCTCCACCCTCCTCAGCCCTACCAGATGCCTCTGCTATGCCTTCTCCTCGACCACAACCAACTCTGCCTAAATAAAACAAACATGGGATAAACGTAAGTGATTCTACAGTCCTTCTTCTTGCATACAAAGAAGAAGGGATCTTCCCTTCTCTGATATATACACATGTACTCGAAACCAATGATGCTATAACCCTTTGAATGTACTCCTACACACCTTCATGCTTATTGGAAAAATCACATACAAACCCATTGCATACTCTCCATTCATAAAATTGAATATCGTTACTACTCAACGATTCAATTTTGATACCATGACAACTCCAAAAAAATTCAATTTATCAACTTATTGATCGTATGTGTAGTCCTAATCAAAGCTCTGTGATTTTGAAGTGAGATAATTGATTGTGGTTACTTTTCTACCTACAAATTCTTTTATACAAGATGTATGTTTGTAGCAGTTATGACTTTGCAGGCTAGCTTTTACAACAACTATTCTTCAAGCCAAGCTCATGCAATCAAATTATGGTGGTAGAGTATTTAGTTCTCATGTACTAACCCTCTTTGAACCTATTGGGGCTTACCTCTTTGTTGTATGCATATCCACGATATGATTACCATACAGTTCCTACTATTATAAACCTAGCACGGATATCTTTTTTATTGATAGGTAAAATCCTCTTGGCATATATCTCAATAAATACACACACTATATTTGCAAGCCACTTCGCCTCTACCTATCACCTACATAGACTACCCTATCGCTCGTCTCTTATTTCTTTCTATTATCTAAGTATCTCAATTCTTAATCCTCCTCTAATCAAATCATCTAAGCCTCCTATGCTTATCACTTCAATCAAACTTGACAAGAACCTACAGCAGCAACCAATATGTACGACTAATTTTGGTATGAGTTGATGATATTCACTTTCATCTATGGTGTTGACATCCATGAGTATAAGAAGGCATATCAATAGGTTGAATTATACTTGGTTTCAAAACATGTAAACTACATTTATCATCTCAATCTGTGTTGAAAGCACATGTGAAAATTCAAATCATGATACAAATTAATGTGTGCACATGCACTTTGTGCTTCATTGTGTGACGAGCATAGCAGCATACTCTATTGCATATCCAACCAATACTTACACCATGTTCTGTCCATTGGTCACACGTACATAGATTCATCGTTTGAGGCAGTGTACGGTTAAGTACAGATTGCCAAAGTAGGCAACATGAGAGGTTCTAATTTGCGAGAGGTAATTCTTTCTATGAAGATCATCGACTTAGGCAGCATAATTACTTATTTTATATGCAGATCACCGACTTAGGCAACATAACTGTTTTGTGCAGATCGCCGACATAGGCAGCACTCTACAAACCACCAACTTAGGCAGCGCTGTTTTGTGCAGACTGCCGACATAGACAACACGATTTACTTTTGTGTAGATTTGCCGACTGAGGCAACACAGACGCAGGTGGACTGATCACCCAACGTTAATTTTTCATTGAGAAAACTTGCTTATCCACCCCGAGGTATCTGTGATTATTGGAATTGTCTATATATTGATGAAATCCTCTCTGTGACCAATGACAAGAATATGTGGTTTGTTAGTTGGCCATGATTGGCATGATGATGAATATCAAAAAATATAATATAACATACAAGGCATATGCATACATTTCTAGTTTTAATATTTTGCTCTGCTTCATGTCATAATCTCACACAATTCTTATATTTAAGCTTCTTAGTCTTTGTTTACAATTTCTTCTTTTTTTTTTAATTACACCTCACAACTGAGGACATTTGCTTACTCAACCAAGGAGTATGTTATGGATAGAGAGATGATGCTCATGTGTTATGATCTATGTGATTTGATTATGGTTCGTAGGTGAAAGACTAAGGCTTGAGGAGGAACCAATCTCCATCGTCAGATCATCTTGAAGATCAGACTGCCCACCTCTGATGCACAAAAGATTAGGGTTTCACCTATTATTGGAGAGCCTCCCTATTTTAAGAGAGAGCCTCTCTATTCTTGTAACTATCTTTCTATCTATATAAACAAGGTCTCGTGTGGGTGCGTGCATGCATTCTGGCCATGCCCTCACACGAGGAGGAGTAGCCTTCACCCCAATGCTCGTGTCGCTCTTCTTCTCTCTCCCTCTCCCTCTCCCTCTCTCTCTCTCTCTCTCTCTCTCTCTCTCTCTCTCTCTCTCTCTCTCTCTCTCTCTCTCTCTCTCAGAGTTGTGCATCACCATCATCTCTCTCTCTACCTATATATGCTCTTATCTCTTATGCGTGTATATGCACATATGTACATGCTCTATCTCTCCTTCTCTCTCTCTTACTTTCCCTCTCTCTACACTCAGGCCCGTCATCAGCTTCTCGCTTTGCAACATCCCATACTCTAAGCATCGCTCAAAATCGTGGCAGCTTCTCTACTCCAAGAGCCTTTGTGAAGATATCCGCAATCTGCTCATCGGTCCACGTACACAAGGTTGATGTCGCCTATTAAGACCCTCTCTCTCATGAAGTGATAGTGCATCTCAATGTGCTTTGTCTGTGCATGAAACATTGAGTTCCAAGCCAATTGTCTATGTCTCCGTACTCCACTATAGCCATGCTACCTCACATGCCGCCACCACAACACCCCTGTACTCTGCCTCTGTACTCGACAAAAGCAACGGTAGATTGTTTCTTACTGCTCCATGTATGGCCATGTTCTTGGATTTGAATTTGGACAGGATTTGATGCTTGTAAGGCTTACCTGACCACACAGATTGTTTGTCCGAGAGAAAACATAAACCCGTTGGTAGATCTGCGATCATACATGCTGCCAACCCAATTTGCATTTGTGTATCCATAGAGCAACAACTTTGAATCAGTCCAATAAAAGAGTGCATAATCCAATGTAGCACTCACATAGTGCAATGTGTACCTCACCGCATCCAAGTGTGGCTTCTTGGGGGACCACATAAACTGACTCACCAATCCAACCGCATAGCGAAAGTCTGAATGTGAGATAGTCAAGTAGATCAAGCTATCCACAATCTTCCTATACACAGTGGAATTCTCAAGCAGTTGACCTATATCATTTCCCAACTTTAAATTCTGATCTAAGGGCATTGCAATTGACTTGCAATCAGCCATACCATACTTTTTCAACATGTCCAAATCATATTTTCTTTGTGATAGCTATACACCCTCTTCTATGCAAACAATCTCAATTCCTAAGAAAGATTGTAAATCTCCCAGGTCTTTCATCTCAAACTCCGACATAAGTAGAGCTTGTACACCCTTTGCTTAATCAATTCCATATTTCTATGCATGAAATTTGGCCACAAGTCTAGCTTTGTACCTGCTCACAGTGCCATGAACATTGTGCTTAACTTTGTAGACACACTTACAACCGATTGCCTTTTTTTCCTATGGCAATGGCATTAACTCCCATGTTCCATTTGCATCAAGAGCATCCATCTCTTCATCCATAGCTTGCTAACATCTCTCATCTTTGACAACATCTTCAAAACATGTGGGCTCTACATCCTGTGTAATATTTGCCATATATGCATAATGATGAGCCACATAACTATCATATGTCAATCTCAGAACATGATTCCTTACTCTCTCAAATCTGTATGGTCCAGGATCACTACCAAATGCTTTATTTACTGCTTGCATCCTTCTTGCACCCGGAGTCTTTACAATAGGTATGCCAAAATCCTCATCCAAACTCTGTTCAGAACCACTACTATCACCATCATCATGACCTACACTCAAGTTTGGTAGCTTAGGGGCATCATCAACTTTCTCCTTGCTTTTCCTTGATACATTGGATGAGCTAGCAGGACTCACCTTTTCACTTAACTTGACACTCCATGGTTTTGCACCATTGCTTCCACTAGGTGACCCTTGAGGTCCACTCAAAACCTGTGACTGTGCACCTATATTTTTTGTAGCCACATTCCTTACATCAACCCTTATATCATCCTTTACATCAGCATACCAACTTGTCATTTCATCAAAGACCACATTTTTGCTCACCCTCAATTTACCTGTGATAGGATTATAATATTTGTATCCAATCTAATCAAAGGAATAACCAATGAACACACATTTTTCAGCTTTTAGATCAAGCTTACTTCTCGACTCATCCGACACATGCACATAAGCAATGCGTCCAAAGACCTTAAAGTTTGACACATCTGGTTTTTCACCACTAACCTTCTCTTCAGGTGTCATATCATGCACTAGAGTAATAGGGGTCCTGTTCATAATGTATACACTTGCAGCAACAGCCTCAACTCAATAACAATGAGACATGTTCTTCGAAATGCGTTAAACTCATTGGAGAAGTATTTTCCCCCACTGTCTGACCTTAGGCGCTTTATATGTTTTCTAGTTTGCTTTTTAACCATAAATTTGAAAGACTGAGAGTGCATAAAGACCTCACTTTTCTACTTCATGAAATAGACCCTATACTTTCCTTGTAAGGTCATCAACGAAGCTCACATAGTACTTGCATCCACCCATAGATACAGTCTTTGCCGGACCCCACACATCTGTATATATCAACTCCAACACATTTCTGCTTATGTGCTTATCATGAGGAAATGAAGCTTTAGCTTACTTTCCAAACTGACAAGCTTCACAGACTCTCTGCATTTCAACAATTTTGAAGGCTGGCAAACCTGTAACCATCTCTTTAGTTTGCATAGATTTTAGCCTTTGTAGATTCACATGACCAATACGCTTGTGTCATTTATCAATGTCTGCTACAACTCTTGCACCTTGTGCAAACATGACAACATTCATCTCAGGAACATTTACATCCAAGGTAAACATTCTGCCCACTTTCTTTCCCTATGCGACCAACTTTCCATGCCTCTTACGCTCTTCAACAAAGAGTCCATCAGAATTAAACCTGACCTACAAACCTTGCTCAACCATTTGCCCAACACAAACCAGATTCTTTGTAATGTTGGGTACATGTAATACATCAACTAGATACTTTACTTTGCCATCTGTCATTGACAATGGCACATTTCTTGTATACATAATTGGATCTGCACAGTATCATCCCCAGTTTCTACATAACCAAGATTTTGCAAGGTCTGCATTTCCTTAAACCATTTGCCACCATGACTGGTCATGAGATTGGACACACCTAAATACACATACCATACATTATCTCCACATTTAGATACGTTTGTAGACATAGTATTCATCATATGATGTATAACAAATAGCTTCTCAAGCTCAACCACGTTTTTGCTAGTGGTTGCTTAATTGTTATGTTGTCTTCTATCCATACAGTCATGCTCAAAGTGACCATTTCTGCCATAGTTCCAACATGTCACATTACTATGGTTGCCTCCACTGCTACATTGCACATTACCATGACCTCTTTGGCTTCCCCTACCTTGATAGTTTCCTCAGTCACCTGTACTCTACCTTTGACTACTTTGCTATTGTTGTGATTGGTGGTTGCCTCTTCCTTGACCACCACCATTACTTGAACCACGACCTCTTCCTCTTCCTCTATTATTGAAGAAAACCTACTCCGAGTTATTTTTACCCTGTGTAGAGGACTCCTCCTCAAGTTTTTTCTCTTCCACAATCAGTAAGCCAAATCTGTAGATGTGGCAACATTCATTTATCATGACACCAATTGATGCAAGGGACTCACAAATATTCTTTATCTTTAGTGAGTAGTCATTGATAGACAGGTTTTTCTTTTGCACAATATTCGGCTCAATCTGCCATTGCAGCTTCCTTGACTTTATATTAGTAACATCTAAGGACAACACTAATCCCGAGCTTCCTTAGATGTGTGAGCATCTTGTATATGACCAATCATAGTGTTCTTTAACATTGATAGAAAGCCAGTACATGACTTTCCTAGCTCCTTGATTCCGGTCTTTATACTCCTTTATCTGCGCAATAGTAGCATCGTGTTCTGGTAAAGTTGGTGCATTCTCGTGCTCTCCATCAATGTATTCCCAATAAATTATATTCATAAGGAGATTGTCATTCTGAACTTCCAAGCATGGAAGTTATTGGTGCCCACCTTCTCGCTAACAATCTGGTTAAGTCCATCATTGTTGGACAACATCTTACATTAGCTCACCAAGTCTCTGAGCAATCTGCTAAAAGTAGTAAGTTATCAATTGTAACCACACTATGCCTTCATACACTTGTTTCACAATACTAAATAGTGTCAAATAGTTGATTACAGAAACTCAGAACTTAGGGTTTTGGCATGCGAACGCACTCTAACTCCAAAACGGAGGCTGAAGCACGTCTGAAACGCATTTCTGGCTACACAGTAACAGTCCAAAGGAGTGTGTAAAATCTTGAGGTGCATAATCTATAAAAACAAGCACCTCGATCTGAGGTCGTTTGTTGGCGATGGCCCCCGGGGATCCCGGCACGGTGTAGTACCAACACACGAGGGAGGAGGATGGATAGATCCTTACCCTCAACCGCTTCTCCTGTTGCTCCAACCTCCTCAAGCACAACCAAGCTCTAATACCATGTTAAGAGATAGAGAGGGAGAGTGCTTGAGCACTTACACGCACACGCACACACACACACACACACACACACACACACACACACACACACCCAAGAGAGTACACACAGAGATGGAGGTTGAACTCTCTTTTTCTTCTTCTTCTTCATTGATACAAGATAAAAGGTCTACTAAGGATAATAGAAGTACACCATAAAAAGGAAAGCTAGAAAAAAGAGGGTGGTCTAGTGTGAGCTGCTAGTGAGTGAGCTGGCATGATAAGTGTGCTATCACTCCGGTAGACCAAGTTGGTGTAGTCCAACTATAGTATCACTAACAAAGATATGCGCATCCACCAAGGCGTGCTAGTGATGGTGACTGTCAATCATGGTCATCCAGGAGTAGCACATGTTGATCTTCATATCTCAAAAGTAAAATGAGAAAAAAGCAATATTATTTTATGTAATTCTATGTCTAGAATACAATTTTTGGGGCTTTATAAACGACAAATTTTGATAAAAGACTTGTTGAGGTTTGTGGGAAAAATAGGTTGGTTGTATAGAAAATTCTTGAAATCCGCATTATAGGATGGGCCTAGAGAATTTGTTATTTTGTGCAAAATGCAACAGTACAAATCTGTAAGCTTGCTATGATCAAATAGTGAGGAGATATGGAGGTTACTAATTTTCACCATTAGGAGTGGTCTTTTAGCCACATCCATCTAATGCAAAACCCGACCTTTTGATGTGGCTCTTGCAATAGTACCATGAACTATGCCCATCTTAGGTATGGGGCTGAAAGAATCCTCATAATCAATGCCGTGGGTCTTACACTCACTTGCAACCAATCACATTCTTGCCTTTCAAAAATGGCACAAATTCCCAAGTCTCATTTGCGTTAAGGGCAGCCATCTCGTGATCCATAGTTTGCTCCTATTTCTAGGAACCGTTCACCATCTCAAGAGTGGGTCAACAACACTTTTCGGCTTTTGTGAAGCTTTTGCATGTATGCAATAAAACTACAGACAAAAGGTGAACCGTCCTACGATGAGTGAATGCATTCAATTGTGGAGAAGGCTGGTTTAAACTAATCATCCAAAAGCCGATGGATTGTGTGCAAGGCGTGGTAGGTCTTCCGTGCTTTTCCATTAAGTGTAGCTCCAAAGAGGCTACATGTGCATAGCATGAGAGAGAGTTTTTTAATTGAACTTGAAAAGTGGGATTTTGCCACCAAGCAATCTATTTGGCCATGAATCATGGCCAAAAGAAAAGCGAAATAGACGGGGGCTCTAATGGTAGTCTTAAGGTGGGTTCAGACTACCTGACGTAAATGAAGAAATGTGGCCAGCTACGAATGGGGCAAAGCCCTATTAAAAACCTACTTCAAAAAAGACGGTGGAAATGCAAAAAGGGAGGTCCACGTCACGAAAGCATTGAGCAATTTGTCTTCCACCTCCCCAACTTGTTCTTTCGACACCCCCCCCCCCCCCCCCCCCCCCCCTCCCCCTCCCCCTCCCCACACACACCCCTCCTTCCCAAAGAACCCTTCCACTGTGACAAGCTACCAAGGGAGTCAATCTCAACCAACCACGTGAGCTCCTCTTCGCTCAGGGTTTCATGGCCTTGTGAACAAGACCTTGGTGGAAGAAATCTATATTCCTGCTTTCTGCGTGGAAATCCCACAACGGACCTACTTGTTGTGCCTCTCGTTTGAACCAAGCCTTACTTCAATCTTCAAACTAAAGGTGGTCTAGTAATCTTGAGAGCGAGAGATGGCCGCCCCGAGGCTTGAGCTTGTTGGGCGATGGGCGGTACCGTCTCTCAATGTGCGAATGAGAAGTATCATGAATGCACCTAGAACCCTCGACATTTGTTCTCGTTACTTCGTTAGCGTAGGAGACAAACTCTCAATGCTGATCTCTCATTAACCCACGTGGCTAAAAATCTCTAAAAAAAACTATGCCGTCCAAAGCTACCAACTGTCGAGTGAATAAAATAAAAAAAGCATTCTGCGTTGCTCTCAACAGCAATTCGATCTTCTCCACAAGCAGTTTGTAGGTTCCCAGAAGCAGCTCGGAGCTTTGACGTTGCACGTTTGTCTCTGGCCACTGTTTGAGAGAGAGAGAGAGAGAGAGAGAGAGAGAGAGAGAGAGAGAGAGAGAGAGAGAGAGAGAGAGAGAGAGAGAGAGAGAGAGAGAGAGAGAGAGAGAGAGAGAGAGAGAGAGAGAGAGAGAGAAGGCTATGAAGCTAGTAGCATCTTTTGCTCTCAGCAGCAATTCGATCTTCTCCACAAGCAGTTTGCAGGTTCTCTGAAGCGCAGGTAGATCTCTCGCCAGCCCGAAGTCCGCCAGCTTAGCCGTCTCCAGCCTCCCTCTCCTCTACAGTAGAATGTTATCTGGCTTCACATCAGATGCAACACTCCGTTCTCCTCGTGGAAGATCCTTAGAGCGGTGACCATGGCCTTCACCACCAGCACCCCCTCATGGCACGTCATGTAGAGCCCCTGCTTCCTCCTCCCATTCATCATGTCAAGTGGCACAAATCCATCGCTACACAGGGCCAGCTCCCATCGCCATCTGTCAGATGCACCCTACGCAGCCTCACTATCAGCATTACTGCTGCGACCGCATGAGTGGATAAGTGCCGCATGATGCGGATCTCTACCCTAGCCAGCCGAAGCTGGTGCTTGCGGTACGTTTCATGAGCAGAAATCTCTTTGACTAAGATCTTGCAGGCCATGATATGCTCTGCCCCGCAAGGTCACAGCTCTAACTCGCCGCCCGCTGTTGTTACTTTGATGATTCCTTCTGACTTTGAATACTTGCCCATAGCCTCCCTCGCCAAGAGATCCTATTATCTCCATATTGGATATGGTGACCATGGACAACCTCGTACTATCAATATTGCTGCATGCTGTCTCCAAGGGCGGCCATTCCTGCGCTTCTTTGGTTACAACCAAGGGAGTCCTAATCTGCATGGCCGCCAGCTCGTACTGTTGCTGAGCATTATAACCCATCATGATCTCTCTCTCAGATTTAGGTTTAGGTGCAACAATAAGATCGTCGCGATGAATACCAGCTACTTGAGCTGACAGAGGCCAGCAAATGCTCTTGCTACTGCTGCTCGACGCACGATATGCAGTAGGAGAGGATGGCGTCCGCCATCTTGCATCGGAGTAGTACGTTGAGCATCCGGTAGACGCACTACCTTTGTGGTACTATAAATGCTGCCTTTTTCATGGTTGTGCTTCACAATATGCTCCTTCGACGACGTGCAGATACCAATGCCTCCCCTGTTGTTGTTGGGCTTTGCATGCCTCTGCCGTGCATGCGCGGTCGCTGCTTGTTGTGATGTTGTAGTACTGTTTTGTAGAGTAGAGCGCGGGTCATGCTTGACCACCCAATATTGGAATACTCCACGTGTAGGAGCTACTGCAGCTATCTGACCAACAGTCTTGGCTTTGATTTGGTCGTGGACACGCAAACTACGGTTGTTGACTGCAATGGTCTTATATTGGTAGCCGTCGGAGCAGTATTGGACGGCTGCTTGTCAGAGCGGTGCTTATTCACCTTCCGATTCCTACGGGTCATTATAGCTGGGCCTTGATCAGTAATGATCAAACTACTTACTGGAGCTGATAGTGTAGAGACGTATCTGATGATTATGGCAAGCTTATCTGATGTATCTGATACAGGTGCTACTCGCTGCTATCTACATTGACAATGATGCACGCTAATTAGCAGCAACCACATGATCATCTCACCCAGCACAGTACTAAGCTGGCCGACAGGCTAGCTGGGAAAGGAGGCTGTCGAGATCAAGACATTCGGGCTATATGAGCAGTTAAATAACTAGAGGGCCTGACCGGAGATACCTCAACTGCATCTAGTAGTCCCTTGATCCATCACCCCTTTAGTTTTCATACCTTTGCCTGCAACTTGCCGATATGCTAATTGTTGCTACGACCAGCTATGATTTTGTAATGTCCTATTAACCTTGCCGATATTGCTAAGAGCATCATTGACAATACTCACGACCAAGTTATTGCAACATTATGTCCTCATGAAATAACATAAGATGCCACAAATGTTAAATCAAAATTTTCAAAGGTTAACATTAAATCAAACAGAGCACCCAAACAACCTGATATTGTGAGACCTCTTAGGAAATCACCAAAGCATGAGACTTCTAAAGTATATAGCAGGTGGTTTAGCTTTTTTCATGCTTTTTCTTTTTCTGTTTAGAATGGGTAGGCCAATTCCAACTGACCTGATTGAGCAGCAGATAGAATTTGAGACTGCAATGTATAAGTTGCAATTCTACCTTTACCCAAATTTTCAAGAGCAGGTGCTCAGACGTTATATCATAAATGGAGTGAGTTCATTCCATGGCCAGTTCAACCACCTACCCCATGGCATCCACATTACATTACTTGGAATACACTCGATCGACAAATCACCACATCGACATCGCCGTACTGGCTAGTTGCTCCACAAAAAACCATTGTATGTTGTTCGTACAGATTGCGGACATGCTCGCCCACTCGAGACTATAGAAATAAATTACTCTAATGTGGTCCCCAACCACCTTCAGCCAGCTAAACAATTCGTTTCATGCTACTTTCCTGACAACCAGTTAACCACACGGGCAACTTTGAAGAGCATCTTACCTATATAGCCCTCTGTTCCTACATCAAAAACTCCCATTGATATGTGTAGTTACCTTGTCCTCCTCCTTTTCTCCACAAAAGTTTTGTCCATTGCATAGTAAAGCAGTCATTGCCTGCTACGTTTCAAGGTCTTCCCAACTCTCTCTTGCTTAGTTCCATTCTTAATTCATCAACATTTTTTTTGCATACTCTCTACATCAAATCGTTTCAGTGACTTATACTCACTTAGGATAATAATATTTGTGCAAAACAAATAATAAGCTCTCTCTCTCTCTCTCTCACACACACACACACATACACACAACTTTCATTTCTACGTTCTTCTTTACAGATGTATACTCTTGTTCAGTGCTTCCATGAGAACAAAATAGTAAATACAATCTTGTACGTATCAGCGACTTCTACTCACTTAGGGTAACAACATTTCTGAAAAACAAATAATAAGCGCACGCAGGTGCTCTCTCTCTCTCTGCCCTTTTACTTCTATGTTCTTGTTTACTAAATGTATAGTCTTGTTCAATGCTTCGATGAGAAGAAAATAGTAATTACAATACTGCCCTTGGAGTCGTGCAGGCTAACGAAGCACTCTAGTTTAAAATGATGTGAGGACCAAATTACATGCCTGTGTTCGTTCACCAAGCACACCATCGAGACACGCGCACACACACAAACACACACAGACTGTGAGTCCGTGACACAGTCATCTTTTCTGCTCTTTCCTCATGGCCATACCTGGTGTGTTGCGAACAGACATGGCTTCTCTAAGTTCCGGCGTTGCTTCCGTGCACCGGCCTTCTTCTTCCTCTGCTTCCACGGCTTCAACATCTTCTCCATGTCTGCGCATCTCGCCAAGCAACAGACACTCCGTGAAAGTGTCGTGCTCAATACAGCGGGGGCGAGCTGTACTGCCAAGTAGGAGGAAAGATGGCATTTTTAATAGCTTCTCGGGCCTTCGACCTGCTCATCTTACGTCAAATAGGCAGCTGAGGCCTTTTAGCAGGTGCGACAGGAGAAGTGGGGCTGGAACAATTCGCTGTGATGCAGGCAAAGTAAGCATCCGTCATCTACGTTCAACTGTGCCATGTTGATTGTGAAGTGAATGGATTAGGCAATTCTGATAACCTTCTGGATCAGGTATTGAAAATTTGTGTTGAATTGACTACAAAGTACGATCAAACATACTTACTGTTATTTCACGTAGACTATGCTGTCCCAAGGGGTTGTGAGATGTGTGCTGGCTGACACTTCCCTCAATGTGAATGGCCCTAGCTCAGCATGACTCTTTGCCATGTCTTCAATGAGGAAGCAGTCGATTGGTAGTTGTGTGTCTGTATATGCATGCCCTAATTGTGCTTTGATTAGTACATTGTTTGAAAAAAGTCCTTAACTATTTAAATAAATGGGCCATTTGTCGTTTTTGTTGTGTGCTAGTGATTTTCTTGTGGGTCTTTTTGGTTGTTTGACGGTCTTCACTTCATGCTTTGCAGATAACACAGGGTGACTTCACTGATATGGCGTGGCAAGCTGTGGTTGCATCACCAGAGGTTGCCAAGGAGAGTAAGCAACAGATTGTGGAGACTGAGCATTTGATGAAGGCTTTATTAGAACAAAGAAATGGGGTCGCTAGGAAGATATTTGCTAAAGCTGGGGTTGATAATACTTCACTGCTTCAAGCGACTGACAAATTTATTCAATGGCAGCCAAAAGTAAGTCACGTGCCTCAGCATACTGTAGGCATAGCAGGTCTTCTTTGAGTTGCTCTTTTGTTAGTAGGTAGAAGATGGTGGAACCGGCCTGTTTAATCCAAAAAGGGCGGTAGACCTTAAACTTAAACCTTATTTGCTTTCACCCATTTAATTTGTCGCCCACTTTACCTGTACTTTCAAGACACAACAAAGGGGAAAGGGATACAGGATGCTAGATTGCACCTGTATGAGAAGACTGACACCAGATTGGTCCCTAAATAGGCGTCCCTTTCGGTATTTCTTATTCTTTAAAAGAGAGAATAAACGCTGTGGTTCCCTACAAGCTGCCCCGCACAACCTTGGCTGAATTTCAACTGTTCTGGCCTGATTTCAGCAGCATAACTGTACTAGGACCCTTCATAGTCAGTATTCCCACGCATTGGATAACTTTTTCGATGCATACGGACACTTTGCAAAACCTGGTGAGGTATTAGGGTCCGTTTAGGGCCAAAACCCTTAACCTGCAAAAATACACAGCAGGCTGTAATTCACTGTTTCGGGCTCCGTTTTGCGTGCTGGTCGCATCCGTAGCAAGTCCTCGAGCTCCCGCACCTGTAGGGTTACTTGCCCTTTGAATCGGACGAGATTTCTCACGTGAAACCTCTCCGAATCACCTATACCTGCGGGGGATTAGCCGCTAGCTAATCCAATATTTGTGCAAGAGGCTCTTGCCTCGGCAATCGCGCATGAACCCACACAATTGTACATTGGTCAATTGAAAAGCCCAGTAGAGGGGCATAATATACTGCCATAGGGAAGATAGAGGGCAATGCGTAGCGTGCAGGGCATCGCTCTTGGCATCGCACTGTACATAAGAGGGAAAGGAAGCACTCTATAGCTCTCAACATGTGACAGAAAACTGAAAATGAGTCCTCCCTTCTCTAAAATCAGCGCCACTTCTTCATGCAGGAGGAAAGTGCACAAAAATGTGCCACTTGGTACATTTACAGGCTATTTTCCGTTTCGGGGTTGTCGCCTAAAAATCTCCCGACCGGTTGCCTAGTTGACTTCACGGCAGAGTAATAACATGTTCTCCTTGTCATTCCGGAGATAATGACGCGAATACATTTTCAGGTCCCAAAATAACAGTTCCCTAAATTTTAGGAGATGCTGCCATTGTATCTTTCTAGGTCATTTGACCCTCTTTGTATACTGTAGCCACACCAAGAACTGAAATGTAGCTTCTGTAGCAAAGGATTCCACTTTGGCTAGTCAATGACCCCACTTTGGCTAACCATAGTCCTTGTCTAACCTTTGTGCTCTGTTGTCCTCAGGCCTGGACTCCCTCTGAACAAGTCCACACTAGCTATGCAATGTAGGGCAGTTAGATTTCCCGAGGGGTGTCTCCAAAAAGTGAAAATGAATAAATAATAAGAAAGAAATCAACAAAAAGGATAGATAGCGGTCACACGCTGGTGATATACCCCCCTCTTGAAATCTCAAACGTCCTCGTTTGCATCTATGTCGTACATGCTCACAGTCAACACTGGTGTATTCAACACCTGTCGACACATGTACGACACATACATGCTGATTGTCAACCTTGGTGTATTCAACACCTCTTGGACACATGTATTGCCTGCGTGTGAACCGTGTCCCAATGACATAGTGGTAGCTTCGCACTCTGCCATTGCTTTGAGTCATTAACTTTCAAATGACAAAATGGTAGCTACGCATTTTGCCACTGTCTTTTAGTACACGTTGGATCCAGTAACACTTTCGAGCATACTGAAACCGGCCTGTTCAATCCAAAAAGGGCGGTAGACTTTACTTTAAACCTTGATTTAGCTTTCACCCATTATTAGTCGTCTATTTTACCTGTACTTTCAAGACACAACAAAGGGGAGAGGGATACAGGCTGCTAGATTGCACCTGTATGAGTAGACGGACACCAGATTGGCCCCTAACTTAGGCGCCCCTTTCGGTATTTCTTTATTGTTCAAAAGAGGGAATAAACGCTGTGGTTCCTACAAGCTGCCCCGCACAAACTCGGCTGAATTTCCACTGTTCCAGCCCGATTTCGGCAGCATAACTGACCGACTTTCCCGACGCATACGGGCACTTTACAAAACCTGGCGAGAATCTGCAGCACGCTGAATTCTCTGTTTTCAGCCCTGAAAATGCGCCAGATCACCTGTACAGCGGTCCCCTTGCCTCCCCGAACCTCCTGGGGGTATTAGGGTCCGTTTAGGGCCAAAACCCTAAACCTGCAAAAATACACAGCAGGCTGTAATTCACTGTTTCGGGCTCCGTTCTGCGTGCCGGTCGCATCCCTAGCAAGTCCTCGAGCTCCCGCACTTGTAGGGCTACTTGCCCTTTGAATCGGACGAGATTTCTGGCGTGAAACCTCTCCGAATTCACCTGTACCTGCGGGGGGATTAGCCGCTAGCTAATCCAGTACCTGTGCAAGAGGCTCTTGCCTCGGCAATCGCGCATGAACCCACACAACTGTACATTGGTCAAATGAAGAGCCCACTAGAGGGGCATAACATACTGCCAAAGGGGAGAGAGAGGGCAGTGCGTAGCGTGCAGGGCATCACTCCTGGCACCGCACTGTGCATAAGAGGGAAAGCAAGCACTCCATAGCTCTTAACCTGTGACAAATCTGAAAATGAGGCTCTCCCTCCTTCAAATTCAGCGCCACTTCTTGTTGCATGAGGCAAGTGCACCAGAATGTGCCACTTGGCACATTTACAAGCATTTTCCCGATTCAGGGTTGCCGCCTAAAAATCTCCCAACCGGTTGCCCAGTTGACTTCACGGCAGAGTAAGAAAATGTTCCCTTTGTCATTCCGGAGGTAATGACGTCAACACATTTTCAGGTCCCAAAATAGCAGTTCCCTAAATTTTAGGAGATACTGCCATTGTATCTTTCTAGGTCATCCGACCCTCTTTGTACACTGCGGCCACATCCAGAACTGAAATGTAGCCTCTGTAGCAAAGGATTCCACTTTGGCTAGTCAATGACCCCACTTGGCTAACCATAGTCCTTGTCCAACCTTAGTGCTCTATTGCCCTCAGGCCTGGACTCCCTCTGGACAGTTCCACACTAGCTATGCAATGCAGGGCAGTTAGATTTCCCGAGGGGTGTTTCCAAAAAGTGAAAGTAAATAGGTAATAAGAAAGAAATCAACAAAAAGGATAGATAGTAGTCACACGCTGGTGACATACCCCCCTCTTGAAATCTCAAACGTCCTCGTTTGCATCTATGTCGTACATGCTTACTGTCAACACTGATGTATTCAACACCTGTCAACACATATAGGACACATACATGCTCATTGTCAACCCTGGTGTATTCAACACCTCGTCGACTCATGTATTGCCTGCGTGTGAACCCTGTCCCAATGACATAGTGGTAGCTGCGCACTCTGCCATTGCTTTGAGTCACTAACTTTCCAATGACAAAATGGTAGCTGCACATTTTGCCACTGTCTTATAGTACACGTTGGATCCCGTAACACTTTCGAGCATACCCAAACCGACAGTTTAAGAATGCAGTTACACATGTACTCTTCAATAGAAGCAATCACTGTATCCTTGACAAACTGACAAGAAATTCTCACTTCTATAGCACTAACCAAACTTTTGGACATTCCATAAGAGCAATTGCCAAACTGACAATCTGTACAGCTCTAACATTCATGTAACAGGTATTTGATTTGAGCTCACTTTAAATACCATGTACATCATTTGTTTCAGAAGGCATTGTCACACTGACAATCCATTTAGCTTTGAAACTCAAGGGGTCAAGGTAGGTTGCAAATCGAAGGCTTCCAGGTAAAGTGATAACACAGTTGGTGACTCTGCAAGTTCACCTTCTTCCATCCACTTAGCATCCATTGGTGGATAGTTTCTGAACTTTACCAAGTAACGCCTAGCAACCTTGCCTTTCACTTTCCTTTCTTTGTGTGCCAAAATCTGTTCCGGGACCAAGATCTCGTCAAGTTCCTCGACTTCCGGCTGATCTTCAGCTGGCATATCTTCTGGCACATCACCCACATACGGTCTGAGAAGACTCACATGAAACGCATTGTGAATCTTCCAACTGTCAGGCAATTTCAGCCTATATGCAACATCACTGATTATGTCGCACACTTGAAAAGGCCCATATTAACGCATGCTGAGCTTTGGAAACAGTCTTTCCTTGCCCTTCATCTTCTTTAACCTTGCCTTTTCAAAGCGTAAAAGCACCCAATCACCAAGTGAATATACCACTTCACGACGGTGACGATCAGCTGCTTTCTTTTGCTTTGCCTGAGTCCTTTCTAAGGCCACTTTGACCTTCTTGTACATTTCATCCATGTCCTGAACATACTTATCTGCTTCAAATATCTTGTCCTTTGTATGCAGTATGGGAGGAACTTTCTTGCCACCTTCAACTATCTCAAAAGGTGCCTTGCCAGTTGATGAATGCACTGTATTATTGTATGCATACTCCACCAATGGCAAATACTGCTCCCACTTTCCTTTATGCTCTGACACATAGCACTTCAGCAGATCTAGGACAGTAGAATTTGCCTCTTCTGACTGCCCATCTGTTTGAGGATGAAATGACGAAGAGAATTTGAGCGTGGTACCCATATTCTCAAACAAGCCTTTCCAGAACAAACTAGTCATGCGTGGATCATGGTCGCTAATAATCGACTGTGGCATGCCATGATACTTGAAAATATTGCTCATAAACAAGCGTGCCATCTGATCTGGCTTTATCTTCTTCCTGACAGGAATAAAATGAGCCCGTTTGCTGAATCTGCAAATAATGGTCCAAATACCATCATTTCCTGTCTGCGTTCTCGGAAGATCAAAGATAAAATCCATAGCAATACTTTCCCATGGTTTATCTGGAATAGGTAGTGGTTGTAATAACCCTGGTGCCTTTTGCCTGTCAAACTTGACCTTTTGGCATATTAGGCATTCTCGCACAAAGGCATCCACATCCCTTCTCAATGTAGGCCAATAGAAGAATGTCTCTACCGCTTTAACTGTAGCATCGATACCACGATGCCTTGCATACGGTGGGACATGACTCTCTTCCATAACTTTGCGTCGCAATGGCTTTGTGACACACAATTTGCCATGCATCATCATGAACCCGTCTTTAAGAAGATAGTGTTCATGATGTTGTCCATCCATTAGTTGCTCGAAGACCCTTGCAAAATCTTCATCATTTGCATACTGTTCTCTCATATCATCAAGTTCATGATGATAAGGAATCGACACAGCTGAAATTTGTGGCTTCCTTGACAAGGCATCAGCCACAACGTTCTTCTTGCCTTCTACATGCACAATCTGAAAATGGAACATGGACAAGATATTTGCCCATCGCATATGCTTCTCAGATAACTTTGTCTGTGTCAAGAAGTATCGCAAGGTCTGATGATCCGTTTGGACAACGAAATCTGCACCTAGCAGGTAGTGTTTCCAACTTAAGAGCGCATGAATCACAGCCAGTAATTCTTTCTCATAGACCTGCATGGTCATCTCTGGCCCTTGCAAAATTCTGCTCTCATAGGCTACTACCCTGCCATCTTGCATTAGCACAGCACCAATGCTACTACCGCAGGCGTCGCATTGGACCACAAATGACTTCCTAAGATGTGGCAACACAATGACTGGATCTGAAGTCATCTTTTCCTTTAAGAGATTAAAAGCTGAAATCTCTTTTTGTGTCCATCTAAAGGTGACTGCCTTCTTTTGAAGAGCATGTAAAGGTGAAGCAATCTCAGCGAAATTTCGGATAAACCTTCTGTAATAGGAGCATAGTCCCAAGAAGCTTCGGACATCATGCACCGTCTTCAAATTTGGCCATGACTTGATCACTTCAACTTTTGCAGGATCCATTCTGACACCATCGTTTGAGACAATGTGTCCCAGAAAGTGAATCTCTTCCAGAAAAAACTCACTTTTCTTTGCATTGA
Source organism: Adiantum capillus-veneris (assembly GCF_014529385.1). Classification (NCBI taxonomy): domain Eukaryota; kingdom Viridiplantae; phylum Streptophyta; class Polypodiopsida; order Polypodiales; family Pteridaceae; genus Adiantum; species Adiantum capillus-veneris. The sequence goes on from NC_140946.1 coordinate 103,577,937, forward strand.
TGAGCAACCTATGACTGCGTAGCTCTTTGAACACAATGGCCAAGTGATGCCTATGCTCCTCTTCATTCTTTGAGTAGACTATCATGTCATCAAAGAATGTACCAACAAACTGCTGGTGTGGACGGAAAATTCTGTCCATCATTCTATTGAACGTAGCAGGAGCATTTGTGAGACCAAAGGGCATCACTAAAAATTCGTAAAGGCCAAACGTTGTTCTAAAAGCAGTCTTGTGCACATCCTCTGATCTAATGCGGATCTGATGGTACCCACTCTTTAGATCTATCCTGCTAAACATAGCTGCTCCTTCTAATTTGTCCATAATATCATCAATTCTAGGTATAGGAAACCTATTCTTGATGGTATTCTTGTTCAGTGCACGGTAGTCGATGCACATACGCCATGAGCCATCCTTTTTCTGCACCAACAACACTGGAGAACAGAATGGAGATGAACTGGGCTGAATCAGCCCCTTTTCTAACAGCTCCTGTACTTGGCCCATTATCTCTTTCTGCTGAGCCGCACTAACCCTGTACGGAGGCTTATTTGGTGGGCTACAGCCTGGCACCAAATCTATCGCATGGTCCTCGGGTCTCTCTGGCGGTAATTGAGACGGTAATGAATTGGAAAAACAGTCACTATACTGTTGTAAAAACATTGACCTTTCTTTATCTAGCACAGATAAATTTGATTCATCACAATCTGACACTTCACGTGCAAAAACCAAGTACGCAGAAAGATGCTTTTTCATTACAGAAGTAATAGCAGAAGCTGATACAGTAGGAATAGACTCCCCTTTAAGCTTTACATCCAGAATGTGAGTCTTTCCCCTGCTCTGTACAGTGATCTTTTTGTTGTAGGCATCCATGATTCCCTGTACACGAAACAACCAAGGAATACCTAACAACACATCACATCCGTCCAGTGGCATGATGTAAAATTCTTCAGCATCTATATAGGACTGGATATGTAGACGCAACTTTCCAATGATGGGTGTCACAGCCTCTGTATGGCCAGGACATGCCAAACCTGCCTCTGCTGTATACCCCATCTCTTCAGGTCTGATTCCCAACTTTGAAGCCAATTCTGGGGAAATGAAGTTGGCTTTGGCACCTGGATCAAAGAAGATAAGCACTGTTTGATCCCTGACCTTTCCCCATGCTCTGCAAAGTTCACTTGCATCTGAATTTGGCTTGTCGCCCACCATATCTGGCACTAGACCAGCCATGGGCTTCTTTCCCTTCCTGTCCTCCTTGTCTTCAGAATCAGCTGGCCTTTTCTTTGTAGGACAGTTGTAAGCAATGTGGCCAGGCTGCTCACATATAAAGCATTTGTTCTCTGTCCTCAGGACCTTCTTTTGCTCTTCTGACTTGCGAGGAAAACGTCTTTTCCATTTCTTTGCTGGTCCTTTTTCTGATTCAGCCGTAGCTTTGTCTTTCCCTGCGTTGGCTGACTCCTGAGTCCCTTTAGGAGCCTCATTGGGAACGTGCTTCTTGGCTGAATTTTTCTTGCCTGATCCTGCCTTGACGCCAGTGTTAAATTCACAATCTTCTCCCTTGAGCAAACCATTGCCAGTGTTTGCTACCTCGATGAGCTGCGTCAAAGTAGTGACTTTTGTCTTCGTGCAGTATTTTCTCAATCCTTTGGGTAGGCCACAACAGTATTTTTCAATCTGTTCTGTCAATGGCACAAACCTATAGGAAGTTACTGGAAGTAGAGCTTTCCAAAACTTCCGATTGTAATCATCCAGATTTTTGCAAGTGGCAGCATTAAGCTGGTGCCATTCTGTCATGACATCTGCTTCGAAATCATCAGATAACCATGCTGCTGCAAAAATCTGCTTGAAGTAAATCCATGTGGACGGAGCTTGCCCTTGAAGCAATAAAGTTGTCCACCATTGTCCCGCATTCCCTGTCAAGAAAGTGGCTGCCTTGCGGACCTTTGAAGCCTCTGTGAAGTTTCCCCCTGCATAGGCCTTATCAAACTGCTGGAGGAATGAAAGAGCCTTCTTCCTGTCATCAAACCCTGTAAAGGTCGTGAATGACACACCTTTGCCACCTTCTTTGTACGGAGTTGGCCTCTCCAGCGGCGTTAAATTGTCATATGGAAGTGACTGAAACATGGGAACACTAATAGGGTTCATCTGTGTTCCCTGGCCGCTATTAACTTGACCTGGAAATGCCATATTTGGCTGCTGATTTGTAATTCCAGCCATACCAAAATTTGCTTGTGGCATCCCAAATTGTCCCTGAGTGCTCTGAAACCCTGGTTGCATACCCATGACACTGTACATGGGGTTAGGCATCATCGTTTGAGCACCCCCAAACACTGTTCCTGGCGTATAAAACTGATTTCCAGGTGCATGACCAGCCATGCTCTGAAATACCGATCCACCTCCAAAATAGCCAGGGTGTACTGAAGGTGGTGGGAAGACCTGTTGCATAGCCTGTAGGTTGCTTCCCTGCCCATTAGAACCAGCTATAGGCTGTTGAAAGGTGGCGGGCTGAATTGGTACAGCTTGAAAGACTGGCATCTCAGCCACCTGTTCTTGCACCTTAGGCATAGGTTGTGGAGACTGCATATTCTCCGTCAAGTGTACAGGTGTTTCCATTGACTGTGCGGTATGAATCACCTGTGCTCGAGCCTTAACAGGCTTTTGAATATGATCCAGTGACCCAACTTGCTGAGACGGAACAGGAGGTTGCAGAAAGGCTAAAAACCTTGGGTTCTGCATTACTTGTGTGAACATAGCCACAGCAGTAGCCAACTGGGTCCTGAATATATCATCATCAGTCTGTGGTGGTCTTGAAGACTCACCCACTTCATGTGTCTGTTGACCCTGTGAAGAGGAAACCTCTTCAGTCACATCATCTGGTCTGTCAGCCATAATTGCAATTCCTTGTGTCTGGTCTATGATCCCTTGTGTCTTTAAGCCCAAAACTGACCAAGGCTCACTTCTATAGGAAAAAGTGATTTAATCCCGTCGATGGAACCATGAAACCGGCCTGTTCAATCCAAAAAGGGTGGTAGACTTTACTTTAAACCTTGATTTAGCTTTCACCCATTATTAGTCGTCTATTTTACCTGTACTTTCAAGACACAACAAAGGGGAGAGGGATACAGGCTGCTAGATTGCACCTGTATGAGTAGATGGACACCAGATTGGCCCCTAACTTAGGCGCCCCTTTCGGTATTTCTTTATTGTTCAAAAGAGGGAATAAACGCTGTGGTTCCTACAAGCTGCCCCGCACAAACTCGGCTGAATTTCCACTGTTCCAGCCCGATTTCGGCAGCATAACTGACCGACTTTCCCGACGCATACGGACACTTTACAAAACCTGGCGAGAATCTGCAGCACGCTGAATTCTCTGTTTTCAGCCCTGAAAATGCGCCAGATCACCTGTACAGCGGTCCCCTTGCCTCCCCGAACCTCCTGGGGGTATTAGGGTCCGTTTAGGGCCAAAACCCTAAACCTGCAAAAATACACAGCAGGCTGTAATTCACTGTTTCGGGCTCCGTTCCGCGTGCCGGTCGCATCCCTAGCAAGTCCTCGAGCTCCCGCACCTGTAGGGCTACTTGCCCTTTGAATCGGACGAGATTTCTGGCGTGAAACCTCTCCGAATTCACCTGTACCTGCGGGGGGATTAGCCGCTAGCTAATCCAGTACCTGTGCAAGAGGCTCTTGCCTCGGCAATCGCGCATGAACCCACACAACTGTACATTGGTCAAATGAAGAGCCCACTAGAGGGGCATAACATACTGCCAAAGGGGAGAGAGAGGGCAGTGCGTAGCGTGCAGGGCATCACTCCTGGCACCGCACTGTGCATAAGAGGGAAAGCAAGCACTCCATAGCTCTTAACCTGTGACAAATCTGAAAATGAGGCTCTCCCTCCTTCAAATTCAGCGCCACTTCTTGTTGCATGAGGCAAGTGCACCAGAATGTGCCACTTGGCACATTTACAAGCATTTTCCCGATTCAGGGTTGCCGCCTAAAAATCTCCCAACCGGTTGCCCAGTTGACTTCACGGCAGAGTAAGAAAATGTTCCCTTTGTCATTCCGGAGGTAATGACGTCAACACATTTTCAGGTCCCAAAATAGCAGTTCCCTAAATTTTAGGAGATACTGCCATTGTATCTTTCTAGGTCATCCGACCCTCTTTGTACACTGCGGCCACATCCAGAACTGAAATGTAGCCTCTGTAGCAAAGGATTCCACTTTGGCTAGTCAATGACCCCACTTGGCTAACCATAGTCCTTGTCCAACCTTAGTGCTCTATTGCCCTCAGGCCTGGACTCCCTCTGGACAGTTCCACACTAGCTATGCAATGCAGGGCAGTTAGATTTCCCGAGGGGTGTTTCCAAAAAGTGAAAGTAAATAGGTAATAAGAAAGAAATCAACAAAAAGGATAGATAGTAGTCACATGCTGGTGACACATACCCAAACCTACAGTTTAAGAATGCAGTTACACATGTACCCTTTAATAGAAGTAATTACTGTATCCTTGATAAACTGACAAGAAATACTCACTTCTATAGCACTAACCACACTTTTGGACATTGCGTAAGAGCAATTGCCAAACTGACAATCTATACAGCTCTAACATTCATGTAACATGTACTTGATTTGAGCTTACTTTAAATACCATGTACATCATTTCTTTCAGAAGCCATTGTCATACTGACAATCCATGTAGCTTTGAAAGTCAAGGGGTCAAGGTAGGTTGCAAATAGAAGGCTTCAAGATAAAGTGATAACACAGTTGGTGACTTTGCAAGTTCACCTTCTTCTATCCACTTAGCATCCATTGGTGGATAGTTTCTGAACTTCACCAAGTAACGCCTAGCAACCTTGCCTTTCACTTTTCTTTCTTTATGTGCCAAAATCTGTTCCGGGACCAAGATCTTGTCAAGTTCCTCGACTTCCGGCTGATCTTCAGCTGGCATATCTTCTGGCACATCACCCACATAGGGTCTGAGAAGACTCACATGAAACGCATTGTGAATCTTCTAACTCTCAGGCAATTTTAGCCTATATTCAACATCACTGATTATGTCGCATACTTGAAAAGGTCCATAGTAACGCATGCTGAGCTTTGGAAATAGTCTTTCCTTGCCCTTCATCTTCTTTAACCTTGCCTTTTCAAAGCGTAGAAGCACCCAATCACCAAGTGAATATACCACTTCACGACGGTGACGATCAGCTGCTTTCTTTTGCTTTGCCTGAGTCTTTTCTAAGGCCACTTTGACCTTCTTGTACATTTCATCCATGTCCTGAACATACTTATCTGCTTCAAATATCTTGTCCTTTGTATGTAGTATGGGAGGAACTTTCTTGCCACCTTCAACTATCTCAAAAGGTGCCTTGCCAGTTGATGAATGCACTGTATTATTGTATGCATACTCCACCAATGGCAAATACTGCTCCCACTTTCCTTTATGCTCGGACACGTAGCACTTCAATAGATCTAGGACAGTAGAATTTGCCTCTTCTAACTGCCCATCTCTTTGAGAATGAAATGACGAAGAGAATTTGAGCGTTGTGCCCATATTCTCAAATAAGGCTCTCCAGAACAAACTTGTCATGCGTGGATCACGGTCGCTAACAATCGACTGTGGCATGCCATGATACTTGAAAATATTGCTTATAAACAAGCGTGCCATCTGATCTGGCTTTATCTTCTTCCTGATAGAAATAAAATGAGCCTGCTTGTTGAATTTGCAAATGATGGTCCAAATACCATCGTTTCTTGTCTGCGTTCTCGGAAGATCAAAGATAAAATCCATAGCAATACTTTCCCATGGTTTATCTGGAATAGGTAGTGGTTGCAATAACCCTGGTGCCTTTTGCCTGTCAAACTTGACCTTCTGGCATATTAGGCATTCTCGCACAAAGGCATCCACATCTCTTCTCAATGTAGGCCAGTAGAAGAATGTCTCAACCACTTAACTGTAGCATCGATACCACGATGCCTTGCATACGGTGGGACATGACTCTTCCATAACTTTGCGTCGCAATGGCTTTGTGACACACAATCTGCCATGCATCATCATGAACCCATCTTTGAGAAGATAGTGTTCATGACGTTGTCCATCCATTAGCTGCTCGAAGACCCTTGCAAAATCTTCATCATTTGCATACTGTTCCGTTATATCATCAAGTTCATGATGATAAGGAATTGACACAGCTGAAATTTGTGGCTTCCTTGAGAAGGCATCAGCCACAACGTTCTTCTTGCCTTCCACATGCACAATCTGAAAATGGAACATGGACAAGATATTTACCCATCGCATATGCTTCTCAGATAACTTTGCCTGTGTCAAGAAGTATCGCAAGGTCTGATGATCCGTTTGGACAACGAAATCTGCACCGAGCAGGTAGTGTTTCCAACTTAAGAGCGCATGAATCACGGCCTGCAGTTCTTTTTCATAGACTTGCATAGTCTTTTCTGGCCCTTGTAAGATTCTACTCTCATAGGCTACTACCCTGCTATCTTGCATTAGCACTGCACCAAAGCTACTACCGCAGGCGTCGCACTGGACCACAAATGACTTCCTAAGATCTGGCAACACAATGACTGGATCTGAAGTCATCTTTTCCATTAAAAGATTAAAAGCTGAAATCTCTTTTTGTGTCCATCTGAAGTGTGACTGCCTTCTTTTGAAGAGCATGTAAAGGTGAAGCAATCTCAGTAAAATTTCGGATAAACCTTCTGTAATAGGAGCATAGTCCCAAGAAGCTTCCGACATCGTGCACCGTCTTCAAATCTGGCCATGACTTGATCGCTTCAACTTTTGCAAGATCCATTCTGACACCATCTGTGAATCTCTTCCAAGAAAAATTCACTTTTCTTTGCATTGATGAGCAACATATGGCTGCGTAGCTCTTTGAACACAATGGCCAAGTGATGCCTATGCTCCTCTTCATTCTTTGAGTAGACTATCATGTCGTCGTAGAATGTACCAACAAACTGCTGGTGTGGACGAAAAATTTTGTCCATCATCCTATTGAACGTAGCAAGAGCATTTGTGAGACCAAAGGGCATCACTAAAAATTCGTAAAGGCCAAACGTCGTTCTAAAAGCAGTCTTGTGCACATCCTCTGATCTAATGCGGATCTGATGGTACCGACTCTTTAGATCTATCCTGTTAAACATAGCTGCTCCTAATTTGTCCAGAATATCATCAATTCTAGGTATAGGAAACCTATTCTTGATGGTATTCTTGTTCAGTGCACGGTAGTCGATGCACATACGCCATGAGCCATCCTTTTTCTGCACCAACAACACTGGAGAACAGAATGGAGATGAACTGGGTTGAATCAGCCCCTTTTCTAACAGCTCATGTACTTGGCTCATTATCTCTTTCTGCTGAGCCGCACTAACCCTGTATGGAAGCTTATTTGGTGGACTACTGCCTGGCACCAAATCTATCACATGGTCCTCGGGTCTCTCTGGCGGTAGTTGAGACGGTAATGAATCGGAAAAACAGTCACTATACTGTTGTAAAAACATTGACCTTTCTTTATCTAACACTTATAAATTTGATTCATCACAATCTGACACTTCACGTGCAAAAGCCAAGTACGCAGAAAGATGCTTTTTCATTACAGAAGTAATAGTAGAAGCTGATACAGTGGGAATAGACTCCCCTTTAAGCTTTACATCCAGAATGTGAGTCTTTCCCCTGCTCTGTACAATGATCTTTTTGTTGTAGGCATGCATGATTCTCGGTACATGAAACAACCAAGGAATACCTAGCAACACATCACATCCGTCCAGTAGCATGATGTAAAATTCTTCAGCATCTACATAGGATTGGATATGTAGGCACAACTTTCCGATGATAGGTGTCACAGCCTCTGTATGGCCAGGACATGCCAAACCTGCCTCTGCTGTATACCCCATCTCTTCAGGTCTGATTCCCAACTTTGAAGCCAATTCTGGGGAAATGAAGTTGGCTTTGGCACCTGGATCAAAGAAGATAAGCACTGTTTGATCCTTGACCTTTCCCCATGCTCTGCAAAGCTCACTTGCATTTGAATTTGGCTTGTCGCCCACCATATCTGGCTCTAGACCAGCCATGGGCCTCTTTCCTTTCCTGTCCTCCTTGTCTTCAGAATCAGCTGGCCTTTTCTTTTGAGGACAATTGTAAGCAATGTGGCCAGGCTGCTCACAGATAAAGCATTTGTTCTCTGACCTCAGGACCTTCTTTTGCTCTTCCGACTTGCGAGGAAAAAGTCTTTTCCATTTCTTTGCTGGTCCCTTTTCTGATTCAGCCGCAACTTTGCCTTTCCTTGCGTTCGCTGGCTCCTGAGTCCCTTTAGAAACCTCATTGGGAACGTACTTCTTCACTGAATTTTTCTTGGCTGATCCTTCCTTAACGCCAGTATTAAATTCACAATCTTCTCCCTTGAGCAAACCATTGCCAGTGTTTGCTACCTCGATGAGCTGTGTCAAAGTAGTGACTTTGGTCTTCGTGCAGTACTTTCTCAATCCTTTGGGTAGGCCACAACAGTATTTTTCAATCTGTTCTGTCAATGGCACAAACCTATAGGAAGTTACTGGAAGTAGAGCTTTCCAAAACTTCCGATTGTAGTCATCTAGATTCTTGCAAGTGGCAACATTAAGCTGGTGCCATTCTGTCATGACATCTGCCTCAAAGATAACCATGCTGTTGCAAAAATCTGCTTGAAGTAAATCCATGTGGAAGGAGCTTGCCCTTGAAGCAATAAAGTTGTCTACCATTGTCCTGCATTCCCTGTCAAGAAAGTGGTTGCCTTGCAGACCTTTGAAGCCTCTGTAAAGTTTCCCCCTGCATAGGCCTTGTCAAATTGCTGGAGGAATGAGAGAGCCTTCTTCCTGTCATCAAACCCTGTAAAGGTCCTGAATGTCACACCTTTGCCACCTTCTTTGTACGGAGTTGGCCTCTCCAACGGCGTTAAGTTGTCATATGGAAGTGATTGAAACATGGGAACACTGTTAGGGTTCATCTGGATTCTGTGTTCCTTGGCCGCTATTAAGTTCACTTGGAAATGCCATATTTGGCTGTTGATTTGTAATTCCAGCCATACCAAAATTTGCATATGGCATCCCAAATTGGCCCTGAGTGCTTTGAAACCCTGGTAGCATGCCCGTGACACCATACATGGGGTTAGGCATCATTGTTTGAGCACCCCCGAACACTGTTCTTGTCGTGTAAAACTGATTTCGAGGTTCATGAACAACCATGCTCTGGAATACCGATCCACCTCCAAAATAACCAGGGTGTACTGAAGGTGGTGGGAAGACTTGTTGCATAGCCTGTAGGTTGCTTCCTTGCCCATTAGAACTAGCTATAGGCTGCTGAAAGGTGGCTGGCTGAACTGGTACAGCTTGAAAGACTGGCATTTCAGCCACCTGTTCTTGCACCTTAGGCACAGGTTGTGGAGACTGCATGGTCTCCGTCAAGTGTACAGGTGTTTCCATTGATTCTGCAGTATGAATCACCTGTGCTTGAGCCTTAACAGGCTTTTGAATATGATCCAGTGACCCAACTTGCTGAGACGGAAAAGGAGGTTGCAGAAAGGCTAAGAACATCGGGTTCTGCATTACTTGTGTGAACATAGCCATAGCAGTAGCCAACTGGGTCTTGAATCACTGTAACAGGGAACGGGGGGAACATAGCCCAAACGTTCCGAAACGGCGTTCCGGACGAGTCCCGTTCCCGAAACGGAGATGGGAACGAAACGCCGTTCCGGAACGGGGTGTAACCGGAATGGTGTTCCAGAATGGGCAGAACATGAGGCGGAATGGCGAAACGCAGGGCGAAACAGGCAAAAGTAGGCATTTGGGGAAAACAATGGGCTTCTGGGGACAGATTTGCGGTTGTTCGGGGAACATATTTGGTGCAGTTTGAGGGTAGGTGTGGGGGTAGATTTGGGGTTGTTTAGGAGTTTATTCGGGACTAAGCTGAATGGAGGTAATTCAATCCGTGGACCGTTCCAGCCCCGTTCCCGTTCCGGCCCCCCCTCCTCCTCTCCGTTCCTGTCCCGTTCCGGACCCTCCCGTTCCCGTTCCGGGTAACTATGTCCTGAATATATCATCATCCGACTGTGGTGGTCTTGAAGACTCACCCACTTCATGTGTCTGTTGACCCTGCGAAGAGGAAACCTCTTCAGTCACATCATTTGGTCTGTCAGCCATAATTGCAATTTCCTGTGTCTGGTCTATGACCCCCTGTGTCTTCAAGCCCAAACTGACCAAGGCTCACTTCTATGGGAAAAAATGATTTAATCCCGGCGATGGAACCATGAAACCGGCCTGTTTAATCCAAAAAGGGCGGTAGACCTTAGACTTAAACCTTATTTGCTTTCACCCATTTAATTTGTCGCCCACTTTACCTGTACTTTCAAGACACAACAAAGGGGAAAGGGATAGAGGATGCTAGATTGCACCTGTATGAGAAGACTGACACCAGATTGGCCCCTAAATAGGCGCCCCTTTCGGTATTTCTTTATTCTTTAAAAGAGAGAATAAACGCTGTGGTTCCCTACAAGCTGCCCCGCACAACCTTGGCTGAATTTCAACTGTTCTGGCCCGATTTCGGCAGCATAACTGTACTAGGACCCTTCATAGTCAGTATTCCCACGCATTGGATAACTTTCCCGACGCATACAGACACTTTGCAAAACCTGGTGAGAATCTGCAGCACGCTGAATTCTTTGTTTTCTGCCCCGAAAATGCGCCAGATCACCTGAATAGCAGTCCCCTCGCGTCCCCGAACCTCCTAGGGGTATTAGGGTCCGTTTAGGGCCAAAACCCTTAACCAGCAAAAATACACAGCAGGCTGTAATTCACTGTTTCGGGCTCCGTTTTGCGTGCTGGTCGCATCCGTAGCAAGTCCTCGAGCTCCCGCACTTGTAGGGCTACTTGCCCTTTGAATCGGACGAGATTTCGCACGTGAAACCTCTCCGAATCACCTGTACCTGCGGGGGATTAGCCGCTAGCTAATCCAATATTTGTGCAAGAGGCTCTTGCCTCGGCAATCGCGCATGAACCCACACAACTGTACATTGGTCAATTGAAAAGCCCACTAGAGGGGCATAACATACTGCCATAGGGGAGAGAGAGGGCAGTGCGTAGCGTGCAGGGCATCACTCCTGGCACCGCACTGTACATAAGAGGGAAAGGAAGCACTCCATAGCTCTCAACCTGTGACAGAAGGAGGAAAGTGCACAGAAATGTGCACTTGGCACATTTACAGGCTATTTCCCGTTTCGGGGTTGCCGCCTAAAAATCTCCCGACCGGTTGCCTAGTTGACTTCACGGCAGAGTAATAACATGTTCCCCTTGTCATTCCGGAGATAATGACGCGAACACATTTTCAGGTCCCAAAATAGCAGTTCCCTAAATTTTAGGAGATGCTGCCATTGTATCTTTCTAGGTCATCTGACCCTCTTTGTACACTGCAGCCACACCAAGAACTGAAATGTAGCCTCTGTAGCAAAGGATTCCACTTTGGCAGTCAATGACCCCACTTTGGCTAACCATAGTCCTTGTCCAACCTTTGTGCTTTGTTGCCCTCAGGCCTGGACTCCCTCTGAACAGTTCGACACTAGCTATGCAATGTAGGGCAGTTAGATTTCCCGAGGGGTGTTTCCAAAAAGTGAAAATGAATAAATAATAAGAAAGAAATCAACAAAAAAGATAGATAAAAGTCACACGCTGGTGACAGATGGTACTCCTAGTTTTGATATCAAGAGCTTAATCCCTTCATAACTGGCGCTACATTTGATGTTTACCTTCAAATGAAGTGGAATTCCGTGAAAACAAGGAGGTGCGACTTATGGACCATGCCAGGTAGAATTAGAAAACCATTTCAGAAATCCAGTAGAACCGATTTCGAGAGAGAGTAGCATGTGACGAGAGGTAGTGCCAAATTGTGAGGGTAGGTGAATCCTGTGCTTCAAACTTCTGATAAAGAAACTTAAAGAGGTAGGGGAGATTTCCGAAACTATCAATACTGCAAAAGTATATCATATCAAGGTAGGTAGTCGATGCAAGCTAGATAGACAATTATGCGGTTTGCATGAGCCCACATTTGATTCTTTTGGAGATGCTTTTACCATGAGGCTATTTTTTGGTACGCTCATATCTTTCAGTCAGTATTCACGATGGTAACTTCCTTGACCAGCCTTCATCTGAACAGGTCATGGGTGATACTGGAGGATCTATGTTGGGCCGTGATATGGAGGCTCTTATTGACAGAGCCAGAGCTTTCAAGAAGGACAAGGGGGATTCTTTTATATCCGTTGAGCACTTGGTTCTTGCCTTTACACAAGACAAACGATTTGATCAGCAGGTATGCAAGGATTTCCAGATAAGTCTGAAAGCTCTTACTACAGCTGTACCAGCTATTCGAGGGACCCAGAAGGTTATTGATCAAGGTGGGTTTGTGGTAACAATGAAGGAGGGAAGTCATGCTTGCATTTTGAAACTCAGTATCAAGTTCTTGTCTCTCATTTTCCCACAGACCCCGAGGGTAAGTACGAAGCTTTGGAGAAGTATGGAAAGGATCTAACAGAGATGGCCAGACAAGGGAAGCTTGATCCTGTAATTGGAAGAGATGATGAGATTCGGCGATGCATCCAGATACTTTCGAGGAGGACAAAGAATAATCTGGTTTTGATAGGAGAGCCTGGAGTTGGAAAAACTGCAATTTCTGAAGGGTGAGCTGTGTTTCTGCCTTGTCCAGTGTCTCGTTAAGAGGATCCTTTTTTATGATGTGAATAAGTTTACTGAGGTCCAAGCTTTCTTATGAAAGAGAAAATGTGTTTGAGCACACTTTGACTGCATTTTTAGTGCTTATGCATGTTTCTCTTTATCAAGCAGACGTGGTGGCTATGCCGTGTTAGGGTATTTTGGCTGATGAATGCTTTCTTTTTCTATTGTGGCGGGTTGGCTCAGCGAATTGTTCAAGGAGATGTTCCCCAAGCATTAATGAATAGAAAAGTAAGAATGTGAAACTGTTGGTCGTACAGTGTGCCTCATTTGCACTTCCTATTCGATGTCTGGGAGCTTACGTACTCTGTTTCTGTCTTTGTTTTTGTCACTATGGAATGACTGGCTTTCAGTGGTATTATACATGACTGGCTTGCAGTGGTGTAATTTTGATACTGTGCTCACCTTTTGTCGATTGTCTTGTATGCCAGCTCATCTCCTTGGACATGGGAGCTCTGATAGCTGGTGCAAAATATCGTGGAGAGTTTGAAGACAGGCTAAAAGCTGTTTTGAAAGAAGTTACTGATTCAGATGGGCAAATTATTCTCTTTATCGATGAGATCCATACTGTTGTAGGAGCTGGTATGCAATCTTTTGAGATCCTATGGATCGCACAATTAGGCTAGCAGAATCTTGTGGAGTGTCACTAATTGTACTGATGTGTGATTCAGGTGCAACAAATGGAGCCATGGATGCAGGAAACCTGCTTAAGCCAATGCTTGGACGTGGGGAGTTAAGATGTATTGGAGCAACAACTCTTGATGAGTATAGGAAATACATAGAGAAAGATCCAGCATTAGAACGTCGTTTTCAGCAAGTCTACGTGGACGAGCCAAGTGTCGAAGACACTATATCCATTCTTCGAGGATTGCGCGAACGGTATGAGTTGCATCATGGGGTCAGAATCTCTGATAGTGCTTTGGTAGCAGCGGCGATACTTTCTGATTGTTACATCAGTGACAAGTTTCTTCCTGATAAAGGTAAGTGGCTGTTGGATTAGGTCTTTTGCAGTTAGTTTTTTGTAATACTGGAACTGGACAAGCTGAGTGTATTTTTTTTCTGTGGGGACAAAGGTGTATTGGGCTTCTTTAAATCAAGGTCTAGTTATTAGGGATGCAGAAATTAGGCTCGTAGTGAATAGATACTCCTGATAAAGGTAAGTGATTTGTACCATTGGAACTGGACAAGCTGAGTGTATCCTTTCAATTTGTCTGTGGGGACAAAGTTATATTGATTCTACCTACTCGCATACTCGCTCTTTTTGAAAATTCCATTAGTTCCGTAGATTCCCTTCCCCCCCTTTTTGTGAGCTAGGCTCCTGATCAAGATTCCCCCCTCACCTACCCTGATCGTCTGCTCCTTCCTCGCCCTCCTGCTGCTAATAAGACTTTGCTCGCGCGTGACTTGCGACAGCAAAGCTGTTGCTAATTGGACTATTTTCTTATTTTTAATGATTAATTTTTTTAAGGATATTTTATTATGTGCACTAAGAACTGTTAAAAGATTGTAGCTACAGGAACTGCCATCAGGAACGGGCAACTCTGATGTGTCATTTGATGGGTGACGGTAAACATCGCGAAGGAGTTTCCGTAAGTTCTGTGGAAAGGGCCGGGTTACGAGTGCCCCTGATGCGTCACATGATGGGTGACGGGTGCATCAGTAAGGGGGCATCCCGTAGGCTAAGGAGGAAATCCGAATTGAGTAAGAAAATACGCGTAAGAACGCAAGCACAAGAATAAAGATGGGTTCAATGAAGCTTTTTACGAAAAGCAGGAACAATTGCGGGAAGGCAGAGGCCTTCCCGCGAGGAATCTATGTTTGCATTGCATTCGTGCATGTGGTTGCATCCAAGGACGCCTGGGAAGTCTTGTTAAATGCATTGGTTTTAACTCATAAGGTTTTATTGAGTTTTTGGGCAGGTTCAGACCAATTGCCGGCCGCCCACTTAATAAGTGGGCAGCCACTTAGAGGATAAAGCAACAAAACCAGCCAGCGAATTCTCTCTCCCTATTTCGGGTAGAACAGCGCAAAAAAAAAAAAAAAAAAAAAAAAACGGCCGCGATCTCTACGCGGGCAGTTATTCGTGCCGTGGCCAGGGAGCTATAAAAGCACCACATGCCCTCACTCACGGGAAGGTACCAACATCAGCAAGAGAAGACTCTGCCGCAAGAGATCGCGAGACTACGAAGCACGGAAGTCGCTTTTCCCGCGCAAGAGCGACAGGTATCTATTGTGGATTCGCCATACGAATTGTTGTCGCGTGTTTGTGTGGTTTGTTTTGCAGGAATCTCCCGTTTTACGGGAATGCCCTTCACGGGAAGTACTGCTTCACGCCTAAGTCCCTTACGGGAAAGTACGGCTTCGCGCCTAAGTCCCTTACGGGAAGGAACGGCCTTGTGCCCAAGCCCTTTATGGGAAAGCACGACCTTCGGGTCTAAGATTACAGAACGGAGGGGTTTCCTCAGGTTCTCGTGCTTGTATAAGAATTCTCCTTGAATAAAAGAATACTCTTAACAGGGGGGGGGGGGAGACCAACCCATCTTCTGGTCCCCAATACTGTGTTGATCTTCTCCCTTCTCTCATGTTTTCAAAGAATTATAATTTTCAGATTTTCTAAGTGCTCGTGTACGCTCCCGTTTTGTGTCAGTGGTATCAGAGCTCGGACTCCTCTCTTTCTCTTCAAAGAAGGACGATTCTGGGAAGAACGGGAAGAACCATGTCGAGCCAAGGGTGAAGCGTTGAAGAGGAGCTTCAACAAGTGCAAGCTCAGCTTGTGGAGTTGCAACAAATTCTACTGTTGCCAGACGTCCAAAAGCTTTTGGGCGGAATGAAGAAAACGAATGGAACTGATGCAGCCAAGCATCCAGACAACACTGTTGGCGTGAGACCACAGGAGGCAAGAGAAGAAGCACGTGTCGAGGTGCACAAAGGATCTTCGGATCGGAATGAACGACCTACTTCAAGGAAAGGCCAGGAAAAAGCGTTCTCTCTGCTAAACGAGAGCAAGGACATCTCTATCTCATCTCCATCTTACTCTCCTGATTATACTTCTACTTCTCGATCATCTCGTCAGAAGAAGGAAGAAGCTATTACCGCCACTACCATACATCAACCTAAAGATAAGCCTCGATTCAAGAAGCAAGGTCGCAAGTCTCAACATCGCATGAGAGTCTTCAAATTGGGCGACAAGGACATCAAGTTCGAAACCTACAACGGACGGAGAGACATCTCCAAAGCACTGTCCTTCATCAGACAGTTTGAAGTCGCCTTTACCAATGGGCACTTCACAGAAAAATCCAAATTACACCATGTGGGGATGCACCTCAAGGAAACGGCAAGTGATTGGTGGTTAGCCAAGATTCTAGAAGGTTCTCAGGCAGAACTTGGGAGAGATTCAAATCTGAATTTTATGAACAGTTTCTTCCGCCTGACTTCGAGCAGGACATACGAAAGGAATGGGACTGGCTCGCCCAGAAGGAACATGAGAGAGTCACTACCTATGTGGACAAGTATTGGTCGGTTCTTCTGAAGGTCACTCCCTTCATGAAGATTGCCGACGAGGAAAAGAAACGAAAGTTCGAAACGGGTCTCCAACCGTAGCTTCGAAAGAGTATAAAGGTGTATGCGCATGATACTCTTCAGAGGATGATGGAGTCAGCAATCATTGCTGAGGATTTGCACTCAACTGGGACGCCCAGAAAGATGGAGCATAGGACTTACCGTGCAAGACAAAGAGGGGTCTACGATGACCAAGGGGGCCAAGGAAGAAAACGTCCTCCATCTAGAGACGATGATCATTCTAAGAAGCCAGAGGGCTTTGGCAAGCGAACTAAGTACCTTTCTCCTACTCAACTTCAAACTTTCAGAGAGGAAGGAAGATGCTTCTACTGTGGCGAGAAAGGACATATGAAACCGGACTGCTCGCTAAAGCAGCAACGGCAAGAGCAAGCCTCTACGAGGCAAGAGAAAGCAAGGAAGGAACTTGCACCACCAAGCTCGAACTCCATTCCAGATGTTCAAGGAAACACAGAAATGGAGAAAGGGAAGCGTCTTCAATTTATTGAAAAGTACAAGGATTGTTTCACGGAAACACTTCTTGATGAACTCCCTCCGGTACGCCCGGAAGATCACCGCATAGATCTCATACCGGGTAGCTCGCCTCCCAATCAACCCCCTTACCGGGTGAGTCTTGCTCAGCAAGAGGAAATTTTGAAGCAAGTCAACGAGCTTCTAGAGAAAGGGTTGGTACGGCCTAGTGCTTCACCCTACTGCTCTCCAGTTCTACTGGTGCAGAAGAAAGATGGCACGTTTCGAATGTGCATAGACTACCGGTCTTTAAACAAGATCACAATCAAGAATCGCTTTCCTATCCCTCGGATTGATGATATACTTGCAAGTGTCTTTAGTCGCATAGACTTAAAGAGTGGGTATCATCAGATACGGATCACCCCTGAGGATGTCCATAAGACTGCTTTCCGCACAACCTTTGGACTATATGAATTCTTGGTAATGCCTTTCGGCTTGACCAATGCTCCTGCGACGTTCAATCACATGATGGACCGCATTTTCAGCCCGTATCGAGCTTTTACGGCAGTATTCTTTGACGACATACTCATCTTCTCTAAGTCGGAAGAGGAACATCGGAAGCCCTTGGACTTAGTGTTTCAAGAATTGCGAAAGCATGAGTTGCATGTGAATGCAAAGAAGAGCGAGTTCTTTCTCTTAGAGATGCACTATCTCGGCCATATAGTCTCTCACAATCAAGTGAGTATGGATCTTGCCAAGATCCGAGTGGTAGAAGATTGGCCTATTCCCACTACGGTACATGATGTACGTAGTTTCCTGGGATTATGTTCGTATTATCGAAGGTTTGTTCGAGGATTTGCTCATGTAGCAGGACCACTTTATGACTTGATAAAGAAGAAGATTCCTTTAAGATGGGGATCGAGACAACAAGGAGCTTTTGATCGGCTCAAGTACTTGCTAAGCCATGGACCTATTTTGATAGTGTCTGACTTAAGAAAACCATTTGAGGTTCACTCCGATGCTTTAGGTGATAGCAGTGTTAAACCAAGAAGGCCATGCAGTGGTCTACGAAAGCAGACGACTTAAGGATGCAGAGTTGCATGCATCAATCTACGAAAAGGCACTCACGGCTGTGATTCACGCCTTATCCAATTGGAAG
Source organism: Adiantum capillus-veneris (assembly GCF_014529385.1). Taxonomy (NCBI): domain Eukaryota; kingdom Viridiplantae; phylum Streptophyta; class Polypodiopsida; order Polypodiales; family Pteridaceae; genus Adiantum; species Adiantum capillus-veneris. Next base: position 103,595,876 of record NC_140946.1, read on the forward strand.
CACTATCTTCTAGGAGCGGATTTTGTGATCAAGATTGATCACCAGAGTTTGTGGTATTTTCTTACGCAAAGGAAACTATCTGAGAAGCAGATGAGATGGGCTAACTTTTTGTCTATGTTTCACTTCCAGATCCTTCACACGGCTGGGAGTAAGAATGTAGTCGCAGACGCATTGTCTAGGCGGCCAAGGGTGAACGCTATCACTTCGGTGTATCACCAAGAATTAGAAGCACTACCGGATTTGTATCCGAATGATCCAGACTTCTCCACCATTTGGGAAAAGCTACATCGTGGAGAGAATGAGTTTCCCTATTCCATTCGGGACGGTTATCTCTACCACCATCAAGCCATATGTGTGGCGGAACCATTAAGAAAGAAGATCATGGATGAAGCACACGCTTCGCCTTATGCGGGTCATCGGGGTATTCTCCCTACGACCTTAGCAATGGAAAGATATTTCTTTTGGCCTAGCCTTAAAGCAGACATTGATAAGTATGTTAGGGAATGCTTGGTTTGCCAAAAAGTGAAGTATGATCGGCATAAGACGCCTGGGTTGCTACAACCATTGCCTGTGCCTAATGAATCTTGGGAAAGTATTGCCATGGACTTCATCATGGACCTCCCTAGAACTCAGACTGAAAATGGCGCGATCTGGACCATTGTGGACCGGTTTAGCAAGCAAGCACACTTTATACCAGTCAAGAAAACGATCAAAGCAGATCATATGGCTAGGGTCTTTCTAGCACAGATCTTTAAGCATCATGGAATGCCTAAGTCTATTGTGAGCGATCGAGATCCTCGCATGACAGGAAATTTTTGGCGTGCCTTGATGGATAATCTTGGTACAAAGCTGAATTTTTCATCTGCCTACCATCCTCAAACGGACGGGCAAAGTGAGATAGCCAATTCCACAGTATTGGACATGTTAAAAGCTTATGTGTCAGACCGGCAATCTGACTTGGAGAAATATTTGCCTCTTGTCGAGTATGCGTATAACAATACCATACACTCATCGACGGGGAAAACACCTTTTGAGATTCTCTATGGTAAGCCTTTGCTTCCACCCATCCTTTTAACTAAGGATAAGATCTTTGCAGCAGATGAGTTTGTCCGGGATTTGGACACCGCCTACGGGCAAGTTAGGAGAGCTATTCTACGCTCTCAGGAAAAGCATAAGAAAGCTGCAGACAAGCACAGAAGGAATCTAGACTTAACAGTCGGATAGTTAGTCTTACTCAAGTTTGAGAAGGCAAGACTTAAGAAACAAGCGTCTCATAAGGGGAAGGTGGTAAAACTTTCTACCCGTTACTATGGGCCGTTTAAGATCACTGAGCGAGTGAATGATGTCACCCTCCGATTAGAGCTACTGCTTAATTGGAAGATCCATAATGCTAATGCTTTCCATGTCAGTTTACTCCGGTCGTATGTGGGACCGCCTCCAAGCCAGCCTAGTGCTGAGGAACTTCCTGAGGTTGAGGAAACAGAAGAAATACTCCAACCGGAGCAGATAGTAAGTCATCAGGAGCGGCCTCTCAAATCCAGAAAGATAACACGGAAGTATTTGGTTAAGTTTAAGAACTACTCGAATCTAGATGCTCAGTGGATGACGTAGGAGGAATTAGCAGCTTATCCCCAGATACTGGGGGTATATGTCCAAGCACTACAGTTGAGGTCAACTGTTTAGAAGCCAGAGGGATGTTGCTAATTGGACTATTTTCTTATTTTTAATGATTAAATTTTTTAAGGATATTTTATTATGTGCACTAAGAACTGTTAAAAGATTGTAGCTACAGGAACTGCCATCAGGAACGGACAACTCTGATGTGTTATTTGATGGGTGACGGTAAACATCGCGAAGGAGTTTCCGTAAGTTCGATGGAAAGGGCCGGGTTACGAGTGCCCCTGATGCGTCACATGATGGGTGACTGGTGCATCAGTAAGGGGGCATCCCGTAGGCTAAGGAGGAAATCCGAACCGAGTAAGAAAATACGCGTAAGAACGCAAGCACAAGAATAAAGATGGGTTCAATGAAGCTTTTTACGAAAAGCAGGAACAATCGTGAGAAGGCAGACGCCTTCCCGCGAGGAATCTATGTTTGCATTGCATTCGTGCATGTGGTTGCATCCAGGGATGCCTGGGAAGTGTTGTTAAATGCATTGGTTTTAACTCATAAGGTTTTATTGAGTTTTTGGGCAGGTTCAGACCAATTGCTGGCCGCCCACTTAATAAGTGGGCAGCCACTTAGAGGATAAAGCAACAAAACCAGCCAGCGAATTCTCTCTCCCTATTTCGGGTAGAACAGCGCCAAAAAAAAAAAAAAAAAAAAAAAAAAAAAACGGTCGCGATCTCTACGCGAGCAGTTATTCGTGCCGTGGCCAGGGAGCTATAAAAGCACCCCATGCCCTCACTCACGGGAAGGTACCAACATCAACAAGAGAAGACTCTGCCGCAAGAGATCGCGAGACTACGAAGCACGGAAGTCGCTTTTCCCGCGCAAGAGCGACAGGTATCTATTGTGGATTCGCCATACAAATTGCTGTCGCGTGTTTATGTGGTTTGTTTTGCAGGAATCTCCCGTTTTACGGGAAGGCCCTTCACGGGAAGTACGGCTTCACGCCTAAGTCCCTTACGGGAAAGTACGGCTTCGTGCCTAAGTCCCTTACGGGAAGGAACGGCCTTGTGCCCAAGCCCTTTACGGGAAAGCACGACCTTCGGGTCTAAGATTATAGAACGGAGGGGTTTCCTCGGGTTCTTGTGCTGGTATAAGAATTCTCCCTGAATAAAAGAATACTCTTAAGGGGGGGGGGACCAGCCCATCTTCTGGTCCCCAATACTGTGTCGATCTTCTCCCTTCTCTCATGTTTTCAAAGAATTATAATTTTCAGATTTTCTAAGTGCTCTTGTACGCTCCCGTTTTGTGACAAAAGCCAAGAGGACCCTAAGAGCAAAGCCAAGAGAACCCTAACAGCACCTACTCGGTACACAGATACAGAAGCGTCAGAGATAGAGAGACAGAAAGAGAAGCGTCAACCAAGAGTGTTCTACAGCCTAGCTACTCTGCAATGTCTGATACAGACGGTCATGATAGACAAACGCAGAGAAGCACAAACACCACACTAGACGGGGTTGCTCTCTTGAGTTATTCGCAATCCAGATTCAGGTTCCATATCTGTAGCCCGGATGTTTCGGCATGTCCGACGCAAAGCAAAGTTCTGGATTTTTCTCGCATATACGAGAGAGAGGAAAAGAGACGTTCTTGCTAAAATAAACCAAAACTAAATCGCATCTTCCAGTGATTCTCCCTTTTTTCGATTTTTTCAAAATCGTGGCCACATACTGGGCTTCTTTAAATGAAGGTCTAGTTATTAGGAACCCAGAAATTTAGGCTAGTAGTGAATGGATACTCGGGGTATTTTTTCTAGGAGGAATCAACTTGTAGATCTTTGATTTTTGCTTCGCTTCAGGCAGGGAGCACATGAAGAGAAGAGTGATGTATAATGTTGTCCTTGCTAATACCTCAGAATTACTTATGAAATGGATGCTGATAAAGAGAGATTTACTTTTGTTTTGTGAACAATGGGTGTGAGAAAGGTGAATTAAATGCTTGGCTTTTCTTTTGAGGTAGTAGAAGGCAGAGGAGGAGCGAGTTGTTGTTTGATTTTCCTTAACAGTGTTTGTTGCTTCTTTGTTCCAGCAATTGATCTAGTTGATGAAGCAGCTGCAAAGTTGAAGATGGAGATAACTTCAAAGCCTACTGCTCTTGATGAAATTGACAGATCAGTTTTGAAACTTGAAATGGAACGCCTTTCTCTCATGAATGATACTGATAAAGCCTCCCGAGACAGGCTCACTAAGCTTGAAGCTGAGCTGGAAATTTTGAAGCAAAGACAGAAAGAGCTTACAGAACAGTGGGAGCATGAGAAGTCGGTCATGACCCGCATACAGTCGATTAAAGAAGAGGTACATCATACATGGTGGTTGCCCTGTTTTATGATGCTGTGTTCTGTCTGTACTTTAGAGTTTACTTGTAGCTGGGCAGGATTTGTTTGGTTGGTCATTTCAAATCTGATGTTTTGCTCTGTTATTATTTACATTTGAGCAGGTTGACAGGGTGAATATTGAAATTTGCAAGCAGAACGAGATTATGATCTCAACAGGGTGGCGGAGCTCAAGTATGGGAGCTTGATGGCATTGCAGAGGCAGCTAGAAGCAGCTGAAAAGGCTCTGGATGAGTATCAAAATAAGGGCAAGCCTATGTTTAGGGAGGAGGTGACGGATAATGACATTGTTGAGATTGTCAGTAAGTGGACTGGGATACCCGTCGCAAAACTCCAGCAATCTGAGAGAGAGAAACTTCTGTATTTAGATGTGGAGCTGCACAAGCGAGTTGTTGGACAAGATCAAGCAGTTAAAGCCGTTGCTGAAGCTATCCAGCGTTCACGAGCTGGGCTTGCAGATCCAAACAAGCCAATTGCTAGCTTCATGTTTATGGGTCCAACTGGCGTGGGTAAAACGGAGCTTGCCAAGGCTCTGGCATCGTATCTTTTCAATACTGAGGATGCCCTCATCAGGATTGATATGAGTGTACATGGAGAAACATGCTGTCTCGCGCCTCATTGGAGCACCTCCTGGTTATGTTGGATATGAGGAGGGAGGGCAGCTCACAGAAGCTGTGCGGAGAAGGCCCTATTCTGTTGTACTGTTTGATGAAATCGAGAAGGCTCATGCAGATGTATTCAAGATCTTTCTCCAGGTTTTGGATGATGGAAGGGTGACAGATGCACAGGGGAGGAAAGTTAGCTTCAAAAACACAATTATCATCATGACATCAAATATAGGTTCTCAGTACATTTTGAATATGGACACTGGTAATGGATCAGCTGAGAGCACTACGAGGCTATGAAGAACCGGGTGATGGAGGTGGCGAGGGCTACGTTTCGACCTGAATTTATGAACCGCATCGATGAGTACATCGACTTCCAACCATTGGATCGTGAACAGATCAATAGCATTGTGAAGTTACAGGTGTGTTTTGGTTCTTCTTTTTGGACTAAGCAAGGTACATGGTTGTGGGTCCTGTTGAAATGTGGTAGACTGGGCCATGGCAAAATGTGTGGATGACCTTTGTTCTTGTGCTCAATGGATTTAATTTGAAAGTCTTACATATGTTTTCTTGTGAAACAGTTGGTGCGGGTGCAAGAGAGGTTAAAAGACAAGAAAATTACTACCAAAGTTAGTGAGAGTGCTGTGCAACTGCTCGGTAGCCTTGGCTCTGATCCTAACTATGGAGCAAGGCCAGTCAAGCGAGTTATTCAGCACTATGTGGAGAATGAATTAGCGAAAGGTATATTGCGAGGAGAGTATAAGGAAGATGACACGGTGTTTATTGATACAGAGGTTTCTGCTTTTGCTGGCGGTCAGCTACCTCAGCAGAAGCTGGTGTTCAAGAAACTATCAGCACCAGAGAGTAGTATCCAAGATGTTGAAGGGGTTGCATTAGCGCAAAGCTGAGCAGCATGACTGTTGCTTACGAAGTGTATACTGAGGGATGTACGAGCAAGGAGACTGAAGTCATCTTTCATGTACTCTGTAAACAATGTAGAGCTTGTCTACAAGTCAAAGGGGAGCTCGAAGAAAGGGAGAGGTTCTAGCTGAGATTTTGTGAAGTTTTCAATGCGTGCAAGGTGAAAAATTCAATGTATACATACATGGACATGCATTGGGTCATTGGTACCTGCTGTCAAGTGAAAGCTTGATAGAGTGGTTGTACTCCTTATGCAGACATGGAGAAAGGGGAAAGATGTAGCATATGGTGATATGATACTGACACAGTAAGGCCTCCTTGTAAAGGTTTAGTAAAGGATGTCACAGTTTACCTTGGTTGTGTTGGTTGGTTGTTATGTGCGCATTGTTCTATGCAGTTCATTGAGCTTTTGGCTAGAAAGACGAACTACTTAGTTGTTTATGAAATTCTTTTGGCCTGCCAAAAGGGCATGGCCATAGTGTCACCTGCCCCATTTGGGCTTAACTAAAGATATTTTTCTCCCAATGTTTGTTTAAAAATACTGTGACTGGATACTCAAAATAGTGATCGTTATGTGAGTTCACCATGCGACATCCGTATAAAGAAGCAGCTATCATGTGTTAAAAGAGCGGTAGCCTCATCCAACCATCCACATAGCATGTTTATCTAGGGTGGTATACCTCTTTCTATAATGAATCATTCTCTTCACCGTAATTTTCAACCTCGTCTCATTCCTCAGCAACATCATCAACGGTTGGACTCTCTGCTCTACATACATGGTTCTTTAAATTGCTCAAAACAGGGTGGCAATGCATGCACTGCCCTCCACTCTCGAGCTACTCACACCTACGTCCACATGAACATGTATGCTTCCCCTCCTTTCATTACATAATTCTGTGTGAATTTTCTTTCATCCATTGTTTCTTTCCTTTGCTTGCCTGGATAGCAACCATGGATCCTCCCTATCCCATCACTATTCTGTCTCGATTGATATGGGCATTGCCAACTCTATGGAGCCCTTCCTCCCACCGTGATTGCCTTAGAGCTGGATATGGATCCCTGCCTGTACAAGTTATATGGCAAGGTGAAGGCAAAGGTGTTTGGTTGAGAGAGAGAGAGAGAGAGAGAGAGAGAGAGAGAGAGAGTCATGTTGAAGAAGACATCAAAACCTGGGATGAGGAATTCCTCAAAGTCGACGAGGCCACCCTGTTCGATCTTATCCTGGTTGCCAATTATCTCAACATCCAGAATATATATTGAATTTGACATTCCAGTGTGTTGCAAACATGATGAAAGGAAAGTCACCAGAGGAAATAAGGAAAACTTTTAACATCAAGAATGACTTCACTCCTGAACAGGAGGAGGTTAGAAGAGAAAATCGATGCGCCTTTTGAGTGACTCTTTGCAAGATAGGACCGCAGGACAGCTTGTGTAATAGTGAACAACTCTTTGCGAGAAATGTCATTGCCCATAATCTATTTTTGCATATGGATGGTAATTTAGAGAGAGAGAGAGAGAGAGAGAGAGAGAGAGAGAGAGAGAGAGAGAGATTATAATTATGTGTGCAGAAGGCCGGAATCGGCTTATGAGACAAATCCATGTACAATGATCTAGTATCCTTTGGTATCTTCCATTGAGCCGGTGCTCCCTTGCCCCCAATCGCACCTAGCTAGGTGTGGAGTGCCTCCCCAGCGGAAGCTCATGATGTTATGCTTTATTAAGAACAATGAGAAAGAAAGAGTCCATTTTTCTGCATACTGTGAGCTAGAAGCCATTGTGAGAAGCGACAAAGGCACATATCATAAAGCTACTGCGAGAGCATCTCCTCTTCCTAGCAACTCTGTTTTGCAGGACGGTGCTCAACGTGAAGGAGAAGAAGCCATTACGAATGGGGAGCCAATGATCAGTTAAAGATGTTGAGGCGAGACTCGAGAGGGATAACTCTTTTAAGAGAATTGGTTAAATACTTTTACTCATAGTCATATAAATGCATTCATCTATTCACTTTTTGACTGCTTTTACTATGTAAACTAGCGTTAGAGACTGGCCTAACGGTCGGACCGTCCCGTTTTCCGCTTTGCGACAAAAGGTATCTTTGCCATAATTCTACTTTTTACTAAAGCCATATCGCAAGATCCTCTAAAGTGTCCCCTTTAGAAGCCAATCTTTCTAAAAACTTCCATCTTTTGGAGGTCCTTTCAAGTTTCTTTATTTATAGCATGCCATAAGAGCCCTCAATTACAAAGAGGCTTTTCCAACAACTATTTATAGCTCATCGGATTCTTTGATGCTCCTCGTCCCTTGGTGAGTTTGCACATTCTTGCTCATCTACCACTTATGGAAATATGAGATCTAGCACCTCATGCTCTCCTTAGCTATCTTGATGGTGGTTCTAGAATGACGGAGGCATGCAAAAGACTTCTTTTGAACATGTCCCTTTAGGCCTGACTATTCTTTGATAAGTGGATGCCTCCATATTTATTGGTGGAGTTTCTCTTGCCTCTTCACTGATGACCAATGGCTCCTACTCTTTAAGCTTGAATGTCCTTTCACACTTTACTAAGCAAAGACATCCTCTTGCTTTGCCAACAACTTTTTTGTTTCCTACATGATATAATGATCTCTAGTTTTATGATTTTAGAGAGAGAGAGAGAGAGAGAGAGAGAGAGAGAGAGAGCGAGAGAGAGAGAGAGAGAGAGTCAGAGAGAGAGAGAGAGAGAGACTCTCTCTCTCTCTCTCTCTCTCTCTGACTCTCTCTCTCTCTCTCTCTCTCTCTGACTCTCTCTCTCTCTCTCTCTCTCTCTCGCTCTCTCTCTCTCTCTCTCTCTCTCTCGCTCTGAGTCAAAAGTTTTTCAAAATGTCTTTTTCGATCTTGGGTTCACGAGGTTCGACCTAATTTTGTCATCTCTATGAAGTATGGACATAACTATGCGGTATGGCATCTTAATTAATGTGCAATGGGAGTGCCTTAAACATGGCTAATCATCCTAATTAGCCGCCAATCATGGTCTAATAATAATCAGATCTTTATTTTTATCTAACACAACTTTCTATCACGTAGATGTATAATTGAATACTCCATATGCATATAGCGCCTCTTTATGACCGTTTTTGACAATTCCTATAATTTCTACCTGCATGCATCTCTTAATTGATAATCCCATCAATTTTGTTCATGATTTATGATAGCGATACACTTTTATAATTCTTAATACTTGATTATCTTAAATTGGATGCAGTTTAGACACTCTATCATATCTCCAATACTCCATGCATGTGTAGGATGCATAAAAATTAGGGCTTTTAATCAAATCGTTAAGTATGTGATTAGGGGATGCTAAATTGAGATGGTATTATGTCCAAAGTCAGATGAGTCTATGTTTCATAAGCTGTCTTGAAGGGAGAATGTGATTAATGTGGATAGCGGTTAAGTGCTCTGTCCAAGAGAAAAATCTAAGACTACATTCCAGATTTCAGTAAAGGTGTTTGAAGACATTGTGTCAGCCCATTGAGAGGGAAAGAAGCACAAGGATCTACTGGTGAAGGAAATGGGATGCAAGGATTTTACATCCTTCCTTGAAAAGCATCTAACCACCTACATCAGACAAAATTTTATTGCCAGGTGGCAATCTCAACAATTCAAAGACTGCATTCAAAGGTTTTCTAGAGACGTGGTAGTCTCTGTTATAGATTTTGCTGAGAATTACTCTTCCAATGAGAAAAATGAAATCCAATCAATGCATTGGTACTCTTCACAAGTTACAATCTTGGTGCACATCACCTATGTTCGGGATGAGGCTGACAGGGTGTTAAAGTATATACATTTTTACATCTTTGATGACAAAGAGCATGACACATTGTTCAAGTGCATAGCGTGTGGATGCAGGAGCAAGGATTCAACTTCTTGAAGAAGCAATGGGTCCGGTCACACGAATGCGCTGCTCAATTCAAGGCATCCAGAACATTTTTCTTTGTGTCAAGGTAATCTAGCTTGTTCCAAGTCTTGGTAATGATTTCAAGTTCTTTGTTTTTGCCTAGCCTTTGAGACGTGTCATTGATCTAGGTACTACTCTTTGACTGGCATTGAGATGCTATGGAGTTTCTTTGCATCGGGCCATGGCAAAGGATAGCATGATGGGGCCGGTGCAATCGTCAAAAGGGCTCTGACACATGAGCAATTGAAAGCTGATGCATGGCACATGAAGTGTGCCAAGGATGTGGTTAGTTTCTTGAAACATAAATTTCACGATGAAAACACCCACTCAGAGGTGACTCGAATTTTGGGATGTCGAAGCGACGAATGTGCCTAGGGAGAGGATGTGGAATTGCAAGCGAGTGGAAGGGTCACACTCATTGCATTGTGTGAATGGACACCCTAGGAATATAAATAGTTGTTTTGCTGCAATTACTATTTTGTTGCAATTACTGTTTGTTATACCTGAGCCTCCCAAAACACCTAATCACAAATGTAGCCAGAAGATTCTTACTTTTCTCGACTTTAGAGGCATATTTTAAAGTGGCCAACATGTCAGCTTCAAAGTAATTTTAAACTTATTACAGTTCAGGTTCCAAGCACCTGACTGCTTGTGCAGGTGCTTGAAGGGGGTATCCAGGTAGTCTCAAAGTACCAATCACAGGTTTAACAGTCCATGTTCTACAATGTAGAACTGTGCAAATTGACTACTTAAAGTACCATGAATGGAACATATATGCAAATTAGGTACTTTAAGTACCATTGTTGGTAGTCTCCCACTATTCTTCACATGTATCTGTTTGCAGTTAGGTACCCTAAACTACCATTGTGGGTGGTTTCATAGTTCCCTTTTAAAATACCTGTCTGCACATCAGGTACACTAAGTACCTTGGTTGCTACTTGTACTGTTACTTTCTAATGCTAGAATGGTAAAACACACCATGACTGTAATGGTAAAACACACCATGACTGTTACTTTCTAGTGCTAGAATGGTAACACACCATGACTGTAATGACAAGAGCTTTCCAATGTTGAAACATAGTATGGTCTTAGAAGCTTTAATTTACCCGTTTGACACACACCATCCACAGCCACAACCACACACACACTACCCACAACATAAATTGAGTCCAAAGCAACAATGGTGACATAATGGAATGGGTATAAGTTCAACTATAGTATCGCCGATGAGTTACATGTGAATCACTCAGTACACAAGCATTCTAAATGTTGCCAAAAAAACCATCCCTCATGGGAAGTAGGCATATGCATTCCTTTGTAGAGACAATTAGCTTACAAATGCGTAGTTGTAATGACAAAACTACTTATACAAGGGTTTGCTACAGGGCTTGACTTTAAAAAATTACATAAGCTTTTTACAAATATCCATCACATGACAAGGATGACATACTAGCGCTTAAAGCGCATTGGCATCAATTGTGGCCCTTTCAAGTATCCTTCACAACAGGTCGTCTTTCCACCTCCCTGGAGTGCAGCTTTAACATAGTCGTCCTCCGATGTAGGCATCACATTATTGAAGGTGAAAGATTTGGCTGACCGATCCGTAGCATCATGCCACTTGGCAAGAACCTCTTGCAAATCCTTGGACAAGAAATCACTACGCCGATCCTCTAGGCCAGGTACAATGATGAAGGAATCGGGAGGATTATAATGGAATTTATACAAGCTGTTGTCGATCAATAGCACGTTTCTCGTGCCTTATCGTGGAACAACCTTTAGAAAATTCCTCAGATTCTTGAAAAAAACTGGTTTTCCACCTCCCATGGAAAATATGGCTACATCACAAAGCTGTTATCTAGCCCATCCGCTGAAGTGGTCACAAACCCCCCCAAGAGCCTCCTAGACTATTCTGTTCACTCTTTCCAGCATTGCTGAACTCCAGATGTAGATATTTGCCCAGTACACAGCCCAAGCAAGAACTGTTTTGCATCCTTGGGAACGTAGAGGTACCTAAACACTAGAACAACTCCCGCTCAGCTGGCATGCTCAAATTATTAATATGGAAAAAATACTTCAAAGCCTCGCTCAACCTGTCCCCCTTTTCACAAATGAGGTCAAACACAACACTTTCGAGATCAGACTGAGCATCCATGTTATCAGGAGATTTACGCCATGCAGCCTGGAGGACATTGTTAAGGTCAAATACTAATGTTGGTCGCAGCAGTGATGTGATGGTTTTTGGAATATAGGGCGATGGATCTCTGATGATTATTATTTCCTCCACAGGAAATTTGAGAGTCCCCTTTCTTTTGGTATCTCTGTAAAAGACATGGTTTTACGATGAGCAGGAATAGACTAAGCACTTTTTCACCAAAACAAGAGTGAACATTGCGATAAACTAAGAGACAGAGAAACGGAGGCCAACGTGAAATTCTCATTTTATTCAAAAAGCAAGAATCAAAGATTCTTGTCATTACAAGAGAGTCAAGACACTACGTGTCTTCAACGTCACAGTTTCCTGCAAATACGATGCGTTGGGGGGTGGGAAATAAAATTGGGATGTCGGAGGGGAGTACTTTTTTTGAAGGACTTCTTCACAGGAGGCGCTGACCGTGGATCTTTTTCCTCGTCGCTTTTCCTCCACCTAAAACCAAAATGCAATCGACTTACACGCTGATGAGCTTGAACATGAGCAATAGAAATGATGCTATAATGAGGTTGACCCTACAAACTTCCTCTAAGTTTTGAGATGCTTTTCCTGAACAATGGATGAGTAAAGGAGGTCTCACCATCACTCTCATCCTCAGCCTTGTTAGATTGTTGCTTTGAGCGGGTGTTCTTTGATGCTTGCATCTTTTTAGACTCTCTAACTACACCATAAACATGCACATCAATAAAAACCATTCAATGCATGTAGGGAGCCAAATCCTGTAGCCAAAACAACTCACCATCATCGTGTTTCTTTTGCTTCTTTGAGTTCTTCACCAAGTCACTAAGGAAGACAGGGGAATCTGGATCCGCATCACAATGAAACATGCGTTGCACCGTGATGGCGGGAAAAAGAGCAGTGCAATCGGGTGGCCTCTGTACTCGTGCACACTCCACAAACCATGACTCATGCAAACAAGCAAAGAACAAAACAAAGGGGGCACCACCCTAAATTAAGAGGTTTAGGGACCTCACACATAGTGCACATAGGCAAGTGAGACTTCTGGCATTATGATGGCATCAAAACATATGGCAAAACACATAGAAACGAAGCTTAGGGACCTTATGTAGCATATATATACACAAGACATCAGCTTAACAATACAACGGCATCTGATCATACATAACAAGGATATAGAGAAGCAAGCCAAGGATGGCATAATCCCTTGTCAAAAACAATCAACCCAGCAAGTAGGTATGATCCTACTAGCAACACATCAATACCTTAGATAATGATGGCGAGGATGGTGGCCATGGAGCATGAGAGAAGACTCCTTATTTAGGCTTTAGGGCTAGTAATGTAGCATACTAGAGGGAGAGAGAGGGAGAGAGAGTAGAGCTCCATCCATAGCTCCTCGTCGTGAGCAATGTCGTCATAGCTTCATTGCTTGGTGAAGTGGGTGAAGTGTTGGTTTTGAGTGAGAGAAGGCCTCCTTATATAGGTTTCTGAGAGGGTTTAGGATTAGGGATAAACATGCTTAAATCCGCTGATTGGGGTTACTTTTTGCTTAGGGTGGTCAACAGATTGAGGTCACCTGATATGTCACCATCAAGATATTCTCTAGAGTGATGTGAGAGGGGAGGGTAAATGCTGATTTTTCTGATTGTGACACATGGGGATAAGGCCTTGACCAGCATTTAAGAGCAGGTAAGGTGGCTGTTGAAAATGGAGGTTCTGCACATGTCAGGGGGGGACCTGTTGGGTCCTCCTGAATATCAAATTCTCAAAAAAATCCTCAACCATGGCTTCTTTTGACATGTGTTCTTTGAAAAAATCAGCATGTCTCTTTTCAACTCAAAAGTCTTTATCCCTGTTGACTCACCTTTACCATAAGATTTTCCCCTTTCCTCCTCCTGTAACTGCATTGTTGATGCGCAATCACTGCTTCTAGTAACAGTGAACTGTTACCTACCAAATACTTATGGTGCAGTAAAAAATATTTACCATGGGTAAAAAAAGTTACTGTAGGTAAAAAGTGATTTGTATTTCCCATGTAGGTGAAAAATATTTACTGTAGGTAAAAAATATTTACTGTCGGTAAAAAGTGAAAACGGAGTATGCTGTGCTGTGAGTCCACACGAACATCCTCGTGTAAATTTCACTAGAAATTCACACCTAGAATGGGCTATTCTGTAAGATATAGGTTGTAGGTGTGCATAAGAGCTCGTTCCCACGTATCTTCTGTCCATGGCACTTTTTACTCTTTGGTGCTTGTGAAGTAGATTTTTCTTCTCTTTCAAGATCCCTTGGACTAGAGTATCCTCATCTCCCCAACAACTGATTGTGCCTTTATTGCATCTTCAGAAGGGGTCCTAAAAACCATGCATCATATAGCCCTCCCCCTTAAGCTAGAGGTATTTGATGCCTCTAGCTGTAGGTTGTGCTACAATAGGGTTCTCTTGAATACTTACCCACCTGGTACCAATTGAATTTGCCATGTTACTGCTTTCTTGGCTGATGCACCCTGTTTAGTCCTTTCTGATGAATAATTGTATCCATCCATGACTAACAACTGGTCTCCTAGACCCTTGAAAGCCATACCCCATCCATTGTCAATATCCGCTTTCACTGGTAGCATTCTCTTTTTTTCTTTTTTTCTTCTCTTTTTTTTTTTTTTTTTTTTTTGAAACGACTATGTACATGATTGTTACCTTAGTTGGAGCTCGAATATGATGAGCTCTCCTCTGAACCATCCTTAGCATTGATTTCACCAGCATATGGCTGTGAAAAACGACATTGGTAGGCCTTCAATCGCCAACCATTTACCCGGGTCTGATGTACCTTACCATCTAGGTCACCTAGTTGGTAACTACCATTTGAGAACCTCTGTATCACTACAAAAGGGCCTTCCCACTTAAGCAAGAACTTACCATCCTTCCTGCGATCAAAGCGATTGTCGTATCTGAGCACTAAAGAACCTTCCTTGATACCTTTCTTGACAAGGTTGCGATTGAACTTCTTTCGTTTCTTCTCTGCCTGGGCTGCATAGTACTTCACTGCTGACTCTCCATCTAGCCCTAACCTCTCCAAATCGATGATTCTTCCTTCCACCTGCTTCTCTTGACTATCCTCTTGATGTGATTTTAGAACTCGGAGGCTCGCTAGCTCCACTTCTATAGGCAATAGTGCCTCTTGCCCGTAAACCAAATGAAAAGGTGTATACCCCAAGGATGTTTTAAAGGATGTTTTGTAGGCCCAAAGTGCTGCATCTAGGTGTTTGTCCCATGCCTTAGGATGTAAATGCACTTGCTTAGTGATGATTTTACATATAAGACCATTTACCTTTTCCACAAGACCATTGCACTGAGGGTAGTATGGTGTAGAGTGCATGCGCTTGATTTTTAACTTGCTCATCAATTGCTCGACTAAATCAGCTCGAAATCCCAGTCCCCTATCCGAGAGAATCTCCAAAGGTGTGCCAAAACGGCAACAAAGGCATTCAAAAATGAAATCACTCACGTCCTTGGCTGTGATGCGCTTTGTGGGACGAGCTTCTGCCCATCTGGTCATGTACTCCACCCCCATAATGATATATTCCTTCCCTGATTGAGTGCAAGGTAGTGGCCCTATTGCATCTATCCCCCATTTTTCAAATGGCCCATAGGTTTTGATTGGATGCTGATTTTCATGGGTAAGACGCCTTGGTCAGCTTTTTGGCAAACCTCACATGTGCGGCACCAATGTTGTACATCTCGATGGAGGCTTGGCCACGTGAACCCTGCTTGTAAAATCTTTCTGCTAGTAATCTCTTGTGCAAAGTGGCCACCACACACACTAAACAAAATATCCTTCATCTCTTGGGATGCAGGAACTCTCCTTAAGACAGCATCTTTCCCTCTACAATACAAGTCCTCATTCACTAAGCTATAGCTGGTAGCCTTTTTTGCCAACCACCTACGTTCACTTTTACTCATACCAGAGGGTGCTTCACAATGCTCAAGAAAGTAAAGTAAATCATGCAGCTCCTCCTTTCCCTGGTATAAAGGACTTTTCACAAGGATAGCACCTACTATGAGAGTTTGTAGTTCTTCACCTGCTAAGCATCTGCTTCTTGATTTTGATCTCTAGGTACAAAGTGCACTCGAACTTCTTTAAAACCCTTCAACAAGGCCTTTGCTTCCCTCATCTTAACAGACAATTTGTCATTTTTACAGGCCCATACACCAACCATTTGCTTAACAATCAACATGGAGTCGCCAAAAACATTTAGCTTTGTGATGCCCTGAGAAAGACAACATTGCAACCCTAAAACAAGGGCATGTTACTCTGCCTCATTGTTAGAATGAACCTCTTTTAGATGAAACCCTTTTGCAAAGATCTTCTCCTTCTCTGGACCTAATATTACTATGCCTGCTGATGCCTTGCAACCCTAAAACAAGGGCATGGTACTCTGCCTCATTGTTAGAATGAACCTCTTTTAGATGAAACCCTTTTGCAAAGATCTTCTCCTTCTCTGGACCTAATATTACTATGCCTGCAGATGCCTTGTCTTTGGTCCTCTTGTAAGACCCATCAAAATACAGACTGTGTGCTCCTAGTAGAACTTCAAGCTCCGGGATAGGCGGTACCTTACTAGGTGCCTCTTTCTTGGCCTTCTCATAACACCTTTGTGTGAGGACATCTGCCAAACAAGCACGGGTGGAATCCTCTACTTGTAGTGTGTAGTCAAACTCTTGAAGCTGCACCACCCACTTTGCTATTCTTTGAGACAATTCCATGTGTTGTAGGGCATATGGAAAAACCTCCTCAGTTGTGTTTCGGGCTTACTTACTTCTCGGAAGTAAGTAAGCCCGAAACTTCTCCACTGCAAACTTAAGAGCTAGCACCAATTTCTCAGTTGCGCTGAAACCCTTTTCAACAGCTGTCATCACTCTACTAGAGAAGTAGACTGGTCTCATGAGAGATGTCTTTGGGTCTTTTTGCATCAAGACAGCTCCTAGAGCTTCTGGACCTACACTAGGATTTACATAGAATAATTCACCCCATGTGGGTTGTAGGACGACATGCAATGAGCTCAAAATGGTTTTAACTTCTTGAAAGCACCTTTCACCCTCCTCACTCCATGTCAATGTAGTGTGTTTAGTGAGCTGCTGCAAAGGATAGATTGCCTGAGAAAGGAGATGTATGAATCGTCCCATGTAGCGAACCTTTTGAATGAAGGAGACCAGTTGCTTCACGTTTGAAGGAGTAGGTAAAGCTAACAATGTCTTTACCTTTTCAGGGTTAGCCTCAATACTATCTTGAGACACAACATGGCCTAGTAGAGTGACCTTGCTATCACCTATGTGGCACTTGTCTTTATTCAATTGCCCACCCAATTGGGCTAGACGGGTGAAACCTTCATCAACCTTGGACAGATGTACTTCCCTAGAGCTGTAAATGAAAAAATCATCAATGAAGACTCGTATGGACTTACCAAAGTAAGGTTGAAACACCAAGTTCATAAACCTCTGGAAAGTAGCTGGGGCATTAGTTAAACCAAAAGGCATAACTCTATGAGCAAAACACCCCCAAGGTGTTATGAAGGTAGTCTTTCTTTGGTCTTCATCTGCAATTCTGATTTGGAAGTAGCCTGAGTACCCATCACACACTGTGTACCTTTCATGACCAGCCACTTCATTTAGTATTTCATCTTGAAAAGGCAAAGGAAAATGGTCCCTTTTTGTGGCTGCGTTTAGAGGCTTGTAATCCACACATACCCTCCACTTCCCATTTTTCTTTGGTGCTACCACAACTGGAGACACCCACTCAGAATCTTCCACTGGGTAGATAAATCTTGCCTTGAGTAATCTTTTTACTTCTTTTAAGAGTGCATCTTGTTGCACTAGCTCTAATCTCCTTAGCCTTTGCACCACTAGTTTGGCACCTTCCTTTAATTGGATATGGTGTTGGGTTACCGTCACTCCTTTAATGTGCTCGTAATCAGTTATAAAGAGGCCAACATGCTTCTTTAGTACCTGCAAATAGGGTTCTCTCTCTTCTTCTAGTAGGTCCTTAGCTAGCATCTCCTCTAAGCCTGTGGCTTCTTCCTTGTTTAGAGAGTCTTGACCACCTTCTCCTTCTGGGTTTCGCAGTATTATACCCATGACTTCCAAAGAGCTAGCATCCTCCTCAGATGACTCATCCTCAGATGAAGAGCAGCTGCTTGTGCTCCATCTATAGAAGTCTCCATCTCTAGGTCTTGTTGTCTACCCTGCTTCATGTCATACACAATTTTTTGTTGCTTGCCACCTACCTTATGATTTGGTCGCAACTCAAGGGAACCTATCTCCCAATCTTGCCTAGCTTTCATAGCCATAAGCCAAGGTCTTCCAAGGATTAGCGGATAGCCCTCCCCCTTAGTTGGGATCACATAAGCATCAATTGAGATTGCCACACCAAAAGCTGAAACCTTCACTCCATTAACCTTTCCCACACAAGCCACCCTTACATTATTTGCCATCTTAGCTTGTAAGGAAGTTTGCTCGTTTACTTCCAAACCCAACCTGTGCATTAATTTCTCTGTCATAACACAAATCTCGGCTCCACCATCTACGTACACATTGGAGACTCGCTGACTCTTAATCTCTGCATCAATGACTGGCACGATATCCTTCATGCCTCTTGCATTAATAGACCCAACTGACTTTGCCTTAGCCCTCCTGGTGCTGACCATCTTAGACCAGGTTCTACGCATCTTTGGGGAAAGGTGGAGGAGTTGCTGCCATGAAATCTTTGGGCCTTGCTTACTCACATCTGCTACCAGGTCGTAAGGTATGGATCCTACCCCAAGTGGAAAGTCTTCTACTCCTATGTGCCTCCTTGACCTACTCTTCCTTTTCTTGTCTCCTATCACTTGGGAGGAACCCTCATTCCCTTTATCCGGCTCTGAAGCTTCCATTTCATCAGTTCTTTGTCTCCTAACTCTCTTTATTGGCATGGCAACAGCTTCCTTCATTTTTTCTTTCCCTTTATCCTTACCATTGTCAAGACTTATGACAGAGACATCCCTGTTCTCCCCTCCCGATGGTAGTGGAGGGATCTCTGCTGGTGCTTGTGGTGGTGGAGGAGGGGGTCTCAATATTTGGATTGGTGGAGCCACGTGTGCATTTTGTCCATTTAGTGGCCTAGCTCGAGGAGGAGTGACTTGCTGGCGAGGAGGCCGTCTTTGATTACCATTTCCTTGATAGTGTCGTGGATGGGGGCAATAATACATGCCGTGACCTACCTCTCCACAGTTGTAGCAAATGTACTCACGTGCTTGCCTTTGTCCTTCTTGTCTATTTCGTTCATTTCCTGGCTGGGGAGCCCTTACACCTTGAACCAGATTGATGGACAGGCTCTCTAGTTGATTGGTGATTTGTTGAAGTAATTCTTGTTGAGAGGACTCTTGCTCTGTTGCTCCTGTCCCTGCTACTACCCTTGCCGTAGGTTGAGCTAGCGGTGGAGGCTCCATTCCCCCTTGTAGTTGAGCTTGGAATTTTAACTTCCTATCCTTCTCCCTTGCATAAGTCATAGCTTTATCAAAGGTATCTGGGAATTTACCTTTTACCTTTTCTCGAAGGATGGGGTAAAGCCCTGCCAGGAAACAATACTTCTTTAGGCATTCTGGCGCCCTTTCTCCTTCACCTAGTGATGCACACCATTTCTCCCACAGGTTGGAAAACTTTCCTTCATAGCTTCTATAGTCATTGGGTGATGTTTGGCGTAGCTCTAAGAGCTGTCTCCATATCTCCTCTGGAGGCTCATGGCGGCGAAATTCTTCGATGAAGGCCATCTTTAAGGACTTCCAGTCTCTTCTTTCTTCAGGTGCCAAAGTTTGATACCATAATTTTGCACCTTCCCTCAAGACCAAAGGAAAGGCCCTTAACTTAGTAGCTTCGTCATCCCTTCCCGATACCAGAAAGGCCATTTCCAAATTATCCAAAAAGTCTGGAGCAACCTCCCCAGGCTTACCATAAAAATTAGGGAAGGCCATAAGTGAGAGAGTAAACAATTACACAAACAGCTCCAATTTATTTTAAAATAGAGTATGGTAATTACAATTTGGAGCTTTAGCATAACTAAGCTCAAAATAGGATGAAGATCGACACATTAAAGGAATGGTAATAGTCTAGTAAGGGTAGAATGACAGGATGAGGAGAGCGCAAGATTTCCCCAAGTCTCTCGGCTCCAAACAACAGGGCTATTCTTTGCTGATAAAAGATTTTTCTATCAATACAAATATTCACACGGATATGACGCACAAAATGGAAAGGAAACATGCGGGGATCATCATTCTCATTATTGGCATCCATACTTACACACAAGAGCCTAGCTTAGTTGCACCACCTTGGGACCAATGAGCCTGATCAGCCACAGAAGGTCAGCACCTCGGATCACTTCGACTCTTCCTGATGCATCTGTGAAGACGTAAGGCGTGATGGCAACACTTTGTACAATGCTGAGCCTTTTAGCAAGCAACAATTGGATGCTATTACCATAATCAGCATGACGAATGAAAGTGACACCATTAATGTGCAGCACATCATCAACTAAGATAGTTTCCTTAGATTGAGATAACTTCTTGAAAATTAGCAGCAAAGGTAGGGCACGGAGGCTTTTCACCCGGTCTCCAAAGCACTTTGGACAATATCCAAAGTGATCTTCACGCGGACAGGAGGTTGCCTTGGGATTGGTGGTGTCTGGATTCACAAAGTGCACTGGGAGCACTTGCAGACGCGCGGCAATCTTGTAGGCAAGCCTTCGCCTCTTTGCTTCAGGAGGATTTAGGGGTGAGAGTCATGGTTGCAAGTTGGAGGTTGAAGTTGGTTGCTCACTAGTCTTTTTCTTGCCTATAGTGGTCATGTAATCCCTTATTAATGAGATTAAGCCAAATGTTACCTTACGCTTGAGCACGCGCTGTGGCCTTGGGCCACTTAGGTGTAGAGGTGATCTTCCTCCTCTTAGTCGGCTCCTCAGTAAAGAGAGGTCTGGTGATGCTTTCTCTTCCCTTAATGTGTGTCACAATACCTTCGTGTATGTTGATGTAGAATATTTAAAGCTCGCGTGCGTTGGAGGTTTCTGGAGCACTCATACGTTGAGAGGAGAGGTATATCAAGCTCTTCTTCTTACTCTCCTTCGTTGGCGACGATCACGAACAAGGCATGTAGAAGAACTTACTTCTTGAATTTCAATGACACTGCAACCTGGTAACAAGACCTCGATGAAAGCTTTTAAGGCCTCTAAAGCCTCCTCCTCTTCTGTTCTCCAATTTGCAAACTCCTCACGCCATTCGTCCATGTTGTAGATTGCACATCTTCATTGCTTGTGGACTGAAGGTCTGTGTAGCCCTTCTCCGTGGGGGCACCAAAATGATGGCGGGAAAAAGAGCAGTGCAATCGGGTGGCCTCTGTACTCGTGCACACTCCACAAACCACGCCTCATGCAAACAAGCAAAGAACAAAACAAAGGGGGCACCACCCTAAATTAAGAGGTTTAGGGACCTCACACATAGTGCACATAGGCAAGTGAGACTTCTGGCATTATGATGGCATCAAAACATATGGCAAAACACATAGAAACGAAGCTTAGGGACCTTATGTAGCATATATATACACAATAAATCATCTTAACAATACAACGGCATCTGATCATACATAACAAGGATATAGAGAAGCAAGCCAAGGATGGCATAATCCCTTGTAAAAAACAATCAACCCAGCAAGTAGTAATGATCCTACTAGCAACACATCAATACCTTAGATAATGATGGCAAGGATGGTGGCCATGAAGCATGAGAGAAGACTCCTTATTTAGGTTTTAGGGCTAGTAATGTAGCATACTAGAGGGAGAGAGAGGGAGAGAGAGTAGAGCTCCATCCATAGCTCCTCGTCGTGAGCAATGTCGTCATAGCTTCATTGCTTGGTGAAGTGGGTGAAGTGTTGGTTTTGAGTGAGAGAAGGCCTCCTTATATAGGTTTCTGAGAGGGTTTAGGATTAGGGATAAACATGCTTAAATCCACTGATTGGGGTTACTTTTTGCTTAGGGTGGTCAACAGATTGAGGTCACCTGATATGTCACCGTCAAGATATTCTCTAGAGTGATGTGAGAGGGGAGGGAAAATGCTGATTTTTCTGATTGTGACACATGGGGATAAGGCCTTGACCAGCATTTAAGAGCAGGTAAGGTGGCTGTTGAAACTGGAGGTTCTGCACATGTCAAGGGGGGACCTGCTAGGTCCTCCTGAATATCAAATTCTCAAAAAAATCCTCAACCATGGCTTCTTTTGACATGTGTTCTTTGAAAAAATCAGCATGTCTCTTTTCAACTCAAAAGTCTTTATCCCTGTTGACTCACCTTTACCATAAGATTTTCCCCTTTCCTCCTCCTGTAACTGCATTGTTGATGCCCAATCACTGCTTCTAGTAACAGTAAACTGTTACCTACCAAATACTTATGGTGCAGTAAAAAATATTTACCATGGGTAAAAAAAGTTATTGTAGGTAAAAAGTGATTTGTATTTACCATGTAGGTGAAAAATATTTACTGTAGGTAAAAAATATTTACTGTCGGTAAAAAGTGAAAACGGAGTATGCTGTGCTGTGAGTCCACACGAACATCCTCGTGTAAATTTCACTAGAAATTCACACCTAGAATGGGCTATTCTGTAAGATATAGGTTGTAGGCATGCATAAGAGCTCGTTCCCACGTATCTTCTGTCCATGGCACTTTTTACTCTTTGGTGCTTGTGAAGTAGATTTTTCTTCTCTTTCGAGATCCCTTGGACTAGAGTATCCTCATCTCCCCAACAACTGACTGTGCCTTTATTGCATCTTCAGAAGGGGTCCTAAAAACCATGCATCACACCGCTTCCACTTGCGCTACAAAATCTGTCAATCAACATCTTCCATTGGGTCAGTTTCCTTTGGTTGAGTTTCACCTTCTGTCTGTTTAGAGGGCTCCACGTCAACAGCTGGGGTTTTATCACTTGCCACATGCGAGCCTTCCTTGCCAGCCAGATTTTTGTCACTTGCCAAGGAGGTCTCTTCCCTGCGAGCCGGAGCTGACTGATCATTGAATTGCATGTCTGTGTCCATGGTGGGGCCGTCCGGAGTTGCATCAACATTGACATTCGGCACCTCACTTGGTAATGTTGCCACATATGGCATATGACTGGAACCTACAATTAAACCACAAGAGTTGTAGCTGTGTAATAAAAAAAAGTTCCTTGTATTGTTAACAAACTCTGTTAATCCCGATAGACATAGAGAATAGAAAACCAACCATTATGCACAAGCATCGACTTTGCCGTTTCCGGAATACTTTGCTTACAGGAGGGGTTGGCACATTCTTCCTCTGATCCAACCCATCCAGCAAAACACAAAGCATGGTATGCATTGCCACATGCTAGTGTATACACACACACTACTTCGAAAGCCACAAAACCTAAACCACATGCAACACATGCTCTTGGAACAGTCACTTTGGCCTGCGATTAACTCCCATGCTCGCCAGCTGTGGGACGTAGCTTCATTGACTCACCTCTCTTCACTTGCTCCACTCTCACAAAATGTGACTTGAGCAGCACATGTTTTTTCTGATGCTGCTAGGTCAATTAGTTCTTTCTGCATCACAAATGAAAAGTGAATATTACTCCATGTCAAAAAGTACCAAGGATACACTCTAGGTACCTATGACAATACCAAGGACAAGCTCAGAGTACCAATCACAAGAACTTACCAAGCACATATTAAAGGTACTTTGCAGTAAAAGGCATATGTACTTTCCCCATGTACAAACACATGCATGGTACTTTGCAAAAGAAAAAATCATATGTACTTTTACAATGTATAAACACATGCATGGTACTTTGGAAACAAAGTACCATGCATGCACTCTAGGTAGCTATGACAATACCAAGGACAAGCTCAAAGTACCAATCACAAGAACTTACTAAGCACATATGAAAGGTACTTTGCAGTAAAAGGCATATGTACTTTCCCCATGTACAAACACATGCATGGTACTTTAGAAAAAAAAGCATATGTACTTTCACAATGTACAAACACATGCATGGTACTTTGGAAACAAAGTACCATGCTTACACTCTATGTACCTATGACAATACCAAGGACAAGCTTAGAGTACCAATCACAAGAACTTACCAAGCACATATGAAAGATACTTTGTAGTAAAAGACATATGTACTTTCCCCATATACAAACACATTATGGTACTTCTAAAAAAGAAAGCATATATACTTTCACAATGTACAAACACATGCATGGTACTTTGGAAACAAAGTACGATGCATACACTATATGTACCTATGACAGTAACAAGGACAACTCAGAGTACCAATCACAAAAACTTACCAAGCACATATGAAAGGTACTTTGCAGTAAAAGGAATATGTACTTTCCCAATGTACAAACACATGCATGATACTTTACAAAAAAAGGCTTATGTACTTTCACAATGTACAAACGCGTGCATGGTACTTTTGACTCATGGTTGTACGTCTCTTTAATACACATTGTATCAATATTGAAGCATACCTCAATACAATCAACGTCATCTCTAATCTTTGAGTTGCTTGCATCAGCCCCAAGATCTACCAATGCACTTGAGAGAGCAATAATCTTTGCGTCATCTCTAATCTTTGAGTTGCTTGCATCAGCCCCAAGAGCTACCAATGCACTTGAGAGAGCAATAATCTTTGCGTCAATTACCATCACTTCAGAATCACATGCACCACATGCTCCCTTCAAGATGTCTTTCAGTGTTTGCAGCTCATTCAATGGCCCTTGAAGCACTGCTACAGCTGAAGATGTTCCCTCTATCTTTCACATGCTCTGACTTTTCTCTTGTAGTTACAGTTGGGGACTGCATTTAGTGTGCTCTTCACAATCTCTAGTATAGTCTTTCTTGCAGCCAACATCTGCTCCACTTCCACCACAACTTGGAGGTTAACAGAGCTACAATTAAGACCTGTTGACTGAGGGCCCACACTAAAGGAAATAGACCCTTTCCCTGTCATCCTCCCATGGTCAACAAAAGACTTCGGAGTGGACTGTGTTGTTTGACTCACGTGCTGACCCTTCTCATTGCAGTCCAATTCTTCAGCTTTTTGTCCATCCCCCCTGGGATCTTCTTGCAATGATCTAGGACCTGCTCACCAGAAATAGCCCATGCGACCTTCCGCTGACCCGTAACTCTGCATGGCAGCTGAGCATCTCTCATATACTAACAGGGTTGCAAACTTGTGCATGATTTCTTTGTTGGTTGGTATAGCTTGATGTAATTTGTGAAACAACAACCTACATTCTTCTGCATATTCTAGCCGCACCATATGCAAGAAGATCCTTGCACCCTTTTCCCTTTTCTTTGTGAAGACTGCCAGCCAATCCTCATCTTTCACATCCTCATCAAACAAATGTTGGTACAACTTGCCTTCCAAACTCAGACCATACTCCTCATGTAGGTCATGTGGTGTAAAGCAGAATCTGTCTGCTTGGGATATATTGAGCCTTCCAACAAGCTACAATTGGGCACAAAAATTCAAAGGAAAGGGGATTAGTAAAAACACATCCACCACCATGTAAAAGCATGCATTCAGCCATAAAACTTTTGAAATGTGGACATTGGAAAAAGATTGGCAAACCTTTAACACCTTGATTTTTACCACAAACTACTAATTTAATATATTTATCCATTCGTGAGAAGAAAACGGGTGATTACCATTGCTTTTATCAGAGGCGGGAAAGGTGTCCTTTGACGACATACTTGCCCCACTCTTGGGCTTGCTGCTGCTAGAATGCAAGCTGGTGGAAGATTTGATACTTGTAGAGCGTGTATCAAATCTTGCTGCTAGAATGCAAGCTGGTGTCCCAATTAAAAAAAAATAAATCAAATCTCATACACCAATGTATGCAAGACCATCAGCATTGAGAGAGAGAGAGAGAGAGAGAGAGAGAGAGAGAGAGAGAGAGAGAGAGAGAGAGAGAGAGAGAGAGAGAGAGAGAGATCTGACCAGCTTGAGGAGGAAATGGCTCGGAGCATACTCGTGGTACAACACAAAAGAGAGGTCGCAAGCAGGTTGCACTGCAACCTCATCTACTAACCTCATCTACTACATGTATGAGAAAATGCATTTGGATGGTTAGTAAGCTCGTGGGTAGATACCTCTCAACCATACAAGCTAACTCAATGAAATTAGCATGAGCTGTAGCAATGGATTTCTCTCGTATCCCTTTGGAAGAGATCCACCGCACCAAGTCGCTTATCTTGTACATGTAGGACTCCACCTCTTCTGTCAAACAACCCTTGATCGCAATTGGAAGTATAATCTGCAAGAACTTATGCCAGTTGTGTGTCTTCAGTCCTCACAGTTGATCGTCATGGGTGAATGCTGTCTTGATCGTTACAGGTGAATGCTGTCTTGAAACATTGCATGCATCCGGTAGGTGTCTTGAACTCTGAAATCACCCTTTTGACTTGTCGCTCTTTGCTTTTAAGCAGTACCCATGGCGCTCTTGGAAGCTTTTTTTGGCCAGTGGCGGAGGTGGTAGTCCACTCTGGCATCTTCCCAACATATTGGAAATCATCTCGTTGTGCTCGACTGTCTTTCGTTCCTGTGATTGTCTTCGAGAGGAGCTCTCCTACATTCTTGAATATATGCATTGGATCCAACAAATGGTTAATGAGGAGACACCCTAGTACGACAACGTATGGAAAATGGACAAGCGCTTCATTCTTGGAACGGGTTGTTCATCATGTTGCTCCCAGCGGTGACGCCACTCTTGAACATGCATAAGACCACATTGGACATGACCAAGTTGACCTTCACTCAAGTGGTGGCCATCAGAAAGGTAACGGTGGTGGCCTTAATAGAAGTCTTTCGAAGCAACCCAGAATAGCGCGCATCCAACGAGGGTCCACAAATTGGACATGCATTGTATCCCAAAGTTGTAAGACCTGCATTCAGAGATAATTAGTGCTACAAATTTTTGATCCAACGCTTGAGAAAAGGAAACATTCCAAACTACCATTACCAAAACATTCACTGTATCTTGGTCAATCATGCATAGTCCACATAAGGATTCCATGCATCCTCGCATGTCGTTGCGGAGTTGGTTCAGACGCATCCCATGCAATTTGTTCACCAATGGTGCGAGTTAAACATCCACGTTTTTTGACTTGCATTTCCCAAGCACAATCAAGCCTAATATTAAGTGACTCTTCTTGATAGATGGCACTGACTCACCAACGGCATCTTTCTTGTACCATATTGCTTCGCACTTAGGACATGCAAGACAATTTGTAAATTCATTGGAGAAAAAAATGCAATCATTTGGGTATGCATAAATCTTGGTGTAGTCCAAGCCAACTGAGGTTAGTAGTCTCTTTGCATCTGGCCCAAAGGGGGGCATTTCATTTCCATCGGAAAGTAGTTGATCCCGTAGCAACCTGCTCAATCCATATCAAAATTTAAGTGAAGAATCGACACCTCAAATCAGATGTGCTCTGATGCAAGCTGTATACCTGATAGAATAGTGACGCTTGCATCTGACCACCCATACACGAATTGCAGATTCAAAAATGAGAGGTAGACATGAAGCGTTGACATTTTGGCACCTCCAAATATTGGTTGACTTGCCAACTTCCTCAACATTCCTTCAAGAGATAGGTGCATGCCTTTGGATACTATTTGATCATTGTTCTCTTCGTTCGGTTCAAAGAAGGTATCCAACATCTCCTCCACGCCGTCATCTTGTGTTTTTAAGCCTCCCCTTCTTCCATCCTTGTCTTTGGATTGGATGAATGTGTAAGTATAGGTCTTTTTCTTTGTCGCTCCGATGTCAGTGCGATGTCGCAAAAATCCATGCTCATTCCATGAGAGTCGTATCGTAGATCTTGCACGCTTTCTCTATCGAACTCTCCATGCTTGTGCACATACTCATTGCATATCCCACGCTTATGCAAGATTTGATACTTGTAGAGCGTGTATGGACATGCAATCTTTTTCTCCATGTTAGTTGACGATGTTGCCATCTACAATAATTAAAATGGATTCCTCAACATACACCTCACAATGTAAACTATCTCACATTCTCTAGCCATGTCCAATCTTCACACACCTCGGTCCAGAGGTGTA